>NW_023596136.1:14456017-14486017 GCF_011947565.3 Pollicipes pollicipes | reverse complement strand
CATCGACGCACCGAAAACGACAAACGTACCATACAAAGCCTTAAACAAATGCCCAAGGTCATGAACGCGGACTGCTGTTATGTACGGCCGACTCTAAAGTTGTGGTGCCAAACGATTCGCCATTCCATTTGCTACAGCTATCAAAATTCGGCGCGGCTGCGCCGCGCCGCTTGGAAATCATTCGGGAAAACCTTTGGGAGGGTTGAATTGACCCCCACCCAAGCTCGTGTTAATGCTTGTATTCAACATTTCAGATCTAACATTCCTAAATGCCCACGAACGTCATCATGCCAATCATGCAGTCGCAGCGGAAATCTCATACGCTCATTCATCTCGAGAGTAGTCGCAGCGACAATGCGCTCGTGTGGCCCTATCCACGTATTAAGTACACGTTATGCATGTCACGTTACATTAGTCATGTGTCACGACACGTTTCTTGTCGACCATTTTGCACTTTCAACTGGCTGTTGGAGGCCATCACATCTGCATAACCGCCCGTTACAAGACTGATTATATGCGACTAGTTAGATGCCACAAACGTGCGTATCTGCAAAGATTGGGCAAGTTTAGCTCGTGCGCCGTCCTGAACATGCCGTTTTTGGTGTAGATTCGCAAAATGACCGCAAGAGGCGTTAGTATCACGGATAATACAGTTGTTAGGGAGCAGTTCTCTCGTCTGGTGCATTGGATTGCGCACAACGGTTCGGCCAGTTCATTTTCGGCCGTCGTCAGGTATTATTGGGTACTGGTGTTGGCCTTTCAGCCATGTATGAACACGTCACAAACCGAATTAGCTGCCTTACATTGCTGTGCTTTGAACCGAGGCCTTAAGCCGAGCTTCCAGGAACCGGCCATTCTTCGATGCTTATCGAAGAATAAGCATAATAATTCTTCGATGCTTATCGATCGTCCCCTGACCACGCACGCTCCGCCGCGCCGGACGTCAAACTCTCAGCCGGACGGCTGCCGTTTGTGCTCTTCCAGCCCGACAGAGGGCGACCTGTTTCTCCTTTGTACGACTTGCCCTGCCAAAACTGCAAGGAATGTCGTTTATACAGTTCTTTGTATGATTCTTTGGTGCTGGCGGTATGACTTTGGGAGATCTCCTCAAGAGCACTGAACTCCTTCTAAAGGCTGTCCTGGTGGTATGTGGTCTCCTCATGAGCATTGAACCCCTTCTGAAGGCTGTCCTGGTGGTGTGTGGTCTCCTCATGAGCATTGAACCCCTTCTGAAGGCTGTCCTGGCGGTATGTGGTCCACAAATTCTTCTGATTTTCTCTGCCAAGCCATCAAGTCAAAATAGTTTTAGGTTCTTCACCCGCGCGGTGCTTGAAGGTGGCTACCCTACCTTCTCTGAACTTGCTCCCCAGCAGTCATCGATGCGAACGCTTAGTAAAATCTGTGCCATTTTTGTCTTTCAGTCAAATTGGGAAAGTCTACAAAGCCAGGTGTATTCTGTGCTGATCTTCATTGGCCTCAAGTGAGAATTGCCTGGTGATGGATTACGGCACCATGTATCAATAGGCATTGACAGATTGCGGGAAGATTGCGGGATGATTGCGGACAGATTGCGGGATGCCCGGCGGAAGATTCCTGGAGGGCAAGAGCGGCCAGCCGAACGCTATTGTTGATTCGTCGCAACGATGCCAAAAAATGGTGGGAAGGCGCTCGAGCTTACAGCGTCAATAGCATCGCGCTCGAAATGACGTCACGCGGCTGACGACACACGCAAGAGAATGGCTTTTTCGCACTTCAGTTGATCCGGCTCGATCTCCTGGCATCAGCTGTCCACACCGTCATATTCAGAAAATCCTCTTGTCTGTAGAGCTGATCATTGCGCTGACGAGAGTAGCAGTCCCTCTGGCCCCGCTCTTTTCTCACTGTGCAGCGGTCTGTGCTGGCTGACTACAGAACAAACCATTCCAGCGTGACGCCGACGTGCCCGTTACCGCTGAAACGCGTACAGCGTACGGCATCCTGGAAACCCATCGATGCGTGCGAGGTCATCCCTCCGGCGTCCTTGGCGGGGTCGACCTCTGATTCAAGCGCACCCTCGTGTCGCCACATCGAGCCCACGCGCCCTCTTCAGGGAGACTGAGTGCGCCCCTACCGCCACCGGTTACCTTATGCAGGAAAGGAAATCCGACCCGACGTCGTTCGCTCTTCACAGGGGAGGGATGTCCGTTAAGTTAGCGATTTATTCAGTGATTTTTTCTCAGCGACGAGTACCGATTTCTTTGAAAAAGGCGTCAGGGGCAACTGTGGCATGAGAACACCAAAAATGACCCTTATTTTGCAATATCATCTGACCTCCAAGGTCAAAAGCTAGGTCAAAGTACGGGAAACTCGATATCGCTAAAAAAATACCCGCCAACTTTTAACTTGCAGATGCCAGAGTATTCACCACAGAAAAAAACTAGCGTCTGTGAAAAAGTCCTGACCTCTCAATGTCACCATTAAAGGTCAAACACGGACTCGAAGGACGGGGAACTCAGTATCACCAAAAAAAAAAAACAACTACCGGCTGATTTGAAAACTATCAGAATGAAAATATTCACAAGCCCAAAAGCTAGCGTACGTCAAAAAGTCCTGACAACTCAAGGTCACCCTTCAAGGTCAAACAGGGGCTCAAAGGACGTGGGAATCGGTATCACCCAAAAGTGACTGACCGACTTTCAACTTGCAGATGTCAGAATACTCGCCACAGAAAGAACTGGCGTCCATCAGAAAGTCCTGACCTCTCAAGTTCACCTTCAAGGATCTTCAAGGTCAAATACGGGCTCAAAGGACGGGAACTCGATATCACCCACAAGTTACTGGCCAATTTTCAATTTGCAACTGTCAGAATATTCCCCACAGATAGAACTAGCGTTCGTGCAAAAAATCCTGACCCCTCAAGGCCATTCTGCAGCGTCAAACATGGGCTTAAAGGACGGGGAGCTTTACATCACTTAAGAATTATGACCGATTCTAAACTTTCAACTGTCAGAATATTCACCATAAGAAGAACTAGCGTCCGTCTAGGAGTCCTGCCCACTCCAGGTCATCCTTCAAGGCCAAACGCGGACTCAAAGAGCAGGGAACTCCACATCACACAAAATATACGGCCCGATTATTTTAAAGTTGCGAATATCAGAATATTCCCCACAAATAGAACTAGCGTGCGTGAAAAGTCCTGACCTCTCAAGGTCACCCCTCAAGGCCAAACGCGGCCTCAAAGGACGAGAACTTGATATCACCCAAAAATTATCGGCCGCTTTTCAACTTACAATATCAGAACATTCACCAAAGAAAGAACAAGCGTCCGTCAGAAAATCCTGACCTCTCAAGGTCATCCTTCAAGGTCAAACGCAGACTCAAAGGACGGGGAACTACGTATCACCCATAAATTACCGGCCGATTTGAAAACTATGAGTATCAAAATATTCACAAGTGCAAAAGCTAGAGTCCGTCAAAACGTCCTGATATCTTGAGGCCACCCTTCAAGGTTACACGCGGGCTCAAAGAATCATAGGCGGACATCGATAGGCAGTGGTCCTAAGCAGCACAGCGCCGGCCCTGCGGCTAACACTGAGCCGAAGCCAACAGATGGACGAACATGATGCTGCACTTGAAAGAAGTACCGTTAAACCGTGCATGCAGAGATATTCCGGGCGTATATTTCACCTGTGCGATTTTTAGATTGTTGATCATGACAGGCTGGCCTGTGCAGCACCGAGAAGTGGTGCTGGGACATGGTGGTGGAACTGGAAGAGTAAAGGTAAAATCTATATTTTTCGTGTTGCTTTAACTGTTAATCTGTGCCGAGGAGGACCACAAAGTCGTAAAAAGGTTCGCCCAGCATAATATTTGAATTGAACTCATTGAATATGAAAGACATTCAGAAACATCATTTTACGATGGTCGTTGCGCGCACCGCGCCCGCCACCTGGCGTTACTTGCAGTGACCAATACCGTTTGGTTTTACGAAAACTGCAGCCCACGCCATCGCTGTCCTTGATCCCCGAGTGGTGGGTGTGCCATTGGAGCTTAACAACGCATTCAGCTGCTGTTGCTATGTGGCGTCGCCTGCCTCTCACCCTGTCGGTACGGGCGGGCACCGCAGGGAATCGAACTCGGTACCTCTGGTTACCCAGACGCGCAGTGGCCAACGCAGGCGCATTAGCCACTACACTATCGGCATCCGGTGCGCAGGCTCAAACCTTTTGATGTTATTTCTTTCACCAGCCGACTCCGCAAAAGAATGAGCGTCCTCAGGCAAACATGGGATGGCGTCGTCCGTTTCTTTACCTCATTTCGACTGACTCGGTTCAACACTCACGAGACCCCTTATTTCTTTCCGTTGAATGGGCTCCCTCGAGCAGAACAATAGGGGACACATTTTCGTTCCCGGCCAAGAACTGAAGAGCCATTCTGTCCCGGCGTGGTGTGTCCAGCCGCCATCATGGCGACACAGGCGGGATCTTCCGGCCGATCCAGAGGCCCTTATAGTTGTACATCTTATCATTGTTCCGCTCCCTAGAGCGGGAGGCCTTCTGACCCGCGCAGCTGACCCCGGATCAAAGCATGAACTGTCATTGGCGCAACAACACTCCTGATCGCCGCAGGTGATCAAATAATTGGCACCTAAACTCCAGTTCGTCTTAACGCGACCGTGCTGGAATTGGATTGGAGGGCTCATCGTTCGGTATTGGGGGCCCTGATTGGCACAGGACCCTTCGATTGCCTCATGCGAACACTCATCATACGTTCCTGTTTCCTTTCATTGTCAGAGGGCCCCGACCAAAGCGAAAGACCCTCTGCATTCGCGTTCCCGTCCCTGTTCGGCATATCTTCCCCTCAGCCATGCAGCCATGCGGTCGGGCTCCTGATCTTTGGTCTCCAGAGACCATTCGTCACCTCTTCGGGCGCCTCAAAGTCGGCTCCGAGTCTGAGCCACTTGCTACCACAGGACCCCTGTTAGGCACTGTGGCCCCTGAAAAACGCAGGAACCTCTTATTGTGCCAGGGAGCCTAGCAAATCGCCAGCCCCGGCCTCGTTTCTGCTTGAGAAATGGCTCACAAGGGCTCGGAAGGACATCGGGCCGACTGTTCGGTGTTCGTGGTCTCTGACAGACTTACGACACCCGCATTGCCTTAGCGGTTCCTCGAACGGTGCAAGACGACCTGTGACTGACATTTCAGGTCATGCTCCACGAGCCGCGATTCTTTACGTGACCTATAGCCAGTCCTTCAGGTCCCGATGCTCTCCAGCTGAGCCTTTGATCGTCGGATATGGTGGGCAGCCTGGGCCCCTCTTTGAGCTTCATCGAACACTTCCCTTGGTCGGCTCGGGGCCCTTGTGGGCACAGGACACTGCTAGGTACCGTGGGCCCCTGACAAATAAAAGGCCCCCGACCAGTCTTAATCACTGATCTCTGCTTTATAACTGATTGGGAAGTGGGCACTTCAGCCCATACCGACATGGAGCCGACTGTGCGGTACTGGTGGTACCTGGCCGGCATATATGCCCATATCGAGTACCCGATCGGCGCAAAGGACCTTCTGACCGTCATTTGAAGGCCCGTTTTCGCAATTCGGGCCCCTGAATAACACTCCGAATTGCCTCGTATGCCCTTAGACCCTGCAATGGGCCCTTGATCGTTGGACCCGGTGGGCACTCTAGGCTCGTCGGACCTCCTCACCCATTGCCTCGGGCCCACTAGAGGCCCCTATTAGCCTCTTGGGGCCCCGAGCAATGCAAGTCGCTGGCTCCGGCTTTTTGCCTGCTTGGCACATGGGACCCTTATGCCCGCGCCGCCACGGGGCTGACTGTACTCTGACCGAATTATAAGCCAATTTAGACTCAGTGGGCCCTCCCACATCCACGAGAAATGCAAACAAGGTTACCCCGCATTCATCAAACAATAAAACATGCATATCGATAACACTCGCGGAGGCAACGGATCTACAACGCTAAAACTAAAAATGCGTTCATCTGGCCACTCCATTCGCATGGCCTCAAAAAGTAGACGGACGCTGGAGAATCAACTTGTTCGGTTTTCCCTTGACCTTTCCCCCTCCCATGCCCGCGGATAGCTGCACGTGGAACAACTGCCAGGTGGGTGGAGTTGGCGGGTGCAAAAGGCGTAACGCCATTTTTTCCCGACATTTCAAATGTGTATCCCCAGTAAAAATCCTGCATTAGTGGGAGAGCATGCCTTGTGAAACAAAACATGAGCATCTCCGAGACGCGAAAAACAAAGCTTTAGGTGATCACATCCTAAAAATGTTCCACGCCATCCACCTCCTGGGGAATCTTGCGCTCAAAATTGTGAGTACTTCCAAATATAGAGCTGGACTGAAATTGCCGAGCCAATGGCCATTCGTCACCACAAGCTAACCGAATGCGTTTTTCATCGTCGCGGCTTGTACCACAACCTTCAAGTGTCCACCCCTTGTGCTATGCCCCTCCCGTACGTCGGCCGCCCGGCTTGTGCCCATCACATGCCGTCCGTCATCGTAGGTATGCCACTCTAGTCTAAAGCGTGGGTGAACATTGTTCCGAGGCGATGCTTTTTCTTTTTGTTTGTTCTGGATGCCAAAAAAACGCGATGGATTTTGTCAGTTTGCCACATATTTGTATTTGCAACAAACAGCACTGAGAAAGCGGTAAGGGAGAAATACTTGTACAGTTCTTGACCTTATCCTAATACACGATGAGACGCCGCTTGGCAAGACGCTGAGACGCTGCTATTGCTGCTTTTATAATGGCCAGATCAGCCACGCTCATGATCACATCCGACTTTCACTCAGTTGAATTCCTACGACTGGCTTTCTTCTGGTGCCTTGAAAAAGTGGAGATACATTGACAACGAGTTGACTTTGGCCCATAATCTGGACACCTCGTTTCCATTTAGCGTGGGAAACGCTACGAGTGTGAACACTTCCTCACCCTACAAGCTTCGAAACTTGCCCCTTACAGGCAAGCCAACACGTACGATTGGAGCAAAAAGCTAGCGGTTATACGGGTCACACGGGCATAAAACGGGCGGATCACGTTAAACCACATCGCAAAATCATGCTACTTCCATGTAAGCGTGCTATGCATTGGTGCGTAAAGCTTGCCATGGTAGTCAGTATGGAATGGAATGAATGAACTAAACATGCGCGATATGTGGGATGTACATACCGCACAGAATCACGCCGTCCACAGCGGGTGGCTCATGATCTCCGGTCCCTTTTCGTCGGCGGCGCGGCACCATCACAGCTTCTCTGCAACGCGTCCGCCGCGGCCGCCGGCTTAACGAGCGGCCGCTGGATGTTGAAGGCTTTAACGACGCGCTGCCACGTCTCGTGATCGACACGCATCAGCAGCTGGTGGCGGCCGGCCTTGTTGTTGTCATCCTGCCGCTGTTGGTCGGTCACCGGCTCTATCACCGGCACGCCGTCGCCATCCAGCCGCACGCGCGCCAACTGCTTCTGCACCAAGAACGCCGTGTGGAACACGTTCTCGACGGTGGCGCCGAAGTCGGTAGGGTGGTAGGCGAACTTAAAGAAGTTGATGGGCCGTTGACGCTCACTGTGCAGCTTCTTGAGCGCCTGGAGCAGCCGGTCCACCTGGATCCTCGTCGACTCCGGGTGAGCAGACGCCTTCACCTGGTCCGGCGAAACAACGGCTGCCAATGGGCCGGACCGCGCCCGTCGCTGGCGCTGCTGCCGCTCCCGTGGCGCCATGTTCGGTGGCGGCAGGCGGCCCCGCAGCACGCGCAGGCCAGGCGACGGTCGAAAGAAACTGTCGGCGCTCAGCTGGCCGATAGTGCCCCAGACGTCCGGGGCCATGGATGACGCCCCGCCGTCGCTGACGTATTTACAAAATCGCATGGCGAACTCGAGCGGCCGAAAGCTGACGGCGCAGTGCTCTACGCGACGCCGCTGGATGGTTGACAGCGCGACCAGGTTTTCGCTGTCCCGCTCGAGCACATTCGGTGGTGGCGGCACGTGGTTTGAGTCGACGAGCAGGTTCTCCATGCGCTCCTGATAATAAGCCAGTGAGGTGTCCACATCCTCTTCCAGTTCAATTCTCTTCTCTTCGAGCTCATTCCGCATCTCCAGGTACTTGGACGTCAGCCTTCGGTCTTCAGCCATGCTGGCGGCCCAGTGTCAGGTCGCCGCCTTGGTCCGTTTAGTTAGTTGGGAATGACTTTCTCGGCGCTGTGAAGAGGAAGGTGACGATGCGTTATAGGTCTGCAAATCAGTGACCACAACAAGTTGCGGGAGTGGCGCACGCACATGTCAGACAGAGTATTATGTAAAGCTTTCGCCCATCGTGAAAATTAATGCTTAACCAAAACGCCAAAGGCAGAAAACTGCTACATACATATTGAGCAACTACAGAACCGGAAATCAACAAATTGGACAGAGTTATCAGATAATGAAGGAGCAACAGATGAAAGACACGAATGACCCCCTTGGGCCTCTTAGGGGCCCATAGACTCCGAATGAGCCCCTAGCCTGCCAAACAGACGCATTTTTTAACACAAAACGCAACAAAATTTTGCATTTTTGGATTTCCAGATGACCAAGAACAGTTGCAAGCAAAAGTAAAGGGTCAATGAGAAGACAAAATATGCAATGGTTGAAAAGGTTTATTGGGAATTTTAAGTCTAACTGCACTGTCCCGGGGTGCCGTGCTGTTTTGGGGGACCTTTATGCCCGCTTGCAGGATCATTCCGACAGTTAAGGAGCCTTCCACGTTGCCTTCCATTTATTTGCATTTCATCGGAGGGCCCCTGCGTTGTCACTGGCCCCTTCCTACTGGCGTGACAGGGGTTCTTGTCAATCAGAGTCCTTCCACGGAAGGGACTCTGCCCATTTGCCAGGAAGACTTTGTGGGCTACAGCCGCGGCCCAATATGTTAATCTGCCGAGGTATTCTCGTTGCTCAGGGGCCCTGTATGTTGGCCCCTGATGACCTACCCACACCCTCCTGATATGCTTACAAGCCCCCCTCTACATCCTAGAGTGCTTCCAACTCTCTGTCACTTGCTTGAGCCCCACACTCTTGTTAAGGGTCCATCTGTTAACCTGCTTGGGCACAGGGCATTGTTTGGGGCCCTGGCATTTCTAGCTTCCTACATGCACTACTTCCCTCAAAAGGGCATTACTGCACCTATTGTACTCTTTGAAGCTATGGGGCAGACAGACAGTTGCTTATATTGACAGTTGTGCTCTAAAGGTGTAAGTCTCAATTGGGGCCGAAAGAAACATGGTGCACCTGTTGCATGATTCCCCACAGATTGTTGCCCACAATGGTACCCATTGCTACAAGATTAAATTGTTTATCAACTGACATTTATAAAACATCTGACACAATATCCATTTAAAGAAATATTTTATGGACATCTAATCATCTTACATTCAAACTATAATAATTACAATAACACCAGCAGCTGGTCAAACATCTGCCTGTTACACTGGTAGCAACTTGTGTAGCAGGGCACTGGCAGCAGGATGCATCCCTGAAGCATCATGATTGACAGACAACTGAGTCAGCATCTGAAATTTGGTTTTGGCTATTGGGAGTGAACAAAAATTGCAAATCATGGTTTGTCATGAGAACAAAAAAGCTGAGGTGAATTTGCACTGTGTAGACAACTCATACTGTAGGACACTCTGACAACAGTTGACGGTAACACCGCGCACCTGATATCGGCAGTTGCCAAAGACCATTCAAGATTGGCTGCCCGCAATTATCTATTTTTTATCTTCCTAAGAATGTGCTTCCTTCCAAGTATTTGCTCAGACCCACTGGACTTTTTGAAGCCATGAAACCAATCACAATTGTTTCTCATTGAGTGTTACCCTAGTGGAGTGTTTCAATTAAGGCTGATAGACACAAAGGATTCTTCAAGTACTTAACCTTTTGGGAGCGTGTATATCGACTAATGAGTCGATATACTGAAAACGGCCCTCCTGCGTAATTCACGTCAGATCCGAGTCGATTTACACACAACTGCACTACTGTGTAAATCAAGTCAGATTTATGACGTCACGTTTGCGCATGCGCACTCGCCTGCGTATGCCGCCGTGTCCGCGCCGACCCGCGGTTTTGAATGCCGGGCGTGTTGAGGGGTGAGTGTGGGCGGGTGGGGTGCGCCAGCCACGAGGGTTGAAAGTGTGTGCTTATTGTGCGTGCATTAAGGTATGTGCGTACCGAATCGAGTCACAGATCAAGTGGAGTAATTTCTTTAAAAAGGTACGCGCAGCCAGAGACGAGGTGTAGGTAAAAATCAGGGTGCTTTCAACCAGGGACGATGCAGCGGTGGCATGGGGGGGGGGCTGTCCCCGCCTCCCCCACCCGCTCTTTGCGGGCGGGCAGGTGGGTGGCAGCAGCTCCAAATCAGGATTGACATTAATTTGTGGATTGAAAGCATGCTGCTCTTGGTGACAAAGCCCTTTTATGTGCCAGGAGGCCATGTTTTATGGTACCAATGCCCTTTGCTGCGAAATTGGAAGGCCCAGTGTTTTAAGTTGTCAACGCCTATTTACATGGATATAATGTTCATAACAGCTTGGTAAAGGAGCAAATACCTGCAATTTTCCTTTCCCTTCAACTTTCAAGGCAATGTTGCTGAGAAGGCCCTCTGTGAGGCAGCCCCATCTTGCTTAGGAGGGTCCTTGAAAATCCTCCCCAAACTGAAAATTCATGGTGCCAGCCCATCTGTCAGCATCAGCAGGCTGGACTGATTTTCCCTCACTTGTTTCTACTTTGTAATTAGGTAATTCATTAAAAGTAGCACATACTTTGTACTCATGCATTTTGTTATAAAGAGGAGCAGCTTTTATCACCTGGTTGAATGTTGCAGTGCCTTTGTATAGGATAAATGGTAATCTTCAGCTGATTCTTTGAATGCCTGTCTTCTGGTTTGAAAAGGAATTGGCCTATCCTCACTGGAAGCAAGACTGGGTAGGTGTGCAAATCAAAATCTGGATTTTGTTGAAATGCTGGAAATGATTTTACCCCAGGTGGTATTAATTCAAGAAAAGGTTTGACAAATACTGTACACTCCTAACAAAATTGCATGAAAGCTGTAAAGTAACTGCTGGGAATGATTAAGTGTTTTTTTACAATTAAGTGTTTTTTTACAATTTTTTAACAATTAAGTGCTTTTTTTCAAGCTCTTGCATTGACAAGCAGATATCTTGTGAGCAAGGTACACAATTGTAACAAAATGCAAGTGACCAAAAACAGCCATTTATCAATTTTACAAACTTTGGATGCACAGCAGCTATGCTTGAAAAGCAAATTTTGATCTAGTGAGGTAAGAAAAGATGTTACTGGAGAGGTTGGCTTCATCACCATGTATTTCAGGATCCACTAAGGCTAGAATGCAAACAATAAACATGGTTGGTTGTTGTTGAACTGTTCACATACTCTTTGCATGTATGTTAAGTCATTTAAAAGCAGGGTTTGGATCATATATACATATACATATATATATATATATATATATATATTTACAAGAAAATATGCTAGCAAACATGCTGGCTTTATCAGTTTGTTTTCATAACCTATCAAGGTTGCAAATTGGATCGACTCCTCTCAATGCCCTTGTTTGTCTAATATTATTACTTAATGGCCTGATCAGCCTCTACAGTGATAAAAAGCTGACTGTGTGCTGAGTGATCGCTGCATTATACATTAGTTGTTGAGCCAAGCTAGGCTTTAAACATTGTATGTGGTGTACAGCCTTGATAACTTTCTCATATAGCACTGATGGTCTGGCTCTGATATCTGCCCCTAATAGTATAATGTACTACTCCTGTTATCTGGCACCCTGGCCCCTGGTGTTCTAGATCAGAAGGCCCAATGTCGTGTTATGGTGAGCACTGCTGACTTGGGAGGCTGTGTTACAAACTAGGAAGCCCTGTACTGTGTTAGCAGGCACTCTCTATTCAAGAGGCCCTTTTGTTGCATGAGATGGCAGCAGTTCCAGGTCAGGGGTTCCTGACCTGATATTACTGCTCTTGAGAGTCTGGCAAGGTACTCCTACCTCCTGGCACTCTGGCCCCTGGTGACCAGACCTGGCACTCCTGCCCCTGATGGCCTGACCTGATACTACTCCCTCATGGTGGCCTTACCTGGTACCACAACTTGATAGTGTGAATTGATACCAGTGCTCCTGGTAGAATAGTACTGCTGTCTCATGGTGATCTGACCTGGTACTTATGTCACATGGTAGAAGGACTTGATGCCTCTGTTTCTGATGGTTTCACCTGGTACCCCTGTGCTTAGTGATCTGGGCTGGTATTCCTGCCACCTGATAGGGTACCCCCATTGCTGATGGTCTGACCTGGCACTGCTACTGCCAGCTGGTCTGACCTGGTACCCATGCCCCCTGCTTGTTTGGCATGGTGCCTTGTGCCTGATGGTCTGACCTGGTGCTCCTGATGATCAGGCCATCAGTGTGTGGGGTCACCAGATCAGACTAATGGGGTCAGAATTACCAGTTCAGGCCACCAGGAGGTGGGTACCAGATCTGATGTAAAATACCTGATAGTTGACCTGGTACCCCTGATGATCTGACCTGGTACCCCTGATGATCTGACCTGGTACCCCTGATGATTGACCTGTACCATGATGATCTGACCTGGTACCCCTGATGATCTGACCTGGTACCCCTGATGATCTGACCTGGTACCCCTGATGATCTGACCTCGGTACCCCTGATGATTGACTGGTACCCCTGATGATCTGACCTGGTACCCCTGATGATCTGACCTGGTACCCCTGATGATCTGACCTGGTACCCCTGATGATCTGACCTGGTATCCGTGATGATCTGACCGTCGGGCATGCTCCTTTTGCAGATTTATCTACCAGTGGTGCTCCTCAGTTGACCCGGCGAGATGTAGGCGCTCCTCTGCACCATCTTATGATGCCTCCGCGACTAACGAAAAACCGCGGTCGTGGTAAAGGCGACGTCAACACAGTCGTGGGATCAGCAGAGAAATAAGGCAAGTTTGCTTGTGAATTGATACGACCATCCATTGGCAATTGTTAGTAAAACCACATCTCGAACAAAAGTGAGCCGGCAAATATGACACGCTCATATGCGGTGCGTTTCCGGTCATGACTAACGTGTATCGATGGATAACACATGGGACGACGTAAAACTAGGTCATAAGGCTTCTGCTCAGTTGGTAGCATGTCTTAATGTGTGTTTTTATTAACTTATTCTTTTTTTCTTCAGAGTACTGAACAGCAGTGGTGGATGGTAGAAGACTTCCCGGATACCTGTAGAGCTCTTAGGCTTCTTCTATTGTAGAGAACATGCTCGATATCTATTCGTTTGCATGTCATGATGTGAATAGCTAGTTTGCCAAGATACATCTTCATGTACATATATGAGTATTGCAAGCCCATCCAGAGACTCTGAGAGGCTGAAAGCGTTTCCAACTATCTGTGTTGATTGTTTCCAAACTGGACAAGCTTTGGTAAATAGCACCGCTCACCAAGCAATGGTTGCTTACGTCCAACCTGCTGCGTCCCTGGATGTCCTTGCACTATCTCCTCACTAGTCGAGATGAACGTTGAGCGAGCTTAGATCTGTCGTGTACCTGAACTAAGTAGCTGAGGTGAACTAAGTAGCCTCGTCAAATGCCTGATGCGTTCTTCGTCGACAGTTCTACATATGCGAGAACTGGCTGGGTAATTACATCCTTGCCCCATGCGAGGAAGACGCATACAAATGTATGTACAATTTTGTTTTGTGCTAGTTTAACCAGTGACCGCTAAGGAGAATGTGCTTTTAAAAATACCAACATGAGAGCATCGCCTTGGCTACTTATTCAGTGTGTCGGGCCGCTGTTATATAATTGCTTAGTGCGTTCAACAATTCTCAGCCATGGTTGTTACTGATGTTTTTTGACACTGGTTGTGCTCGCACGCTTTGAATCTAGTCAAGAAGAACGTTGATGATTGTGCGTAGTGGTGGGTTTCCATGCATCTCAGCACTCAGGGTGTGCCTTTGTTAGTTGTACGGGATTTATTGGCATGTGAGAAAGTTTTCCTGACATAGCGCGGGCATGGTCTGGCCGCTCCAATGCGGTAAAAATACCCTGCGCTGCTGTGACATGGTTTGCTACTCTTATGGCATGCATCTGTGATAAGCGCGTACGGCTGCGTGCCCAGAATTGCATGTCGTGTACCTTCCAAGGCTGTGGTTATCCCAGAGAGGTCATTGACCTCAATTCTTTAATACATTTAAAGCTGACCAACTCTGCTGAAGTGATTATAGCGCGTTGTGAAAATGCCACGTATCCACAAATACGCCTGAGGAAATCCATCAAATGTCTTGTGAGTTTCATCGGTATGCGCAAGACCACTGGCAGCTCTAATGACACCTCTCATTGCGAATGCGTGGCTGGGTCATGTTCACGCTCATTTCAATCACAAATTATTCAGACAGCTGGGTTGTTTGACTCGGTACGATTGCAACAGTAGTTTCGGTGCAATATTTAAAAAAACGGCGCAAATAGATCCGCACGTTATCAATCGCCCATTCGTTCTAACAACTTGGCCAACAATAAATTATGTATCAAAATTTAAGCCGTCAGAATATGTCGCGAAGCGGTAAACAAGCAATGATTACACAACAGGGCAGTCTACATCGCTCAGAATGACGCAAAGCACATTGTAGGCGTAAGAGATGGTGGTGGTCGGCGGCAGCGGGATGGGGCCGCGTAAGTGCGAAAAGACCTGCGTGCTGTCGATAGGTGAGGGTTGGCAGACCTAGGGCGCCCATCGCTGCTGCGCGGGTGACACGCTGGCGTAAAGCTGTGCGTGTGTTGAACAGGAACCGAATCTCCAAAGGAACCCACCAGTCATTAAGGGCCCTGAACACAGCGAGGCTGCCACGGGGGAAGACTAGGTCACCGCGCCAGCCAAGCGCTTGAACAGTCGCCGCCATTGGATCTTGCTGAAGAGCATCGGTGACGATCCTGGCCGCACGGTTAATCACCCCTTGCACTCTATTTAGGTGATGCGCTGCAGCCACACCCCAGACCGAGAGGCAGTACAGAAGATGAGAACATGGGACTGGATGATAGATTTACGAACCTCGGGTGACGAATCTGTTGATTGTGGTTTGTGGTGGAATTTGTTCATTGTGATCCGTCACAAACAGCCAATATGGTTGGTTGTGGCGGATTTTATGCAAGCGGAAAAAGATGGGGCTGCGCATTTTAACGTAGGATGTGAGCATCTCCCAAGAAAAGGTACCTGCAATAGGACCCCAGCACCTTCATGGGCGACGAAGGGCTCAATTGGTGTCACGCACTGCCCAGGTGAAAATATAAGGTTTCCTTTCAGGATTGTGGAGTGCCGGGAAGAATAGCTCTTTTGGTCGGCTTCATTTTAAGAGAGTTAGATGTGAGGAAGGAATTAACTACTTGAATGATTTCCTCCTGTCGTGATTTCAAAACGGATGGTTGGTCTGGATGTGTAGAGTCCAGCAGTTGGGTGTGGTCGGCACAGGATACTAGATATTCGTGAAGGAGGTAAGATAGAGATTCAATCGTAAAAATACTGAAGAGGATAGGGTCAACCAAGGATCGCTGAGGGACACCGTAAATCGACAGAAGAGAAAGATTCCGCTTCTCACCATCCACCTTTGACCAGCAAGGTAACTCCCAAACCAATTCGGATCAATACAATATCACTGCAGCTTTATCGGATCTACGCCATAGTCAATACATTAAAGGCACGGCTGAAGTTTACGAACGTGACAGCCACGGCGTGCTTAACCGATCCGAGTACAATCTTACAATCTTAATAAATCTTATCAATCTTAATCAATCAATCAATCTTACGAGTACTTAACAATCCGAGTACAGTTCACTCCACGGCATCGTCCAGGGCGTTTTCGGTTGAGTGACCGAGGATCATGGGTACCGAAGTTGGACGACAGCTGCATGCACACAACTTTTTCGTGTCTTTTACAAAGCAGGCAAAGCTGATGTGCCTACGAAAATGCTAGTGATTTTACGGAAGACATATTTGTGAAGAGCCGAAGGTAGAAGAGCGAAGAGAATATTTATCGCATTTTATTATTGGCGGTACCCCCATTAGGTACCGCCAATGACTGTCTTTAACCGTGAGGTTCTTTCGGCACAAACGTCTGCAAGTGACCTAAACCTAAAAAGCGTTTCCCATAACGTTACGCAGAAGTGAGTTCTTGGTTTTAAGTTAGCAACCAAGTTGAGCGACTCTTCGAATTTACAGACGAAAGACGAACTGATCTGGATGTCCAAACGCAACCCTATTGGTACCGGCATGTGAATCAGTTGAGTAGCTTCAGTTTGGGTTACTTCACAGTACTAGGTTCAGTTAAGGTACCGAATTGCATTCAGAATGTAGGTTGCATAGGCATGAACGTACGTACGGCCCAAGTTTGGGTTTGCCGATTTCGGTTCCAATTTGTGGTTGGTTTTTTGAGTGAGGACTTAACGAAGTCTTCCATACATTTCTCCATTTTACCTACCGCGCTATTCAACGTTCAATCATTGCGATTTTCCCGCCCAGGGGAGCGCTGCTTAAATTAAGTCTGCTTTTTCAAAGATGACTTCAAGTAGTCCCATTCGAAAATATAATGGTTAGGGTCGGGCATTTCTTGTCATTGCCCTTTGAATGCTCGGTACTATTACAGATGTCAATTACAAGACCCTAGGTTCGCCGGAAGTGACTTAACTAGACCTCTGAAATCGAGGATACACTTGCCACATAGAAACTCTGGGCGAGGATGCATTACTGCATGAGGAGATGTAACCACAGCATTGGATTAGGCTTCTAAGACTTGAAGTGCGTATCCTAAACACTGATACATGAGTTGCATCACTAATAAATTCTGACAGAGCGTTTGACATCCCTTGGCGAACATGGGTTAGCCAAGGTGAAAACATTGCTGACCCCATTTCCATCTACACTCAACGTGCAGGGGGTCATGAATATCTCTGCAGAGCTCAGAACAAAAGCTTGGCAAAGCTCTGAGGTATATCCCTTTGGATAGAGCCAGCTTAACAATGTAAAAGGAATAACACCGATGGGTTATTTTGTATGTCATCTAACATCACCTCCCTTCTGTTAATTATTGCCTGCAACAAAATACAGACAGCAAATTGCTTTCCAGTACCTTTCATGGCTTCTTGCCCCAGTGAAGAAAGTTAGAAATGCATAAAACACGCACAAAATCATGCCGGTGGAAATTCATCGGCCAAAGCTGACGAATTTGTGCGTATGAGAGGGGGGGGGGGGCGTTTCACCATCAAGGAGCCCCTTTAGGAGCCCTCCGCACCCCTCACCCGTTACCAAGACTGGATACAAGCCGCACACTGCAAAGCACCGTGTGGCAAGCATGCGATGCCGCATGGCGTGCCTTGTAAGCAATATGACAAGTTCAGCATCTACCTTTCCTGGTACATACACATGTACACGCGCAAACGCACGCATACTATATAATATATATATATATATATATATATATATATATATATATATGTATTCGCTTCTCTGGACGGTATGTTCTCAATAAAGTACGCAGATGTGTAGCTTCAGTGATGCAAAAATGAGCTATGCATGGGCAAATGCATATTTTCAGCTTTTGTGCACTTGTTTGATTGCTGAAATCACACCTTTCCCTTATTCGGTAAGTCATAGATCAGTTCGCCAGTTCGCTGCGTTGAATACGCTCTGTTGCCTGCGCAGATCACATCGCGATATAATTCACAGGTGTGTGTATCCACCATGAGTGCATCTACACAGAACACCTTCTCTGCTTAAATCCACTCGCGAGTGGAATTACACAGAATGGCGCTTCTGCGTATATCACGTCATGAGTGAATCTACACAGAACACCTTCTCTGCTTAAATCCACTCGCGAGTGGAATTACACAGAATGGCGCTTCTGTGTATATCACGTCATGAGTGGATCTACACAGAACACCTTCTCTGCTTAAATCCACTCCGGAGTGTATATACACAGAACGGCGCTCCTGTGTATATCCACTCAGATCTGAGTCGATTTACTCCTGAGGCCACACTTGTGTAAATCTACTCACAAGTGGATTTACACAGCAGTGCGTTTATGTGTAGATGAACTCAGATCTGAGTCGATTTACACAGGGGTGGCATCCTGTGTAAATCCACTTCGTAGTGGATCTAAGCAGAGGAGCTGCTCTGTGTAGATGCACTCCTGAGTCGATTTACACGCGTCGCTTGTACTGACCAAGGTAATTTAAATCTGGTCCAGAGGCGGTTTCCTATTCATTGGATGGAACCATTGCCCATTCCCGAATTTTAAACATAAATTCGGTTAAATTGAAGGAGAACATTGTTTGCACCATCCATTTAGGTCTAATGATTTCTTCTGCTCACCCGCTATCCAAAGTTGCGTACAAAACTACACCGTCTGGGACACCAGCCCGCTGCGTGGTCGGGGCCCGAAGGTCACTACAGCAGGGGCGGAAAATTATTTCCTGCTCATAGAACAAATCAACCCTTCATAATTAGTACCGCCTGATCTACTCACCGAAGTTAAGCCCGATACAATATTATTTTCAGTGGACGGCGTTGAGCTGAATTCGCAAATTGCCTTTAAACACCCAACCAATAGGAGCAGTCAATTACAGAGCCGCTGTGAGTTACCTAGGAGTTTTGCTATTGTTGTTAAATAGAACCTTAACGACTTTATAAAAATGTTTGATGTCACTGTTATCCCTATGCACAATCTGCGTTTAGGTAGCTCCAAGTGAAAAATAATGAAGATAAGATTTCAAAAGGATCAAAACTTTTTTGTTTCCAATACGTGATTAATTCATGTCATCTGTATGTATATGTATGCGCATGCTATAATAATTATAATGCATTCTCATGTCCATTTCAGCAGGCAATCCAGAACCATTGAATTATAACGCGTACGAGACATTTGCTGTTCTCTGTTCTCCCCGTTCTCCCTAGCTATCAGCCCCTTCAGGAGAAAGGCGGTTGTTTTGAGTGCGGCGCTCAGAGTCGGGCGCCTGAGCGCAGGAGTGTTGCCTGGGTGGCCGGCACATGGGTTGAACAAGCGCTGGTGAGAGAGACTGGTTCTGGGCACTGGGTGTGAAAAAGGAAATAACGTGTGCGGTGTGATATAAAGATTCGGCTAAAACCAGGAGGCAGCATCACTCGTTTAGTCGTGAATGGCACGCGACACTGTCGAAGCTTCGGGAGCGGCTTATCTCCATCTCACGTTGCAGATAGACAACAATTTTTTACATTCGTTATTCCAGTGTATATTTGCTGAGAGCAAGATGTCCCGGAGCCAAAAACGCCAAGAAACGCCCAAATTTCAGACACTGCGACTGATTCGGTAACTGATGCATCAGTGCCAATTCACCTATACAAGTCTTTTATAGGTCAATGTCAGTGCCATCCCGACCACGGATATCGAATGGTCAAAACAGGATCTTTAGACGATGGTAAAGAACCGTCATCTTGGGAAATACCACACACCAAAACATTTTCAGAACATCTGCCAACAAGCAAGCAGCAGCACAGTTGTCATAGCGAATTATCACTCGACTGGCAGTGATTTTGTGTGAACCTATGACGTCATGATACAATCAACTGGGAACTCACCGGTCTGCACTGTTGACGCGACGTGAGTGCTGGACGGGTGTCGGCGAGGTGAAGGGGTGAGGTGGCTTTTCCTTATTGCTATTTGAAACAGTGAGGTAAGTGAAGGTTTTAGGAGCGTTTTTAAATGTTGGGTGCATATGACCGCACAGACATTGTGTGGAACTGACTTTTGGTTCAGTACATTCCGACCGTTTGAGAAAGTGTGAGACCTAAGAGGGGAATACCCACCAGGGGCGCTGTGACGACGATAACCGGCGTGCCCGAAAGCGCAAACCATCGTAAGTACCTGGCGGAAATACCCATTTATTTCGCTTATTGAAGTCATCGCCTTATTCCAGTCGCACAAACAGGTTTCCCCCTGAATTCAGCCCATACTTTTCCAAGGTATGGCGCAGCGTGGGAAACTACTTCCTTCGCTGGAAAGTGAGATGCAAACCAAAGCATGAAAGGTAGGACGCTTGTTGGCTGCAAAGTAACAGCAGCACAGCTGTGAAACTGAACAGCCTCTGGGTGCAGTATCCAGAATTTTGATGGGGTCTTCAAAAGGGGGGCAGATAAAACATCAAAACCATGGCCTCTCGGGGAACAAAGGCTGTGTGTATACACCCTCCAAAATGGAGGGCGGTTGCACACTAGGCTTATACATCCTTCAAAATGGAGGGTTGCTACCCAATGGGCTGATACACCCTTCAAAACAGAGGGTGGTTACACACCAGGCTTATACACCCTCTAAAAAAATTTGGATGGCTGTATGCGTCAAGCACTACATGCAAGCAATAAATGAGGCCAGCAACTTGCATAAACATAGGCAGTCCTTTTTCATTTAGGAATGTTCAACCATAAGTCACAATCAGTGAAAAGTTAGGTGCACACTATCCTTCCAGGCAATTCCTTAAACATCATTCCATCCCAGCCAGGGTGTCTACCAGTTGCCATTCTGGTGACATGGAGGCGGGTTCGCCTGATGGGTTCGTCCAAAGGCGCTAACAGATATACATCCCACATTGGCATCCTCTCTGGCACATAAGGCCCTCTGGTGGCTTCTGGCCGGGGCATTTGACCCGGATAGGTGCAAGAGCACTCAGTGGTGGGTCAGGGTGTACTTTCCTACCTAACGTTAGAAAAAATCATTGTACACCATTCGTCGTGTTTAAGGCAGGACATATCGTAAATCATCTCAAAACACGTAGAATCATGCTCCTACCTTCGAATTTCAATAACTTGGATGGCGAGCCCCCGAGCGCCGCGCGCACCGCACCGCCTGGACTCCCTAGCGCCGTTTCTGCGTTGCCGTCGCGTAAATACAATATTTCTGCTTACCAAGAACTCTACAAAATGTACGGGACCAAAGTAAACCATTCGTCGTGTTTAAGGCAGGACATATCGTAAATAATCACAAAACAGGTAGATTGATAATCTTACCTTCAATTTTTTATAATTACGATGGCGAGCTCCCGAGCGCCGCACACACACAGCACCCGCGACACCGGCCGGGCCAAGGTAACAAGAATCCATGAAATTTGATCCCCGACGCCAACGGGACCATGGGTTGCAGGGGGATTGGGTGGGGAATGTAAAGCAAAATGAGAACATGACAGCTAAATAAAAGCTCACTATATGGCACCTATATATGGCATGAAACATGGATGCCAATGGGATGCTGGGTTGAAGGGGATATAGGGTGGGGAGGTTAGGTTAGGTTAGGTTAGGTTAGGTTAGGTTAGGTTAGGTTAGGTTAGGTTAGGTTAGGTTAGGTTAGGTTAGGTTAGGTTAGGTTAGGTTAGGTTAGGTTAGGTTAGGTTAGGTTAGGTTAGGTTAGGTTGGTTAGGTTTGGTTAGGTTAGGCTAGTTTAGGATATGTTCTGGACTATTCTGGCCTGTGTGTTTCATAAATGTACCTAAACTCGATAAGAAACGATTTTGGTTGCTTTATTATGGTTGCCTTGGTCCCGTACATGTTTATGTTTCTTGATAAGCAGAAATATTGCGCTTTCGCAACAACGCAGAAACGGCGCATGGGAGTCGAGGCGGTGCGGTGCAGTGCGTGCGGCGCTCGGGAACTCGCTCGTATTTATTAAAATTCGGGGGTAGGAGCATGATTCTATTCTATCTGTTTTGAAATTATTTACGATGTGTTCCGCCTTAAGCACGACGAATGGTTTACCTTGGTCCCGTACATTTTGTAGAGTTCTTGGTAAGCAGAAATATTGTATTTACGCGACGGCAACGCAGAAACGGCGCTGGGGAGTCCAGACGGTGCGGTGCGCGCGGCGCTCGGGAGCCCGCCATCGAAGTTATTGAAATTCGAAGGTAGGAGCATGATTCTACCTGTTTTGAGATTATTTACGATTTGTGCCGCCTTAAACACGACGAATGGTGTGCAATGATTTTTTCTAACGTTAGGTAGGAAAGTACACCTACACCCAGTGGTGTAACAACATCCCTGATAACCACAGGTGGTCCAATAGATGGCACAGAAACCCATGTTTGGCCAACGGGCCCTCGCCAAAAAGGGGATGAAGAGCCCCGCAAGTGCCCCGGATCACCTCTGGCCAACTCGGGGCTCCTTCCGCCACAGGACCCCCTGTTGGACACTCCAGAGGCCTGACCATCAAAAGACCACTCACTGCAGTAGGGACTCCGACCAATGCGGCCGCGGGCCTCGGACTCGTTTCTGCCAGAGAAGTGGGGGCCCCAGGGCTGAGAACAGTATGGAGTCGACTATTTTGTGTAGTGGTCTCCGGCCGAAATAAGTGCCCGTATTGTCCCAGGGGTCCACTATCGGTGAAAGAGACGTATTGGCTGACATTTGGGGTCGATTAGATGGAGATAGTTTGATGACCATCTGATATCTATAGCCAATATTACCTGTTTGCTTGGACTCATAACTCTAGCTTTTCATTATTTTAGTAAGTAATTCATTCAATCTGCATATTTTTTTTGGGGGGGTGTGTATCACTGTATAGGTCCAGTGCATAGTCTTTCTCCATTTTGAAGGATATATAGGCCCGGTGCGTGACCACCCTCAGATTTGGAGGGTGTATAAGCCTGCCTGGTGCGTGACTGCCCTCCGATATGGAGGGTTTAAAAGCCTGGTGTGTAATCGCCCTCCGTTTGGTTGGAGGGTGTATAAGCCTGGTGCGTAGCCACCCTCCGTTTTGGAGGATGTATATGCACTAGCTGAGGACAGAGATATCCCAGGTAAATTTACACTGCATGCAACTGGTATGGTGGGACCGCTTTTAGCAGTATTTGGGAGTGCTTACTGTATACTAAGCACTGGTTGGTCTCAGTGAATGCCAAAGGCTGCTGAGCATGCTTATGCACACTACTTTCTGAAACAGAGAGCAAATAGAATCTAAGATATAAAGTGTTGTGCGCCTGTTGCTAAATACCCCAGAGGAAAACATGACAATATTGATTAAGATGTCAAGCAAGCCAATATGCCTCCAAGAAGAATGCCATGTGCATTGTGTAGAGTGGCATGAAGTGAAATTTACACCATCAGTGTAAAACACTTTGGCTTTATTCCTTCCAGGCAATAAAGACAGTAATCAGAAAACAGATGAATTATATATGATTGCAGCTGGAAATGAATTTTTTGCTCTCACACCGGTGACTGCATTCACAGTACATGGGAGCTGCAGATGGTGACACTAATTGTTGATTAGCCAGTTGAGCATGCGCTGGAGCCTGCACTAAGTTTAATCCCAAGAAAGAGGCTAGATTAGCTTAGTTTTGGTTGGATTAGTGTAAGATCAGGTTAGATTAGGTTAGATTCGATTAGATTAGGTCAGGTCAGGTCAGGTCAGACTGGGGTAAGTGATTGCCCATGGCAGCATTTGATCTCTTGTGTTTTGTTTTTTTTACCATCCCACTGGTGCACTCAGTTGTGATGCTTGTCTAAGTTTGGTGTCAGTGGTTGGTGGGGATCATTGTATCAGCTCTGGTATGGGGCAGACTTTTCCTCGACAGGCTGATACCTGGGAGATGACGGCAATTCAGGAGTACTCCCCCTTGTGGCATGCCTTGGGGACAGGGCCTCACTTCATGCCACTGGAGGGGTCCTCTAGTTCAGTGGGCTCGTGGAAGCAGGATGGCCTCAGGTGCCTTGGGTCTTGGGTCAGATCTTGGATGCCTGACAGTAAGTGTATTATGTAGTAACTAAGTTGTGATGCACTTTATAATTTTTCCCATTCATTTTGTTCAAAATAGGTGCAAAAAACTCCATGTTCATTATGTTTTGCATCAGAAGTATGGCATCTATTTCCATACTAACATGCATGCCCTCAAGAAGTATTGTAGGGGGCATAGGGAATACCTTCTGTTCTCTCGGTCCTCCCTGGCTGTAGGCCTTGTCAGCAGATGTGCTTGTTTTGTTGTCTGGAGTGCAATTCTCTGTGGGCTGCGTTTGAGGACGTGCAGGGTTGTAGGTTGGTGTAGGTTGTAGGCATAATCCACTTACAGCACTCCCTGGCTGATAATGACTCATTTTATTCTGTCTGATGTTCATTTTAGGATAACATGTACTGTAAACTAAAATGTCAAGGAAGTCCCATGCTTCAGACACTGTGTGTGTGTGTGTGTGTGTGTGTGGGTGTGCGTGCGTGCGTGCGTGCGTGCGTGCGTGCGTGCGTGCGTGCGTGCGTGCGTGCGTGCGTGCGTGCGTGTGTGTGTGTGTGTGCGTGCGTGCGTGCGTGCGTGCGCGCGTGCGTGCGTGTCCATACCAAGTTGTGGCTGTGTCCCAATTCGATCTGTCGCCAGCGCGGTTGTCAGCTGGAATGCGTGGCGTCATACGTGCTGACGCAACTTTGGATGTTGAGGGGTGAAGGAGTTATTCAGTTTTACCTTCCTTTTTCCTTTATCCTTCACCTTTTCTTACGCCGCGTTCGATCTGTCGTCAGCACGTTTGTCAGCACCAATCACGGCCCAGTATTCGCCCTACGTCATGCCACGTGACAACAGTCGCGACCTGTGACGTCACGCGCCGGCTGACGATGATGCCATTATTCTTTGTCAGTCCGCGAGCATGGAGAGAACTCGCTACCAAATTGTAAGCTCATCGATCAGGAAGCTGAAGTTTGATTTGGCATCTCCTGCGTGAGCGAGTACGTTAAGTGGGGTGGGGCGCTTGTCTCTAATTTTAGAGTGATCCGATGTAACATAGATAAGGAGGCAGTTGGGGTGCCAAAAGCAGGCATGAAAAGGTAAGTTACCGTAATTGGTGTGGCGTGTGGTAGCGCTCGTAGTAAATGTATGGCGTGATAAGGAAACATTTGAAATGGGAGAGAAGAAATTGAATTAAATTGGAAACGAGAGGAAGCACTCAACATACAGATGGGACAGATAATGATAATACCGGGACAGAAGCTACACTTCGAAACACCACCTGGCAGGTGGTGCGTCGTTATCGGCCGTAAACCAGAGTTAGCGTGTGGGCTGAAGTGAAAGGTGAAAGAAGAAGGGAAAGTAAAGCTAGAAAGCTTTCCCGTCGGCCCACACGTCGAAGGCTCTGTCAGCATGCATGACGTCATGCATTCCAGCTGACAATCGTGCTAACGATAGATCGAACGGGGCGTTTACTGTTACCGTAGCCCCGTTCAATCTGTCGTCAGCACGATTGTCAGCTGGAATGCGTGACGTCACGCGTGCTGACGGTGCGTTCGATGTGTGGGCTGTCATGGAAGTTTTTTCTTACTTTCCCTTCTCCTTTCACCTTTTACTTCAGTCCACATTAACCCTGGCTTGCCCCCAAACATGACGCAGTACGTGCAAAGTGGTGTGTGGAAGTGTGACTTCTGTCCCATTATTACCATCATCCATCTCATCCGTATGTTGAGTGTTTCTTCCCATTTCCGATTCATTTTAATTCCTTCCCTCTCATATCAGGTGTTTACACTTATAACACTATTTATTTACTGAGCAACGCAACCACAGACCGCACCAAGCACTATCGCTCACCTTGTCGTGGCTGGAATGTTAGTTCCTCCTTATCTAGTTTGCGTCGCATTTCTTCTAAAATTAGAGACAAGCGCCCCCTCCCGCTTAACATACTCGCTAACGCAAGAGCTACCAAAGCGAACTACCGCTTCAGACTGATTTGTATTCTGGTAGCGCTATCTCTCCGTGCTGACGGGCTGACAAAAAATTCTGGCATCGTCGTCTGCCGGCGCATATTGTAACAGGCCACGTGACTGTGTGGTCACGTGACGTGACGTGGGCGAATACTGGGCCGTGATTGGTGCTGACCAACGTGCTGACGACAGATCGAATGCGGCCAGTACCTTTTACCTTCACCTTTAAAGAGATCTATTTAAAGGGAGTGCTACACATTTGCCTGGGGCATTGAATTGAAATAGCCATACTGTAGATCATCCAGCCCATATTACAGCCCTGTACTTATATTTCGTACGCGAGAATGTGCAGACTATTTCAAGGGGAACCAGACACCCATGACGCCGTAATAATGTGATATAAGTCCTGCCATTCCACTGGCCATGCAGTGCTCAAGGTCAATAAAAGTATAATTGGGGAGTCCCTCATATGTGATGTTCGTGATCACGATTGCCAGGTATAACGGCCGTCAATTGGCTGTTAACCAATGTCGTGCAAGCTATGCAGGATTGTAACACGAATTACGCCTTTTGCTACATAATGTAAGAAGCTGTACTCAGGTACTAGTTTTTTTACGAAAAGAGGACTTATAATCGAATCAGTTTTACGTGTATCCCACATTTATATGAAGTTTTCAACTGAAATAACAACGTTGAAGACCAGTTCCCCAAAGTTCGCACCTTCCTAAAGCCTAAGGCCCTCCAGCTCCTGAGCTGCACGCCCGTGCAGGCTATTTCGTCCAAACTTGTTCAAGACTATCCAGGCGTGTATGACGCCACAGGAGCGTCATTCAAATCCCGCCCTGCCATAGGCCATGCGGTTTGGAAGGCCAGGACGAACATTGTTGTCGAGCTGTTTACATGTGGCGTCCGTGAATACGATTTCCAAAAATAGTTCATTGGCTGTCCATCAACGTCGATCAGGCTTTTCAATTATCAATCACGAATCACGTTTTGTGCGGCACAATGTAAGAAGTTATGTCCTCTTAGATATGATGGAAATGAGAGTTGTGATCGAATAGCTCAAGAACTGGCATAATAACCGAGGAAATCAACATCCTAAACTCAAATAGAAAGGCCCCTGGAGAATATTTCCTTAAGCTTCTAACGGGTCCAATGCTTTTTCCTTTTGTCACTTTTTTATCCAGTTATTTCGGCAGATGTGTTCATTGACGGGTCCGTGGACTGGACCAGACCCAGTCCAGACCACTTACTTTTTTTCGTTCAAGCGGCGCCGTGGGTGGAACACTGTGGGCCACGGGCTGCTTACGGTGTAGCCTCCTGATGACATGGGGGCCGGGCCTCCTGATCAATTCGGAGGCCCTCTGAGGAATGCATGATACAGTCGGTGCCTTCATGATGTGGGATGTGCTCTGACCGGTGTAATTGGCCTGGCTTGGCCTAGACGGCTCCATTAGCCCAAAGTGATTTCTTGCAGGCACAAGGGCCTCACTAAATGGCACGGGGACCTCATCTCACATAATCGGACTGCTGGCGGAAGCGAAGTGAGGGACCCCTGGTTCGTGGTCAGGCCGCTGTCCGACATATGACCCTTCAATCTTACCATTGCGGGTCATTTTATTTTATTATATCTTGTCTTCTTTTATTTTTGGAAGCCCGGAACAATGCAAGAAGCCCTCTGACATTTTGGGCTCGCCGCTGTCTCTGTCCAGCAAACTGGCCCGTGGCCCATTCGGATCCCATTGTCAGCACAGAACCTCTTGTCAGCCACTGTGGTGCATGATAGACGCAGGCCTCTCTTCTTTCGTCCGCCTAACCACCGCGCCCACTTACAATTAGCTTCGTGCCAACAGTAAGGGCGCAGCCAGCATGTTGTTTACTGGGCGCCGGGGGAGCTAGTCCTTGGTGAGAAAGTATCCCGCCGATTACGAATGTCCTCTGTCAAGAGCGAAGCGTGGTAAAACAAGGAGTGAGTCGAAGGAGGCGCCCCTTTGCTGTGCCCCTGCGTGCCAATTAAACTGTGGTTACGCCACGGTGAAGACTGCTACCTTACAGGTAGGGGCATCGATTTCGTTTGTGAGAACCATTGCGTGACGAGCCCCCGCCATATTAGTTGTCGTCCAAATGTTCTGGTCCGAATTCGACTGAAAACGTTAACAAACCTACAGGGGCGTAGTTTCCTAAAAGGCATTGGGGGATCGGGTGTTAAGCGGTGAAAATGCCCCAATCTGCTCCGAGAACATGTCAACAAACAGGCTTCTCCCCGGACTTTGCGCACTTTCTTCCCAAGGGTTGGGCAGCTGCAGTCTCCCTGAAATGAATAGGAAGCACACCCCGAAAGCGTAGGAAAATATGAATATCACGGCAACCCACTTCATGCATTTACTTGCGACCTGTTACTGTGTTACCCTGATAAGGACTATATTTCACGAAATTAAGAACGAATTGGCTATTGCACTGCACTGCAGCGTGAGCACTGAGCATAACACTCGCGCTGCGACAATCACTGCACTCCCCATGTTCTCATTGATGTAAATATTGCTGAAGTTATCCAGATAATGTGATGTTTTGATATGCACTATGTGCAAGCTGTATCAAGTTATCAGCTCTATTAATCTTGTACCAAGTTATCAGTTCTGTTAAGTAACAATTATCCAAGGCATTTATTACATTCCATGTTCTGTTAGAAACTAAAAGCATTCTGGTTGGATCAAATGATGTGGGAAATGCTCCCCGATAAGTTGCTGTGAGAAGTGCACATTTGGTGCTTCATGTGTGTTTGTGGGCCTATGTGCGAGAGGCTGCGAGCGCTTTTAGCAGGCTGAATTCTATTACTCTTCCGGTTTGGTTTCGTATTGTCGTCTCGGCAGCGCAGCGCAACGATAACACTCCCAAAATAAGGTGGGTCACATTAGAATGCAAGGTAATTTATTTGTGCACGATGCGCGAGGCCCCGACGACAATGCCCAGAAACAATGGAGCGGCCTCTCAAGCGCTATAGCGCTCAGGCGCCACTGGGGTTCCAGCGACGCGAGCCGTGTATATTTTCCGCGTACCGTTGTTGAAAAAGCTTTTCGTCTTTTCAGATAACCTACTGCATCCACACGATGGCGCAAGCACGATCGTCAGAGGCAAGCGGATGTGCAAAGCTGATCGGAAAAGCCGTCGGAACGGTGAACAAAATGTGCAAGAGGGAATTCTGGCTTGAGCCCCCTCGTCCGCATGTTGGCTGCATATCTTGCATCATGTGGTTCGTGTCTGTTGTCTTACACTGCGTCATGTTCGGTTGGAATGTCTGGTCTCTTTACAGTTACGCCAGTATTGAAGATTGGACGTACTTCTCCGTCCTCTTGGCGGCAATGGTGCTACCTCAAATACCCATCAATCTGTTTTCGTATTGGTGGTATCGCACAGACACGGATGGGCTCGTCTCATGGCCCATAACGATAGCCCATTGCCTGCTACAGGGCCTAGGTCTGCGGATGGTCAGTATCACCCGTCATCTTAAACATGCATGGTCGTCGCATGAAGGCGGGCGATTTTCACCGCTACTATCTAGCGCAGGCTGACCTGTCGTTTCTGCGGCTGGTGAACGTTTACACCGGCTCAGCTCCACAGCTGGTAGTGAGGATATATCGACTGATAGATCAATGGCAAAGCGGCAATGGTGAGACGACCGAGCTTGTCTTCGCGTGTTTGACAGCGGGTTCGCTGGCGTTGGCTACAATTTCTTACGGCCGTGCCAGCCGGTGCCATAGGTTTGACAAACAGGAGTTATCATACGCAAGTGTGATGCTGCAGGTGACGTATAGGACATGCTTTCTGGCGGCAAGGGTTTTCGCCCTAGCGTGCTTGTTCCACCTGGGGTTTGTATGTGGACTGGTCACGTGTATTTTCTTATGTGGAATTTTTTTCACCTGGTTCCGGTGCATGACGACTAATTTCACTGCAAGTCCCAAGCAGGAGATGTTTTACCACTGTTTATTGTCAGTCTGGCACCTTTTTGGCATGCTCAATGTAAAGGATAGTGACGCCAGGTATCGCTATGCGTTCTACTACTCGCTGAGCCTGATCGGAGAGGTTTATGTCGTAACGATTTTCATGAAAAATGGCCTAGGTGGGTACTGGCCAATCCTGTTCCTGCCCGCGTTCTTCACTGGCCTCATCTGCCACGGTCTGGAGCATTCCCTGTTCCATCCTGGTGGCACGCTCTACATTCCCCGCCGTGAGGAAGACTGGGAACACGCGTGTGCTGAATGCGAGGAAGCGATG
>NW_023596136.1:14368517-14451017 GCF_011947565.3 Pollicipes pollicipes | reverse complement strand
GGATGAGCACTTCAGGCACTGCCTGACTTCAGGGGCTTAGATGTCACTTAACGGCACGTGCTTCCCGCCTAAAATTACCTGCATATCGAGCTGCTGTTTTCGCTGCAGTTCGACAATGTGATCGATCGTTTCTGGCCTCGATGTTTTTGTTTAAATTCATCGAAAGACGTTTATTGTTGATGCGAACGACTACGACTTCCAACAAAGAGAATCACAACTTCGCGTATTGTCGTTACGCCTGTTTCGGATGTTTCCCCTATCCAAAGTGAATGTTTTCAGAAAACGTGCGGCAAATCTTAACCCATGTATTTCTTATAAGAGAACATCAAGGTGTAAACCAGGCTGAACAACATGCACGTTTTGTCACTCAGCGCACACACAAGTGCCGCAGCAGACAGGTGCAAAGATCAGGGAACTGCGACATGATGGATCATTTCCTTCGAGCCGCAGTATGCAAACATCCCTGAACCTACGACTACCGTGCGACAATAACTGGCACCACATGGCAAAAAGCGGTCTCTGCCCTCCGGTGGCAGGAATGCGAAAGCCTCTGATCACCGTTTCTCCTGCAATTGCCGACGTCGCAGCCGCCGTTTGCCGTGATCAGGGGGAGACATAGATGCATATCCACGGGTTCGCCTGGGTGACCAGCGCGCACACCTTGAAACCCACTGCATATGGGGTTACACGGCGGCAGGCAGAGATTTCCCAGTAGCCGGATGGACAACACTTCCAGGTACCGCCGTGATGCTGCTTGGTGCAATGCTCGTCTATGTTGCACTCATCTCTTAAAGCAAATGTTCCACATTTGAAGATACTTAGATAAGTATCAGATATGATGGGAAAAGCTTACTTATAACTATTGATGACTTTCAAGGTTCAAAAACGACCCTAAATAGCAAAATTTAAGTGTTAAAAATTCCGCACCATTACGTTATTGTTCGATAGGTAGAATGGTTTTGTGACGACAGCAATACCTGACAGCATCTGGCAGCCAGACCTAAAGAATACCCCGAAACGCATGAAAGCTGACGCCAACCGGCCATCCACGTCGCGGACGCTGTGCTAGGTGGGGGATTAGTGGATGGCTTGGTTGTGGACTTTTTGTCTTGGTACTGATCGTAACAGGAACTTTGGTGGACTGTTTGACATACGCAACGTAGCGATCACCAACCTTAAGCTGCAAATCATTGATATCAAAAGCACGATATGCTGTAAAGATTGTCATATAGCGTCATGAATCTCTTAACGAAACCTGCCAAGAACTGTTGAGAATATCAGTACTGTATTGTCGACTCATCCTTGCCTGCAGTGCTGTAGTCTTGACCTTAATATCATGTAATGTGCACGGTAGTTACTTCCTTCATTATTTGTGACTGGGAATGCAGTTGCATACACAAATTAATAGATCTGTAACATTGTTATGAATTGATTGCCAATGCATTGTTATTTCTATGGTAATGATAGTAAGGTTGAGCTACCAAGAGTGTTTTTCTCGCCTAGGATGGCTTATGCAATTGCTAGTTATCCTTGTTACATCACCCATAAATTATAACCTGTTATCTCCTAGGTTTGGCATAGAGTAGCCAACCAACGTGGCACATTGTGTAATGGGACAGGTCAACGGTGTCATCGTGGCACTACCTCAGTGCTGTACTGTGGCATGACATAATGAACACTGATCCAGTTTTTGTACTGCAATCCCTGCGGCTTTCATAGCAAATTCCACCATGAAAAGATGGGTCAAGCATGCAGTCTTGAATTAACTCCGCATCTGACATATGAGTGACCAGAAACGCATGATACCATATACAAATCGCTTTCAGCAAAGTGCACAACCAAGAAGTGACACCACTAGCTTAGCCTGTTTTAAGAATCCACAAAACATGGTGACAAAGATGCAAACACGTCGTTTGCATCCGCAGCCATGTGACACGCTCGGCCATCAGGCTGCTTTACTCAAAAATATCGTTTACACAAGTAGTAACATATGCATAACAAGAAAATATTAGATAAGGTGAAATGACATTGCAGACCTGCTTACCTTACACAACGTTGGAGACGTGACAAGTGCATGTAGTTGTGGTTAGATGGGTAAAGTGAAAGGAAGTGATGAAGCTGCCGGTGTACACAAAGCTCATGTATCATGTATCACGCGAGCTTACACCAAACATGCGCATTAATGAGCTGTCTGACCTGCCCTTACTGCTTAAATGAATTGTTAATATAATGGCAGGCAGTGGACTAAGGCTCGTTACTCTTTGACTAAATGGTATTTGCCTCTTCATAGATCTAACCCCACCTTTTGCTAAATGAAGCTGTTTTCCTCGATGTCTCGGCCAAATGTGCAGTAATGCATACGGATCTACCATGTCGTTCTCTTTCATAATTTCGAATGCTTTTATCAGATCCCTTCCAAGTCTGAGGTACTTAAGTGAATACGAATCCAAGGCCATAAGCGCATCCTTGCATTCTAGGCCGCCAATCCTATCACTCTAGTTGTTCCTCCCTGTGCTCTTTGCAGTCTGTCTATATATTTTTGGAAGCATGGGGACCGCGCCTGTACGTGACGCTCTAGGTGTGGTCTGACATAAGCTAAGTGCAAGCCTTTTTTTATTTTAACAACATTCCTACTCTTGTGTGGTCATTTTGTTAATAAGTCCTAGCATCCGAAGTGCCTTATTCCTCGCAGTCCCACCTGGTTTTTCACCCTTGAAATTCCCAAATGTCATAAACCTTAAAGGCAATGCTCCACATTTGAAGATATTGAGTTAGGCATCAGATATTACGGGAAATGCTTCTTTGTAACTATTGGTAAGCTTTCAATGTCCAAAAATGGCGCTAAGTAGCAAAATTTCAAAATTTATAAAATTGGGCCCCATTATGCCATTGTTTGATGGCGTCATGAGATGTGACGACAGCAAAACCTGGCAGTATTTGGCAGCCAGACCTAAAGAATACCTCGAAACACACGAAAGCTGACGCCATCCGGCCATTGTCGTCGCGGTGTCGTGTCGGAGGGCGGATTGGTGGGTGGGCTATGTGTGGATTTTTTTGTAGTGGTGCTGGCCGTAAGGAAAGCTTTCGTGGACTGTTTAACATGTGTAACGTAACGATCGCCAGCTTTTATGGCAGATTATTAATGTCAAAGCACGACATGCTGTGCTGCTACTGTTGCTGCTTTGCTGTTGATGATTTTGGCAATACTTTATTGTCGACCCATCGTTGCGCGCAGTGCTGTAGTTCTGACATTGGTATAATGTGATGTGTACAGTGGTCACTGTCCTTAGTGTTTGTCACTGGAAATGGTGTGTCGTGCCAAAATTAATAAATTTGTAACATCGTCTTTATTGTGTGTAACTGGAAATGTGGTGCCGTGCGAAAGTTAGTAAATTGGTTACGTTGCCATGCATTGATTGTCAAAGCATTGATATTGCTGTGGTAAACATGGTAAGGTTGGGCTACCAAAATTTGTGTTGTTGTTTAGGATTGTTCATGCAATTGATAGTTAAGCCTGAGATAACCATTGTGGTGCAACGACATTCTTGCCGTAGACAGTCCTTTGGCATTGTTAAATAAATTTTTACCAGTCATTCATAAATTATAGGCTGATTTCTCATTGGCTTAACAAGGAGTCCTCAACCAATGTGGTACATGGTGTAACGGCGCTGGTCAATAGCTTCATGTTGACACTATCTCGGTGCTGTTCCGCGGCATGATTTAATAAACAACAGTATGTTTTTTGCTCTGCAATCCATGCCGCTTTCATAATAAATTCAATCATGAAAAGATGGGTCAAGCACGCACTCTTGTATTGACTTCCCATCTGACATATGACTGACCAAAAACACATGATACAATACACAGATCACTTTCAGCAAAGCAGACAACCAATAAGTGGCATCACTTGCTCAGCCTGCTTCGGGAATCCAGAAAACACAGGTGAGAAAGATGCAAACACATCTTTCACTTCCATGGTCATGGAACATGCTGCAGCCATCAGGCCGCTTTACGAAAAGGTAACAAGAACGTATTACATGTGGTGAAATGACACTGCAAACATGCTGACCTTGCACAAGGCTGGAGTCATAACAAGTGCATGTAGCTGTGGTTGGATGGGCAAAATGCAAGGAAGTGATGAAGCTGCCAGTGCGTGCCAGGCTCATGATAAATATATTATAAATGCTGTCCAAGACACCAACAGAAATACTTTTCCACCTTTCTCAGCACCCAGCATCTCACGCAAGTTGCAGTGACTATGACATTGATTACTCAGGGGCATTGCTCTCCTGTATACAAGATTTGTGAAGATAGTACAATGTGCATCAGTAACAATAAAGCTATATTTTCAGAATTCTTTAGGGAAACCAATTTAGCAAAGCCATATAATGTGAGCCTATACTGGGCATGCCCATTAATGAGCCGCACATACCAGCCCCTACTGCCAAAACTAATTGCTGCTACAATGACATGCGATGGATTAGTTAAATGCTGTAATACCTCAATACGTTCACAATGTTGGCAAGATCACGATGAAGTACCAGTACCAGCACTTGCCTTTGTACGCCCCTGCAATAAAAGTGTTAATGTTGCTCTCAGTTTACCAGCATTCCTTTGTCATATTCAAACGCAAACATAAAGGTACAGGCAGGCATCAATATAGCAGGCGTCAATATATCACATTTTGTTGCGAGTCAGTAGACTGAAGAATACCAAAACAATGTTCTCTCTTAGAAGAACAAACCTCGCACGCACACTCCCCATCACATCAATACCAATACAAGCCACTGGCACACACCACCAGTGATCACACGCATTTCGAGCCCCCGATTCACACTCTTTTGTCAAGTAAGTGTGATCTCACATTTGCACAGCTCGCGGGGCTATCAAATTGCAGATTTCTCACAATTTCCGCGCAGATCTTCAGTCACAACATCGGACTTCACCGTGACCTTCCCTCGAAACAGGGTACCAACGGGGTTCATGGTAATGCGACTCAAGAGCTTCTTCTTGTAAAACACAATTTTGTGTTCAAGATTTAAATTTGTCGTACCATGTGTGAAACACTTAGAGAGAGAGAGAGAGAGAGAGAGAGAGAGAGAGAGAGAGAGAGAGAGAGAGAGAGAGAGAGAGAGAGAGAGAGAGAGAGGGAGAGCGAGAGCGAGAGAGAGAGAGAGAGAGAGAGAGAGAGAGATATATATATACTATATATATATATATATATATATATATATATACACTGTACTGCAATGTTCCCCTAATTTCATAATGCCTCGCTAGCCCATAAACCCGTGTAAGGTTCTGTGCTCCCGAAAACAAGGCGCCAGCCGAGCTGTCTGTAAGAAATGCCTTAGTAGAAGAAAAAACGCCAGGAGATAAAATACAAATTTACCGTCGCGTCTTCTTTTTTTATAACTTCGGGGGAGTGTCAGTTTTTTTGGGTGCCATATTTGTTTTGCAGACAGTGGCATTCTTTTTATAACATCGGCCTGTGGCCTAGAAATAAGGGAAAATGACCCGTTCACGACGAGTGTCCCACAAACCGAAATTGCTTACGCTTGTGTTCGCGACACGCATTCAGCAGAAAATATTACGTACGGCCAATCATCTTCCGCGGACTGTACCACATGTGCAGCATCATCGCCTTTGCGAATGTATCAGCGGCCATGCTGTTTTGACCATAAACAAAAAGCAGCCTGTAATATCACGGGGATCTAATGACGTTTCTATGGCGTCATTAATCAGACGGCGATTTTGAAGTTGGCTGTAAAGAAGCCTTTTCATACTTAGCGGGCGTGTAACTCAGGAAGCAGAGCGTTTTAGGTCTCAAAAAGGGCATATCCGTGAGCTGCATCAAAATGTCCTCAAGATGCCCATTTGAGTTCAAAACACCACACAAATGTGGAACATTCCTTTTAAGTCCTATTCTTTCTCGATCTGGTGTAACTCGCAGCCTCCCATTTTATAGTTAATGGCGTCACTTCTAAAACTACCCAAATGCATTACCTTAAACTTATCATACTTGAATGACATCTGCCATAAATAGGGTCAGTTCACTAGTTTATTGAAGTCAAGTTAAACTTGGTTCACCTGATAGGTATTTTTCGACACCCCTATCAATTCAATATCGTCAGAGAATTTAACATCTTTCATCCCTATCCTATCTCAATATCATTCGCGAAAACAAAAAGGGGCAAATGTGTCCGACGCCGAATCCTATGGAACCCCACTCTTTTCTAGCTCCCATTGAGATTATGTACCACCCAGCACTACTCGTTGTTTCCTGTTTAGCAACCAAGCCCTCACCCAGCCAAAATATTTTATCTCAATGCCGTATAATGTTTACTGATAAAGCAGACATTAGTATGGCACCTTATCAAGCACTACTAAAATCTAGATATACAGCATCTTAACTATTGCCTTCACTTATGTGCTTAGCAACATGCTCCATGAACTCTGGCAGAAGATATGTCAAACAGGACCTGCCAGATACAAAACCATACTGACGACTATTTACCAGCTCATGCCTATCTAAGTGTGAGAGAATGCTAGCCTTAATGAAATTTTCTAAGCCCTTCCATCTTAGTGAGGTTAGCTTGGCAAGCCTATAGTTGCCAATGCTTTTTTGGCCCCTTCTTAAAAATCGGTTATACATTGGCATTGCGCCAATGGTCGCGTTTTTTCCAAGAAACTCAATGATCCATGAATTGTTAACATAAGAGGATAAGCCACATTACTTGCGCATTCATTCAACTCAATACCATGTACCTGGTAAACTCCGGCCGCCTTATTATCTTCATTTCCTTCAAACCATCCCTTACCATGCCCTCAGTCACCGTCAGATCTACAAGACTGCCTTCAGTCAGATCTTGCGTATTTTCAGGAAGCTCACACATAAGCGCTGTTCACAACGCACAACCCGCTTAAGCTACCTAGGTGACCTTCACGGGGGATCCCAGGTTCGTCTTGCGGACAAGTGTAGTAATGCGGTTAATTCATTTCCTATAATGGTGCTACGTAGTAGTGTGCGAGCAAAATGTGTTGCACACAACTACCCTTAGTTCCACTCTCCCAACCTTCCCGGGCCTACTTCCGCCCCTGCGCATCTGTGCTGACCCCGTCGCCCCGAAGTGGCCAGATTGCAAGCTGGTGAGTGACGTTTTCGATCGATCTGTGAGGAAAATGAAAAGATAGCTCCAATAATGCGATCGACTGCGGATGAACCGGAGAACAGCTTGCATGTATCTTGCGGTATCTTGTTGCGAAAGCGCCGGTTATGTGACGAGAGGATCAATGTTTCTATGCTTTGTAAGGTGTGATTTGGTTTGCAACCTGATTGTAAGTGATCGTGTGTTACGTAATTTAAAGTTGATGTTGAATAAATCAGTGCCTTGCTTACCTCAGTTAATTTCCTGCTGTACTTATATTGATGTCAGACTGTTGGCCACATAACGGCTGGTGACCGGCTATTTATGTAGTATGCAGCTTCCTGGGTGCTCAAATTGGAGTTGGGTGGTGTTCGAAGAAGTCTCTCTTGAAGTTAGGAGGGTATTTCTGAAACCTCAGTTTAACAGAGGACCTCAAGTTTTCCATTATCTGCTATTAAGACCCTGTAGGGAGCTAGAATATCAGGGATATTGATTTGTATCATTTTTGTGAGGGTCTCTGAACACTACAAATTGTGGAAATGTTTAATTTGATACAATGCTATCATTTGGTGTGGGAGGATTTTTGGTAGGCATAGCTTCTACACTGCCAGTTTTAAGGCATGTCGTGAACTGCATTGAAAATGTTGTATTTCCTGGTTTAAAACTAGACTTGTTGTTAAAAATGCACATCAATAACACAAAACTAATAACCTTAGCCCCAGTTACCTTCATTTCACGGGGTAAGAGACCCAAGTAAAAGCCATTACCTAAATGTAACAGTTACTTTTTAGCGTGCTATAGATTGTTTCAGTGTCTTCTAAAGACTGGTGGACAAGCTTGCAAGGCCAGTGATTGTGATAAATACTATTGTATGCACGTATAACCTAACTGTATCTGTTGATAGCATGCGCAAATTGTCTAAGCTAACCTCTTTCCTCTTGTCTGACGGGGTTGTTTGCTTTGCCACATCTTTGTGTTTTGAATATGCATTGATACATTTAAAAGATAAATTTCTCATTGTATGCAACATTAAAAACTATTTATCATTTATCTCAAACGGCAGCATGACATTTTGTATTCTCGGTTTATAGTTAACACGCGCTGAAGTGGGGGTCAAATTGACCCTCCGAAGGTTTTTCCGGGATGGCGCTTGAAAGGCGCGGCGCAACATCGCCAAATTTTGCATAGCTGTAGACAATTTGATAACAGATCGTCTGAAGTCAAAACTTAGGTGTACGTTGTAAGGTCGCAGACCTATGGCAGGTCAAATTTAGGCCATTGTTTCAGCGAAGGCAATTTCTAGGGAGTCGTTAAATCTGATCCTACAACGGAGTGTTAGACGAAACCACATATCTTTGGGATACTTTCTAAGGCTGCGCAACAATTAAATGGACACATAACGTTGACCTAGGTCAGGTAGGAAGGTCAGACCAAGGACAAAACCAAAATGCTTTATTGCTGTGGGGCTTGCTCTGTTGAGTATTTTCTGGTGCTCATTTCGAATTTATTGGAAAACAGGAAGCGCATTATACACCTTGAACAGAGCTCTCATAAGTCAAAATAAGTCACCGACAAAGAATGACCCAGATCAACATTTTGTTTTCAGAAACATACTGCTTAACGTAATCATTGTCGCTTATCTAAATGCAAAACTCAAAGCTGATACTGCCATGCTGTGCTCACTTTAATTTTCTACTTCAGGGCATAACAAAATCACACCCTGCAACCAAAAATCAAGATGAAATGACTGATATTGCTCCACAGGAATGGATGACTAACAGACACATGAATACAAGGGTAGTCAATTTTTGGTGATTTGGTTGTGAGATAACAAACGTCAAATTATATCCGGGTAAAGTTAGGTACATGATGAGAAGCAGAAACCTTGTCCAAGTACTGGCAATGCCTTTAGCTTGTGCATACCACCCAAGAATGACGAGGGCTTGCTACCCACTGCTGGAACCATTTTCAGGTAAGGTTGGTGATTTGTGGCATCGTGAGTAGCAGTGCTCAAATTATCAATGAAGGTTTGCCTTCCCTCGGCCACAAAGCACAGCAGCAGTCATGGTGTTGTGCTCGATTTATGCAATTGAGCACAGCACTATATGATCTGTTGATTATGCAGTGGCTATATGATTTCTTAATCAAATGTTCCACGAAGTGTTCCCATCAGTTTTATGTTTGCATCAGATGAGGCATAACTGCTATCACAATTACAATTAAACCATTATTTTTCCCTAATCCTCTCTGCCAGACAGGTCAGTGGAGAAATTTGTTTTGTTATACAATTATATTACATTAGAACTTGCACACATGTGGTATATCCAGGGAACTGAAGGTAACAGATTGTTATCCAGTGACAGAACATGTGCAACAAGATCCACTTCTTACCTTAAAGCATTCTTGTCTGAAGCCCTCTACCGGCCGTCGTCCGCTGTCTGGTGGCATGAGATCACATCAACCTTGGGGTGGCTGTGTTCAAGCTCAGACACATGCACTGCCGCATTCCGATCGTTCCATCGGAGCCTGAGGCATGCCTGGCTTCCGAAACGCTATATTATCCTATACTTCCTTTAAAAAGTCGCCTTCAGCGTCTCACCACCTGTCAGTTGCATCAGCCAGTTCTGCGATCGTAAGGCGATGCCCTACTTTCTGACTGGCTTAGGCAACCATCAACCAACCATTTATCCATTGAGAAACGAAAAGACAGTAGTATTAGCTCTATGCCTCGAAGAAAACCAGGAGAATGGAGATATAGTTGCGTTGATATTTCGGCAACAAGGGTTTATCGAAACAATAGCAGAAGTGAATTCACCTCTGCTATTTGTCTTTATCGAAACAATAACAGAAGTGAATTCACTTTTACAATTGTTTAGATAAAGGCATGTTTCCGAAATATCAACCCAGCTATACCTCCATTCTCCTGATTTTCTCCGAGGAATAAGACTAATACTATTGTCTTATCGTTTCTCAATGGCTAAAATCACGTCACTTCGGATGAGTATTAAAAAGTCCAGGGCCCATAACGTCCAGTGTTCAAAATGTCCAGAATCGCAGCATCCTGCATTCACAACATCCTGAAACGGTCCAATATCGGATGCGTATTGAAACCCTGCTATTCACCTCTTTTATTTATGTCTTTATTGAAACAATAACAGAAGTGAACTCACTTTTACTATTGTTTAGATAAAGGCATGCTGCCCAAAAAAGGGCTCATGACGTTTGGTGTTCAAAAAGTCCAGAATCGCAGCATCCAGCGTTCACAACATCCAGTAACTATCCGGTATCCCTGGACAGAGGAGAATCAGAAAGTCCAGGCTCGCATCGTCCAGTGTTCATAAAGTCCAGTGTTCATGAAGTCCAGCGTGCGTGAGATCCACGGTTTGGAATAATGCCCCACTTCCTCGCAACCCTTCATCTAATGGCCCGGATATTGCCCGATAGAGAGCTGCCGGAGCCAATTTCGCCCGCCTCAGCCGACGAGTGACGCCATGCGGTGCAGTGCTGCCCAGTTAACCACTGTGCATGGATATGGACAACGTTTTGTTTGAGCGCACAGAATTTGCCGCGTCAGCACGTCTTTGGCAGCAGGTGCATTAAATAACTCAAACCTTGATCCCTGGCTCGTGACATCGCAACTAGCTGGCATGGTAATCGTGGAAAGCACTTGTCGGGCTGCCTACTGTTTGCTATTGCGGGCTATGGATAAAATTATCCACGGTATCTCGTTCCGTTAGTTACTGTATGCCTCAACGATGTTTTGCAACTCATTTTTTGAGAGAATTGGTGGCTAATGTGTAAGGATGACTGATTTGATGTCTGCTCCACGTAGGCGCGCATGTAGATCTCTAGCTTCTGGCACGCCAACTTGTGTTGTTGGTGAGTTTATTTGGCTGTTTTTCCTCCCTCCCCCAATTGCGAATTCTTTCACACGCTCCTGCAAACGGGACCTACTCTGAATTATACGTGCCTTTACTCTCAAAGAGAGGGGGTGGAGCTATCTCATCAGCTGAATCCGAATCTTACCCCCTGGTGAGACACGTTTAATGGCCCAGCCTACAAATAATCATTTTCTTCAATTAGGTACCTTTTAAACGGAGTGTAGTTTACCAAAATAGGTTGGTTGGCTGAGCGATGAAAATACAACGAAGAGTACCGTGATAATATGCTGACAAATAGGTTCTCTACGAATTTGGCTCACTTTCACAAATCTGCAGGCTGCAACCCAAGTTACGGCGGGCGATGCAACCCCTGCGTTTCAATAGGGAACTGCACTCCTGGTTGCAATTAAAAAAAACAAAAGCGTTGACTGCAAATGTATTCAATTGCCTGCCAAACTTTATGCAGAACACTACGCACGTGCCGCGCTTAAAGGCACTGTTGATTCACCATCTGAACAGCGGAGCCGAGTGTATGTCACTGAGCTGGTTTGCGATATATAGGCTGAATAAATTGGTAGAATTGTGAGCTTGCATTCGCCATCCCCTTCATCAATCTACGCTTTCTTCCTTTTACGCTTCAGAACCCCCTAAGTATAAAATTTGAGGTCCAGCAACACCAGTCTCGAGTTTATCGATGCGGGTGCAGTTCGCGCCACAGAGGGGCGATGGTAGTATGGTGGTTCGTGGTTAGGGTGCTCATCTCTCGACTCTTGTATCCTGGGATGGAGTCCTGGCCACAGCACTACCGCATCCTACCATCTAATGCCTGCTAACTATGCAATAGAGGCGTTCTGCTTTGAAATAGCCCTGGCAGCCGGTGAGACGTAAAGCCCCAATCGGTATTACGGCCCGTCCCGAAAAACAAACCGCCACCCGCCAAATTTGCAGACAATGCTTCCGCTCAATCACTGTATGTATGTGGAAACAATAATGTGCAATCGGCTGGACGCGGAGCTCGGACACAGAGGCCAGCCCAGAGGCTGCCCAGCTCGACGGTCCGGCCGGCAACCACGCCTGCGGCGGGCCAGCGGACGAGGCAGCCCGGTCGCCAAATAAAGAACGCATTCACGCGCGCGCCGGCCCTCGTCCGAGAACAGAACCCCGGAGATCTATCCATGGGGTAGCCTGTCCGCGGTCGAAACGCTGCCAGCTCAGTCGAGCACGCCGCCATCTTCGCGTCAGAGCCCGAGGCCCCTGACTCGATTTCACTCGGTTCGCCGCGGTACATATCCCGGCGGACCGGACATCAAGACATGTCGGGCATTCCTGGATCTCGCTCCTGCTGGACCGGAGCCGCCCCCTTCCCCCTCCTTCTTGACGGGCGCCTTAATGGAAGAACCTCGTGTCAGTCCGGAACCAGCACCGGACAGGGTTCCTCTGCCCATTTTCTTTATGGCCCAAACGAGTCGAACTGGGATCCCTATGCCACATATTAAACCCACTACGCTTGGGACGTTTTTGGGTCGGTGAGTCGCTCCGCGTTGATCCAGGGTCAACCATCCCGGTCAGAGGGCTTTCGGTGTCAAAGATGGGGCCAATGTATGATGTGTATCGATAGTCACCGATTGCAAATCTGAAAGGGGACGGAAAGGTCTTTCAGTCCCATTCGGGAATTCAATGGGGTCTCAAGTCTTGGCTGAAAACTATTGGGGTGTGGGTGTTGAACGGGAGGGGAGTGGGAGAAGGGCAAAGGGTACAGGAACCCCCTGGGAGGAGCCCTTTTTTAGAACCGTGAAGTCCAAAAAATGACCACACTGAATGAGGAGAGCAAAAATGTTGCCAAATGCAAACTCTGACAATGCTGTAGCTGCGTCTAGGAGTCCAGGAAGCACGAGATCTGGTCAACAAACAAGCACGAGAGAACAAGCACGAGATCTGGTCAACTCGTGGACCACCTCTGATCGCCCAGTCGGGACTTCCTGGTCGCCAGGGGTACACCGGTATCTAAGGGGGCTTACAACTACTTAGATCTTTATTGCAATTCAAACTACGGGCACTACGGTAACTGGGAAACTACTAGGATACCCGGGTCACTCAGGGGTCGCATTCACCGCTCAGGTACCTCCAGCAGCGCACACAGGAAATGTACAGGGACCCGTACCCCGCCCCCTCCCGCCCAAGGGCTCTGGGGACAGGCGATCAAAGACCGATTCGTGACTCCGGAGGGCCCGAAGGGCTCGGCGGGGATCGTATTAGGAATCTCGGCCCTGCGGCCCGGGTCCGCATAACCGGTATTACAAAAACTGAGGTGTGTGTATGTATTATATCCATGTAGGAACAAGCACGAGATAAATTACGTAAGTAGTTCAGTGCATTACCGAGGAACATTATTCACGTAGATAAGACAACAGTAGTATTAGCCTCATTCCTCGTACAAAACCAGGAGAAAGGAGATATAGTTGGGTTGACATTTCGGCAACATGCCTTCATCCAAACAATAGCAGAAGTGAATTCAAAATTGCCTGCCGATGATTCTACTCCATTTTTTTCAGTTTTTTTTTTAAACGGTAAACGATTTCAAGCTAGCATCACACACGACACATATCACGTTCGCATAACCGACCGTGATGAGCCCTGTGTGTTAAGATGTGGTCGCCGACTTTTTATAAGAATGGATGCACTCATTTTCCTGTCTGGGTGGTCCTGTGCTCTGTCACATCTTAACTTACAGAGCTCATCATGGCCGATTATGTGAGTGTGATATGTGCATCTATGTGTGATGTGTGCTAGCTTAAAATCGTTTACATGTGTAAGTGGTGCCTGACGCGTGACGTGCGATGCCCGTTAAATTGAAATCGCTTGCATATATAATTGATGGGCGATGTGTGATGCTGTTTACTTCACTTGCTTGCATGTTTGAATGAAGCGTGATGCGTGATGCCTATTTGCTTGATTCGTTTGCATGTACACATATGTTCGCGCATTCCAATTCTTAGATAGGCAGTGTATCGAGGTAATGTCTGACAATCAGATCGTGGTTTAATCCTCTGAATGTCGGTGTCCTGAAAAAAACTGTAGCTTGCTGTTGAAAAAAACCTGAAAAATCGAGTAAAATCACTGGCAGGGAATTTTGAATTCACTTCTGCTACTGTTAAGATAGAGACGTGTTGCCGAAACATCAACCTAACCATATCTCCATTCTCCTAGCTTTTTCTCCGAGGATTAAAACAAACACTACTGTTATCTTATCTATGTGAATAATGTTCCTCGCCAATGCACTGAACAACTTACGTAATTTATCTCGTGCTTGTTCTTGCATGGATATTATGCCTACAAAGATCAGCTTTTGTAATACCGGTTATGTGCAAATAATACCGGTTATGCGGACCCGGGCCGCAGCGCCGGGATTCCCAATACGATCTCCACCGAGCTCTTTGGAGCCACGGATCGGGTCCTTGATCGCCTGTCCCCCGAGCCCTTAAGCGGGAGGGGACGGGGCACGGGCCCCTGTACATCCCTGTGTGGGCTACTGGAGATACCTGAGCGGTGAATGAGACCCCTGAGCGACCAGCGTATCCTAGTAGCTTCTACTTCCGTTATTGTCCATGGTTTGAGGGGCAACAGAGGTCCAAGCAATTGTAAGAGCCCTTAAATACCAATGTACCCCTGGCGACCAGGAAGTCCCGACTGAGCGGCCAGGGGTGGTCCACGAGTTGACTAGAAGGGCTTCCTGGACTGGTAGACGCAGCTACGGTATTGTCAGAGTTTGTACTTGGCAATATTTTTGCTCTTTTCATTCAGTATGGTCACTTTTTGGACTTTACGATTCCGAAAAGAGCTCCTCCCAGGGGGTTCCTGTACACCTCACCCTCCCCCCCCCCCCCCCCATTGAACAGCCAGGCCCCAATAGAGTTTTCAGTCAAGACTTGAGACCCCATGGGTTTCCCGATTGGGGCTGAAGGACCTTTCCGTCCCCTTTCAGATTTCCAATCGATTACCATTAACACACATGATACATTGGTGCCCTCTCTGACAACGAAAGCCCTCTGGCCGGAATGGTTGACCGTGGATCAACGCGGGCCACTCACGGGCCCAAAAAGGTCCCAAGCGTAGCGGGTTTAATAAGTGGCACAGGTATCCCAGTTAGACGCATTTGAGCCCTGGCAAAAACGGACAGGGGACCCTGTCCGGTGCTGGTTCCTGACTGACACGAGGCTCTTCCATTAAGGCGCCCGTCAAGAGCGAGGATCAGGGGGGGGGGGGGAGACCTCCGGTCCAGCACGAGCGAGATCCCGTGATGTCCGACACGTCCGGATGTTCGGTCCACCGGGATGTGTACCACGCCGAACGGAGTGAAACCGAGTCAGCGGCCTCGGGCCCTGACGCGAAGATGGCGGCGCGCCCGACTGAGCTGGCAGTGCTTCGACCGCGGACGGGCTGCCCCGCGGACAGTCCCCGCGCGCGTGTGGCGGGGTTCCGTTCTCGGGCGAGGGACGGCGCGCGCGTGAATGCGTTCTTTATTTGGCGACCGGGCTGCCTCGTCTGCCGGCCCACTGCGGACGTGGTTGCCGGCCAGACCGTCGAGCTGGGCAGCCTCTGGGCTGGCCTGTGTGTCTGAGCTCCGCGTCCAACCGATTGCACATCATTATTCCCACATATATGCAGTGATTGAGCGGAAGCATCGTCGGCAAATTTGGCGGGCGGCGGTTTGTTTGTCGGGACGGGCTGTAATACCGATTGGGGCTTTACGTCACACCGGCTGCTATGGCTGATTTCGAGGCGGAATGCCTCTATTACGTATTTATGAGGCATTAGGTACGTGGCATGCGGTAGTGCTGTGGCTGGGACTCCATCCCAGTATACGAGTCCAGAGATAAGCACCCTAACCACGAACCACCATGCCACCATCGCCCCTCCGTGGCGTGAACTGCACCGGTCTCGATAAAGTCCAGACTGGTGTTGCTGGACCCTAAATTCTATGCTTAGGAGGTTCTGAAACGTTAAAGGAAGAAAGCGTGTCAGGATTGATAAAGCGGATGGCGAATACAAGCTCACGATTCTCCCAATTCACTCAGCCTATATAACGCAAACCAGCTCAGTGACATACACTCGGCTCCGCTGTTCAGATGGTGAATCAACACTGCCTTTAAGCGCGGCACACGCGTAGTGTTTTGCATGATGTATGGCAGGCAATCGGATGCATTCTCAGTCAGCGTTTGTTTTTTTTTTATTTACTTGCAACCAGGAGTGCGGTTCCCTATTCAGTTACAGGGGTTTCATCGCCCGCCGTAACTTGGCTTGCAGTCTGCTGATCTGTGGAAAAGTGAGCCAAATTCGGAGGGAGACGAATTTAGTGGCATATTATCATGGTACTCTGTTGTATTTTCATCGCTCAGCCAACCAAATGATTTTGGTAAACTACGCCCGTTTAAAACGTACCTGATTAAGGAGAAGAATCGTTTGTAGGCTGGGCCATTGAACGTGACTTACCAGGGAAAATTATCCGGATTCAGTTGATGAGACAGCCCCCATCCCCTCTCTTTGAGAATAAAGGCATGTATAATTCAAAATAAGTCCCGTTTGCAGGAGCGTGTGAAATAATTTGCAGTTGGGGGAATGGAGGGGAATCAGCCAAATAAAATCACCAACAATATAGGTGACCGTGCCAGGAGCTGGATATCTATATGCGCGCCTACCTGGAGCAGACATCAACTCAGTCCGCCTTACACATAGTCATCAATTCCTTCAAAAAATGAGAAGCGTCACCAACACAAACAGTAACTAAAGGCACCAAATCCCGCGGAAATTTCTTTCCATAGCCCACAATACCAAACAGCAGGCACCCCGACCAGTCCTTTCGGGGAGCCATAAAAAGTCCAGGATCGCAGCATCCAGTGTTCATAACGTCCAGAAAACGTCTGATTCCGTGCCCATTGGGGGCGTTCATAAGGTCCAGGGACGCAAAGTCCAGAGTCATGAAGTTCAGTGTTCAAAACGTCCAGTATCCATGGCAACCAGGCTAGTTTGGATTTCTGCTGCTGGATAACACTACAGAAGCATATTTGAGTCCTGTCGCTATTTCCCTCTTTTGTCAGCAGATGGCAAAGTCAACCTGGCATTCCACTGATGAGCACGTGATGCGTACAGTCAAGCATGGCTGCTACAAGTTACCTAGGCGCCTGGCGGCCGTGTCCGCGCTTGGTGCGGCGGCGCCCCGGAGCTTACCGGCGGACGGGGCACAGATGCGCCGGGTGGCGACGCGGCCGGAGACATGGCGGGCGGCGCGGGCTTGACAGGGGCCGCTGCGCCCGCGGTGTAAGCGGGCTCTCCCGCCCCGTCGCTGCTGCCTGGGCCCCAAATGCCAGGGCACACTCGGTTGCTCAGGGGCCCTTCATACGGGTATCGGGTTCTTTCCACTTGCTTGGAGGACCCCGTTCTGTTGCTGGAGACCCATAAAAGGTAACGCTCCGAGGCACTCGGTACTCAGTGGCCCTCTTCATTGACCTATGGCCCTTTCCCTTTTTAAGCTTATCTGCTGAGGACCCTTCATTGTCAGAGCTCTCTCTGTTAACCTGCCCGGGCACTCTTGATCACACAGGGGTGTTAATTCATGTACACTAATGCCCTTTTTCAGGGGATCCTGTTCTCCGGCCGGACCCTATATGTTAGCCTGCCGGGGTGCTCCCGATCATTCAAGGGTCCCACCATATTGGTGTTAGGTTCTCCTCGTTTGCTATGGGGGCCCTTCACTGTTCATTGGAGCTTCTTTGTTGGCCTGCCACGGCAGCTTCGATTGCTCAGGTGCCGTCCTCATTGGTTTCGTTTTTTTCCATATTATAGGAGGGCCTACGCTATTGACGGAGACCCAAATCTTAACCATTTTTATTGGGGGTTTACTTCTTTCCGACTGATGACTGAATGTGTGGCTGTGGCAATTATGCCGATGAATTCGTTACTGTCATTGTCGAACGTAATTTTACACACCGCCGACGTCGTGCATCTTATTTTCATTGTTTATTGAATTTGTGACGATTATTATGCATGTACGTTACGTTTTAATACATTTTTTAAGGATAGGATATTCTGTATTCCCTTGCAACAGACAAAGCAAAAACTCTGCATTAGTCCTCAGCCATCAGCTACCCGGCTAACCGTGTATAAGCCAGGAATCAAGCTCGTGCTTGATTTTGATGACATTTAGCAGCCAATTTAAGTGTGTGCTGCCATGTTTTCTTCGAGATACTTAGCCTTAAAATGGCAGAATTCACCATGATCCGACGACAAAGAATAAGCTCCATGCATTTGCATACAAAGCACGCCTAGTTTTCTAGGGCTGTACGCAATAAGCTAGGTTCCCGTATACGAACTGCATACATAAGAATATTAAAACTTTATGCCAGAATGCGAGAATTTCTGGTGGATGCGGCCCTTAAGTCTACGGAGCTCATAAAGTAAGAGGACTTCTCCAGTTGTCGAGCATTTTCTATGTGTACATGCGTGGATATTTAGTTACCGTGAAGTGCTTCCGATCACTCCGATTAGTTCTGGCCGGTGTTTTTAACCGGATCGCACATAGCGTTTAATAATGATGTATATACATATATATATATATATATATATATATATACATATATATATATATATATATATATATATATATATATATATATATATATGTATGTATGGTTTTATGACGACAGACACACAAAGCTCGCAGAACTTGCACGGTACATGACTGATGACTGACTCTTTTATATATCTGGCTCTTCATTTCGTTTCGGCACCCTAAACACTCTAACTCAGAGCATAAAACACGAGCATACAAACCAATCATAAACTTTTCACTGGACAGCACTCACTGTCGCTTTGACTTGGCAACAGCAAATAATTCCTTAGCCGTACAGAAAAAATCATTATCACCACATACTGTGAATAACACAATCAACACAGCAAATCACAAACTGCATGCCAATCACCCAACACCCGCGCCATTCACCAGTGTCTTGCTCCTTGTCTAAGTGATTTATTTGTGATGCTGCTCCAAAGAGATAATTCAGTAGTTTGATTAATTTCTTTGTTTAGAAGTAGTTTGTGGTCATGAGTGAGTAATCCATCCAGAATGTTGAGTTTCATTGTTTTGTGTGTAGATGATGCAATGGCAGTGTATTATATATATATATATATATATATATATATATATATATATATATATATATATTATATGTATGTATGTATATGTAAATACAGTTCGGCGCGAGAGGGGAGTATTGTGATCGGGCTGTACATGATTGCTTGGTGCCCCCTTCGTGAGGTGCTCTGTGAGATGTCGGAACAAAAATGTTGTAGCTACACCATTGTAGCATACGGAACCTTGCAGCAACACCTGGCAGCGGTCAACAGACGCGCGGAAATGACCACGTATCGAAATCGGTACTTTCCAACGATTTATGAAGTCAATGGGTATGTGTGTAAAAGGTGTTCCCTTGCCGGATGTTTCACTAGTGCTATTATTAGGTTGGTAGTCGGGAAGAATGACGGGAAGGCACAATGGGAATGCGCCATGACGTAATCTCTCTTGCTCGTAACGCTGCAACTGCTGAACCCGTTCAGAGAATCGACTGGCCAGCCAACTAAATTGCATTGGTAGAACGTTCTGGTCAGCAGCTGAAGGCATTACGTCCCATCCTGGGGTGCCCAGCGTCTTTTAGTCTAGTGATAGCCCACAGGACCGTACGGAGACCCTCAGAAGGATGCATCACGACCGGTCCCCTCCTCGATGCGGCTGGCCCTCTAACTGAGACATCCAGCGACGGATCGGCACAAGGGCCTTTGCTGATGCAAACAGACTCTTTACTGGCACAGGAAGTCCAATAATTGGCATCGAGACACTAATTCGCCTTATCGGTCCCTGGTTGAAATGGTGCAGAGGATCACTTGTCCGGTTCTGGCGTCCGTGGCTGGCACAGGCCTCTCCACTGTCTCATTGTGCTTGAGACACAATGCGACCTTTTTTGTCATTTGAGCCACCCTTTTGTCATTTCTCATGAATCTCTTCATTGTGAGGATGGTCCAGACCAGCACAGCAGGCTCTCTGACACACGGGGGGCCATCATCATATTTAGCAAATATGTTCCTGGTTGGGGCTCACTGCCAACACATGGTCTCTTACTAGGGACTGTGGTCACTGACCAGCAATATGGGTCATTCATTGTTTCAGGTGTCCCGACGGATGTAGGAAGCCTTTTAATTGACATTTAGATATCTTGGCCTTGTCTCTGCTCGGGAAATAACCGCTACGCCCCGGAATAGCACGGAACGGAATGTTTGATATGCCTGTTCTCAGTCAGTTGCTCCAAATAGAGACACAGTCACACGGGTCTCCGATCAGCGCTAGAGCTAATCTTACATTTCAGGGTCCGGCCTTCAGGCTGTGATCCCTCCATACGACCTCTGGCCTGCCCTTCGGACCCTTTAATCGGGCTCTTGATCTTTGGCCCCAAGGGACCAAAAAATAGCATTCGGGACCCATGGGACCCTTGGAGCCTAAGGGGAAGGTGGGGGAGTCCTGCTTAATTCGGCTCCCCGCGAAATTAAAGCTTTAGGGGCCATTTTAAGTGCCCCTGGAATCTTGTATCGCTTTGAAATGAATGTTTGGGCCGATTGTGGTATTCCAATTTAAATTGGGGCCTCATAAAAATAAATATTATGGTGCCTCGCAATTAAGGTTCTCGCTGCCTTTCCACCCGATGAGCCCAACCAAGATTTCAACAGTGTAAGGCAGGGCGATTGTGGTGCCCCTGTATTTCGGTGCCCCTTGAAACAGAAGTGTTGGACCACCCTCAATTGCTCTTTTAATCGCCCACCTGCATTTGACGTCTCAAGGAAATAAATGCAATGGTGGTCCGAAAGAAGGGTGTCCCGAATGGGCAGATGCAGGATTTTGTTAATGGAGAAGCACAGCCATTGTTATGACGCGTTGTAAAGCTCCAATGACAACGGAGGCGTTTGGTGCCTGTTTCCTTGTGCGTGGTGCCACTACCCTGAACGGTCCGATTCAGATTTTTTTCCAAAGTGAAAGGCACACAGATTGTACTGTCGCTGGATTTTGTTGCCTTTTAAATTATGGTTTGGGGATTTGTAAATGGATCGCTTTGATCAAGTACCCCTTGGCAATCGGGATGATGTCACCCCGCAAGGACGGTTTTCGTGCCTCCTTGCCCATGGGTCCGATCTAGGATTTGATCAGGACGGAAAGCTCAACATAGTTATGTCCTTGAAATTAATGGCTCTTTCAGAACAAAGGGTTGGGGCCCTTTCTGGTACAGTCTAGAATTGGTTGCTTCTTGAAAATAAAGGTTCTGTTGCCCCGAAATGTAGGATTTGTTGCTCCCTCACCGCGTGGGCCCACGCAGGGTTTCGTCGGGACCACGGCCTTGGCCGATCAGCTGATCATTCGCGCCGTTTTCATTCGCGCCAGTCTGCCTGTTGTCAAGCGCGTGAAGTTCGGCGCGTGGATGAAAATGTTCTGACATTCGTAATTGGTCGGACGGGGACGTTTCCCGCTTTGAGTTTCTCAAGCGCCGTAGTCGTTTAGCACCGGTACCCAGACAGATCACGACTTGTGTGGGAGATGATTTTCGGAGGCGCGCTCAGCGTGAGATGAAACAAGGAGCGAGTAAATATGGAAGTAAGTAAACATTCTTGCCTCACATGGCTGCAATTGTCGACAAGATAAGGATCATCTTTTTACGAAACATTATTGCCGATATCCAGTACAGCAATAAGATAATGTGTAAGACAGCGAGAGTAGGTGCTTACACATGGGTATGGCATGACACATGCAGAAGAAATATCACCATCAGCCACATATTTCTAAGCACTACATGATATGAATTCACACATTCGCACTCTAATTCTGGTGACACACATCTCTAGTTATATAACTCCGTTCACAACTAGGCGTGATATTACGGAGACCAGAAAAAATGTGCAAAGAAACACAAATACACGATATGCTGTCATCTTAACCGGGACATGCATCAGAGAAAACCTGCCTCCGCGTAAAATACCGGAAAAATCCAATTAAATGGCGGAACCTGTCGCCACCCTACTGCCTACCGGCCACGTACCCGCTAAATATTGACAACAACATGTTGCTCTGACATTTGTCTCGGTGTTCCTATATGCGATCGGCTGTTTGTCGTCTAACGCCTGCACTTTTGCATTTCCCATTTCATGCGCATTTGTAGCATGCCCCACACAATGGGCTTGCCGTGAGCGCAGTGCGCTTCTACATCCATTATCAAAGACTTAGGGAAACGATGAAGGGAGCTGAACGTATTGAAAACCATTATGATCATATTCAAATTTCATACCCGTATCTTTGTCATATTTTCTTCGATCTTATGCGTTCACTGCAGCTCGTCTTACGCGATAACAGGGATCGGTTGCCTTGACCGATCATATCGTTCGCGCCATTTTCCTTCGCGCCAACCTGCCTGTCGCCAAGCGCGTGCGAACAGTCTCGCGCGTCAATGAAGATGTTCTCGTTGTTCGGACGGGGCGCGAACATCGGAACATTTCGGCGCCAGCCCATGGGCAGAGCACAACTAGTTGCGAGAGACTTGGTTTTTCAGGACGGGTTCAGCGTGGGGTCAAGCTAGGAGCGAACAATTATGGAAGGAAGCAAGCATTGTTTTTTTCCTGTTTTGGCCGCTATGGCCTCAGTTTTTAGCAAAATGAGCAAAACGTTTTGCAAAACATAATTAGCAAAACGTTTAACCCTTGGCATAATAGGCGGTGACTATGGCACGTGTTTTGATACCAAAACGTGTCGCTCGATTTTCTGGTTTTGGAGCAGCGACAGTTTGTAATGAGCACTCGGCGGTTATCTGTTTTTGGCTCAAGCGGCGGGCGGCAAGAGAATTACACTACAGAATGTACCCAGAATTGAACAAGACACACGCGAATTTAAGGTTCGTGTCACTGCAGGGGATCGACCTTTGACCTGTCAACAACATAAACACTAGTACCAATCGTGAAATCGTGTTCAGAACAATATACTGCTGTTCTCGGCAAGCTCTATCTTTATAAGCTTGGAAACGCCGGGGGAGTGTCGCATCAACCCCCTCTCCCCTATCAGTCCGAATTATGCAAAACGGTGAATCAGGGCGATGATTAAAACATACAGCGGGCATAGGTGCTTAAACACGCGTACAACGCATATGCAGAAGGGGTATTACTATCAGTCACATATTTCCTGAGCATAACATTGCACGAATCCACACTTTTGCACTCTGATCTGTGGGTGCCAAAGCTCTCCCGTTATGTCACTCTGGACATAATCCGGCCAGATATTCCGGAGGCAAGACCATTTTTACAAGAAACAGAACATTGCACGATATGCTGTCATTTTCACCGAACGAATCATCTAAATAACTTGTCACCGTCAATCACGAAAACGTATATTTGTCCGTCCCGGTGGCTCAGTTGGTTAGAGCGCCTGCCTTCCAATCCACCCACCCGTGGCGGGGTCGGTTCGATTCGCCTTAGGGCGCGCGCTTTTCGCCCTTGACAGGTATGGCCAGTGGCCGGCGGCAGCGGTCGCGCTAAAGGTCAGTTGACGTCAGAGGGCTCACAGGGCTCACACAACAAGCACTGCTTAGGGTGAGCTCTGATCCCGGAAATCCATCCGTTCAAAGGGTTAGGATCAAATCTAAAAAAAGAAGATATATATGATGCATGTGAGCACTTGGCATGGCAGTGTTTTCGAGACATAAGTATTTTTGAATATGTATTCACACTGCCCCGCCATGACACTGTCGTAAGTGAACGGGGACACGCACTGAAGATAATTTTCGATAACAAATCCGATCGACTTAACCTACAATAGCCCTTTGTCTTAGCCGATTCTGGATCACTACCTGGGGCGAAATCTGATGCATAACTTCACCGCATGTCCCGACTGAACGGCCAGATGGGGGTCCACGAGTTTACCAGCGAGGGCTTCCTGGACTGCTAGACGCTGCTACGGCATTGTTAGAATTTGTGTTTGGCAATATTTTTGCTCTTCGCATTCAGTATGGTCATTTTTTGGACTTCACGGTTCCGAAAAGAGCTCCTCCCAAGGGGTTCTTCGACCCCTCGCCCTTCTCCCATCCCCCATGCTCCTCCCCCCTTCAACAGCCAGACCCCAATAAAGTTTTCAGCCAAGACTTGAGACCCGATGCGTTTCATGATTGGGGCTGAAGGACCTTTCCGTCCCCTTCCAGATTTCCAATCGGTTGCTATTACTACACGTAATGGCCTCCTACTCATAATAGTTCCCTCTCTGACGCCGAAAGCCCTCTGACCGGAATAGTCAAAACCTGGATCAACGCGGGGCCACCCACCGTTTCAAAAAGGTCCCAAGAGTAGCGGATTTAATAAATAGCACAGGGATCCCATTTCGACGCATTTTGGTCCTAGAGAAAACGGGCAGAGGGACCCTGTCCGGTGCTTGTTCCTGACTGACATGAGGCTCTTTCATTAAGGCGCCCGTCAAGGAGGAGGAGGGGGGGGGGGGAGGACGACTCCGGCCCAGCACGAGCGAGATCTCGATGTGTCCGACACGTCCGGATGTCCGGTTCGCCGGGATGTGTACCGCGGCGGGATGTGTACCGAGTGAAACCGAGTCAGGGGCCTCGGGCTCTGACGCGAAGATGGCGGCGCACCGTACCGAGCTGGCAGCGTTTCGACCGCGAACGGGCTGCTCCACGGACAGGCCTCGCGCGCCTGTGGCGGGGTTCTGTTCTTGGGCGAGGGACGACGCGCACATGAAAGCGTTCTTTATTTGGCGGTCCGGCTGCCTCGTCCGCCGGCCCGCCGCGGGCGTGGTTGCCGGCCGGGCCTTCGAACTGGGCGGCTTCTGGGCCGGCCTGTGTGTCCGAGCTCCGCGTCCAACCGATTGCACATCATTATTCCCACATATATGCAGTGATGGAGCGGAAGCATTGTCTGCAAATTTGGCGGGCGGCGGTTTGTTTGTCGGGACGGGCTATAATACAGACTGGGACTTAACGTCTCACCGGCTGCTATGGCTATTTCGAGGCGGAACGCCTCTATTACGCATTTATGAGGCATTCAGTACGTGGGATGCGGTAGTGCTGTGGCCAGGACTCCATCCGAGGATAGAAAAGTCCAGAGTTGAGCACCCTAACCACCATGCCACCATCGCCCCTCTGCGGCGCGAACTGCACCGGTCACGATGAACTCCAGACTGGCGTTGCTGGACCCCAAATTCTTTACTTAGGAGGTTCTGAAGCGTAAAAGGAAGGAAGCGTGTCAAGTTTGATGAAGGGGGTGGCGAATGCAAGCCCACGATTCTACCAATCTATTCAGCCTATATATCACAAACCAGCTCAGTGACATACACTCGACTCCGCTGTTCAGATGGTGAATCAACAGCGATCTTTAAGAGCGGCACGTGCGTAGTGTTTTGCGTGATGTTTGGCAGGCAGTTGAATACATTCGCAATCAACGTTTGCTTTTTTACTTCCCATTTACTTGCAACCAGGAGTGCGGTTTCCTATTCAGTTGCAGGGGTAAGTTTGGTCGCCTACCCCCGCCGTAACTTTGGTCGCCGACTGCAGATTTGTAAGAAAGTGATCCGAATTCGGATAGAAACCAATGCGTTGGCATATTATCACGGTACTCTTCGCTGTATTTTCATCGCTCAACCAACCAACTGATTTTGGTAAACCAAGCCCGTTTAAAACGCACCTGACTGAAGAGAAGAATCGTTTGTAGGCTGGGCCATTGAACGTGTCTCACCAGGGAGTAGTATCCGGATTCAGCTGATGAGACAGCGCTCATCCCCTCTCTTTGAAAGTAAAGGCATGTGTAATTCGGAATAAGTCCCGTTTGCAGGAGCGTGTGAAAGAAGTTGAAAATGGAGGAGGGAGGGGAATCAGTCAAATAAAATCACTAACAATAGATGTTAGCGTGCCAGGAGCTTGAGATCTATATGCGCGCCTACCTGGAACAGACATCAAATCAGTCAGCCTTACACATCAGTCATCAATTCCTTCGAAATGAGAAACATCACCATCACCACATCACAGAAACATCACGTCACATACAGTAAATGACGGAACCACATACCGCGGATAATCTTATCCATGGCCCACAATACCAAACAGTAGGCAGCCCGACAAGTACTTTTCACGATTACCGTGCTGCTACTGCCGAATAGCTAGATATTTGCGATGTCACGAGCCAGTGATCAAGGTTTTGAATTATTTTATGCGCCAGCTGCCAAGGGCGTGCTGACGCAGCAAAGACTGTGCGCTCAAACAAAACCTTGTCCATATCCATGCACAGTGGTTTAACTAGGCAGCACTGCACCCCATGGCACCACTCGTCGGCTGAGGCGGGCGAAATCGGCTCCGGTAGCCCTCTATCGGGCGATATCCGAACCATTATGTTAAGGGTTGCGAGGAAGTGGGACAATATCCCAAACCGTGGATCTCACGCACGCTGGACTTTATGAACACTGTACTTTATGATTGGACGTTTTTTTGTCTTATGAACGCTGGATGCTGCGATTCTGGACTTTTTGACCACTGGACTTAATGAACTCTGGACGTTTCAATAGCCATCCGTCCGTTCCACGATTACCGTGCAGTTACTGCCGAATAACCAGCTATTTCCAATGCCCCGAACCAGGGAACAAAGTTTTAAATTCTTTAGTGCTCCTGCTGCCAAGGGCGTGCTGTCGTGGCAAAATCTGTGCGTTCAAACAAAACGTTGTCCATATCCATGCACAGTGGTTTAACTGGGCAGCACTGCACCGCATGACGTCACTCGTCGGCTGAGGCAGGAAAAATCGGCTTCGGTAGCCCTTTAACGGGCAATATCCGAACCATTAGGTGAAGGGTTGCCAGGAAGTGGGACAGTATTCCAAGCCGTGGATCTCACGCACGCTAGGCTTTATGAACACTGAACTCTTCGAACACGGGACGCTGCGAGCCTGGAGTTTATGATTCTCCTCTGTCCAGGGACTTTGGACAGTGTCTGGATGTTATGAACGCTGGGTGCTGCGATTCTGGATTTTTTGACCACTGGACTTTATGAGCTCTAGACGTTTTAATGCGCATCCAGACTGGACGTAGAGTGATAGCCATAATACGCAGACTCGGGAAATAATCAAAATCAGTACCAATGTTTGGATCTGTGCGCGTTCGACAACTTCGGAACAGGGCCATCAGATGCCAGTGCAACACAAATGTCGGCTATCAGATTCGATTTTATCCAGTGGACCACCTAAAACGCATCACTAAATGCCTCAGTTTCAGCCAGATCAGCGATATTCACAGAAACTGCATTCAAGTTGAAATGCCTTTACTTGTACTAGGAAGGAGCAACTCTGCGCACACGATATCGTGGTGGGAGCACTATCGGCCGGCAAGTCAGATCTCGCGTTGGCTAGCATGACCTGAAGGCGCAATACCGACTGCCTCCGGTCTACCCGTATTGATAACCATTACACGGAGGGCCAGGAAATCATCTTCAATCAAGCCCGAAGATTGCAACTGTGTGTATTCGGTAGCACCGATATAGGGCCAAACTGCCAGTACAACACACTCGTCGGATTTTGGTTCCAATTTCCTCCGGTCGACGCCCCGAGAGCGTTTGGTTACTCGGTATAACTATGGGCCGGAGCTCTGATTGGTAATGATTCGGAATTCAAGGTGCAATAATTTTAGTTGTGCACGGAATGGACATCACACAATGTCTGCGAGAGCTCTGTCGGACGGCGATGCTACTATGACCTTGACCTACATGACCTTCCACGTGTGGTGCATCTATTAAACTTCCTCAGAGATAACTTACGCTCCATACATTAGCCATCACCATACGGAAATATTCTTTCACTCGCGGCCAGCTCGTTAGGCCAATTCACACACCCATGCGCCAGCGTTACTGCTTGTGACTCTCGGGTCACGCATGGGCCAAATTCGGTCAGTTTGCGGGGCATCCGCAATCCGTGGTAGGTAAAGCGATGTTTGCAGTCCTGCGGTGTCTCGCATCTCTGAAGATGCGCCACAGCAGGATTCTGTCAACTGGCGTAAACGCGCGCAACTTCACTAACAAAACTTAATTGCACCTTATGTATTGGGAAATAATCTTTCAGCCCAAATGCAGCAGATAACACAACTAACGTATCGACGCACACTAAGCCGAGAGGGTTTGCTTACGGCCTAGCAGCGTCTTACAACACTTGCAGCATTGCTACCGTCGATTAGCGTCGCCTTCCAGTCTGGCGTAGCATAATTATCCACCCCACTCGCATACCATCATCATGACCGGGACACAGCGTAAACATGTGCCATGGTCCCGGCCCACATTCAGTCCCGTGCGGGTAATACAGTTTCAGCTATTTCAGGCACCGGCAGATTGCTTTCAGCACACATTGAATGCCAAAACTTAGTTTGATAGAGGTGGCTATTACTAGTTTTCAGCATGCTCCGCCGTTACACGATGCTCACACTAAAGGCTTCAGGACGTTCTCCCAAAAGAACAAAATCCAATTAGAGTTCAAGTTCCCCAGTCACAAACTGTGCTACTGAACACATATATCAGTATACAAAGTAATACATGAAGAGATACCACTACATCAGATCACCCAGCACACTCAACAAAACTGCATTTGACAGACTTGCACAGCCACTGCAGCAATGACACGCCTGGCACGCATGCTCACGCTGGACACTTGCCGGCCCTCAGTAGAGGAGACGAGACAGCGAGGGCACGCAGCGCGGCCGTTCCAGGCGGCCGCGCTGCGGACACGGGACGGAGCATCGCCCACCGTCCCGTGTCCAGCGCTGCCGGCAACCTCGCGCCCGCGACGTCTCCACTGGAGCGACACGGGCCGATCCTGGAGACCGGCGCCGGCGCCGGCCTGCCTGCAGCTTGAGGTGCGTCTACGGAGCACTCCAGTATATCAGAGCTCCGGCACTAGACCACTGCTAGACGCTCCGTCCCAGAGCATTTACAACAATCAACACTAACTATTCTTCAACCGCGGCGCTCCTCTTCCCTCCGTCGCTAGACCAACTGTCATAACTCATCCGCTAGGAAGGAAACCGTCCCACTGATCTTTGACCCCCCCCCCCTCCCGTGCTGTTGCCCTATGCGCGGCAGGCCGGCCGATCGGCGGCTGCCCCTCGCTCAGCGCGCTAGCCCTAGTCGGCGTCCTCGACCAGGTTGTCGTAGCGCGAGCTGCGCCCGCTGCGGATGATCCGCTGGCGCTCGCGCTCGCGCGCCATGCTCGAGCGGATGTTCTCGTCGTGGTGGTGGCGGCACATCTTGAGCACGGCGCAGACAGTGAGGCCGACCGAGGGCCGACCACAGGCACCAAGGCGCCGAAACTGCCGGCCAGGCGGACCACACGGTCAGGCGGAAGGGGGAGGGGTCTAGGGGTGGGCGACGACGTCAGGCGTGAGGCCGACCGAGGCCGACCACAGGCACCAGGCGCCGAACTGCCGGCCAGGCGGACCACACGTCAGGCGGAAGTGGGGGAGGGGGTCTGAAGGTGGGGCGACGGCGTCAGCGGTCGCGGCAATGAAACATATTTCATCTCGTGCTTAGCTCAAATGATTAATTCAAGCAGAATGCGGTAATCATAACCGTTTCCTACACATTTGCTGTTCACCTAATAGTATTGGCACACATGCTACAGGAACTTTTCATTAAAATATAGCCTCACTTTCATCAAAAGTAGCCCTTAAAATCACGCTTACAATGCATATCATTCAAGGACACTTAAGAAACGCCCACTGCGTGCTTTTCGCCAGCCGTCAACACGGGCGGAGAAGGGGGGGGGGGGGGGGGGGAGGAGGGAAAGGAACGAGGCGTGCTACATTCAGCGGATGGTGCGTGTCCCGACCTGAGCCATGCCGATCTCCAGGTAGAAGTTGGTCGTGTCGATCTGGTCAGCCGCGTCGATCTCGTTCTGCGTGGCGTCCGAGCACCTGGCACAGAGTACCGGCCGTCACAGGCGACCAACGGCCCGACGACCCCGGCAGCGGCGCAGCGGACGGCGCCGTGCTGGGCCACACAGGCAGCAGGCAGAGCCAGCCAACATGGATGTAGCAAGGGTGCGAACGACCGGTTTGAACGGCGCGGCTCTGCAACTTCACCTGAGCATATGTGTTTTTTGCCATTGGAACTTAACGACGCACTCAGCTGCTGAGGCTGTATGGCGTTGAACGCTTCTCACCCTGGAACGAAAGGCGGGCAACGCAGGGAATTGAACCCCGCACCTTTTGTTTCCCGAACTTGCAGTGGTCAACGCAGACGCGCTAACCGACACAGAATCAGCACCCCAAAACATTATTCTTTTTTACGTTTTCTGACAACATTCTCAGACTGCTCTCATCAGCCTGATTCATAACTTCCTTCGCACACGCAGGATACGCCAAGACATGTGAAAAGACAACATACATTGAAACGCCCATTCGCGCGAAGATCCATGGTATTACACCGCAGACCAGCCACCCACTATAGGAGGCAGACCACGCATCTGCGAGACGACATCATTTTGACCGAGAAAACGTACTCGAGTATTCAGTGAATATGACATGCTGCCCTAGTTATGATTCCACTAGCTTTTGATAACATCGGAACGCCTCCGGGCATGCCGGGCATGTCCGCAATTGTTCACTGATCAATCCGATGCTTTCGACGGAAGCGAATGTTTCGTTGCAACATCTCGTTACATGACAAGTCCTTAGTGAAACCCGCATGGTTCTGATATTCCAGAGGTTGCACACCGATAGCTTCAATCTCATTTTCGGATTATTTTGATGTAAGACACCAACTGGTTCGACGCTGTACTAGTCCCAGTCAGTTATCAGATATGACGTCACATTTGGCACACAGCCAATGGTGCGACATGGAGCTTCGGCTCGCCACCACAGGTGACGATGTCAGGTCAACCTGGGAGTGCCGAGTGGCCGTCGTTGCCCACCACATTCATGTTATAGAGACCGTGTGAGGAATCCGTCACTAAGCCTGCGCCAGGGTCCATCAAAACAATGGAGGTGCGTTCAAGGGGAGTGAAATAATCTTTTTTTCGTAAGAACCCACGCACAACACAGGATTAACGTTAACTTCCCAGAAAGCTTGTGAGCGACGTCCCTCCACAGCACACAACAAAAATGTGATGACTATGCAAAGCATGGACGATGATAATTTTTGTATCTTTACCCATTTTTCTAGTTTTTTTTTTCACGTTGTCGAGTGGTGACGAAGCAGCGCTCGTGTCGACAATGCCAGAGTGAACACCTTGGGAGGCAGGCATATTTTTATGAACCCGGAAACTCTGATAGCATTTTACACACAGCCCAAGGCCAAGGCATCTTCGAAGCAAAATAAGACAGTACCGACGTTAAGATCATGACACAATATGAGACGTGATTTTGGAGAGAAGATAGCTCACATGGCATGATTTAACATACGCCTTTGATTCTGAATGGATTATTTCAATATTAAAATGATTACATGCATGAATACATAAAATGCATGAAATAAATGAAATGAATGGGTGTATAAATAGTAAACGAATGAACGAAAGACTGAATACAATACGAACACATACTATGTACTTGCATGGTGGTATATTTTGACGACACAATACGCTCTTTTGTTAAAGTATTGTTTCGAAGTCCTGTAACCACCATTCACGTTGCTAGAGGAGCTCAAGCTTATCAAGCCATTAAGTCGATTTGCGTGGTATTTTACGCGGCATACGGCCTCCCACACCGCGCAACGCATCTTGTATTTGTGTGCTCGAGATGAGAATGGCCAGGACTATCCTTTGCCACTAGATTTGACAACTTGGCACTGCACAGACGAGTCGGGTTTGTGTGTGGGGGGGGGGGGGGGGGGGAGGGGAGAGATAAAGCAAACCCCCAGAAGGCCGCGGTCGACGACATGGCCCACGCACTTCCGGCTCGAAGCCACCTAACTCTCAGCTGACAGGCGTACTCACGTGGCGAAGCGCTTGGTGATATTGTTGCACCACACCTCGTACCCGAGGGTGACGAACAGGGCGGCCGCCAGAGAAGCGAACGTGATCACTATGCACAGGATCATGTCCACAAAGGCGCCAGCGAACGACCTGCGGCACGAAAGCGAGTCGTTAAAACTCTTCTGACGATAATAAGAGATACTGCGGCAAACTTCACTAGTCAGACTGGAAGGCTTTACAGAAGGCGTTATTTGCACCGCATAGAGGTTATAGCGGTTTAGTCAACAAAACGCACCCCGGAAGACAAGGGAGATAACAGACAGTACCGAGACACTGGTGTTTTGGAAGTCAAGGAAAATGGCGAGTGGTACGCAAAGAATGGTGATCACAGTCTTCTGTTTGTCCGCTGTCTTATAAGCTGTGGAACCCAACCAAGACATGGCCAATCACGTATAGTTTTGAAAACAAGCTGTTGGATACAAAAACAATGCAGATACTCAACATACTGCAAGTTTATCCACATTTCAGCAGTCAAAAAGACCTAAGCAAACCAAAGCCTCCCAATGACCCGTTCTTCACAACACGCACGTGGCCGAACTACGATCCCTCCTCAAGACCTAGCTGCGGCCGACACGCCAGCCCAGGCCGCTGCCGCGTGCACCCACGTGTCGGTGTTGTTCCGGAGGAATACAAGGGTGCGTGCCCCCTGCACGATGCAGATGAAGATGATGGAGGCGGCCACCACCATGACGTAGTAGCAGTACACGCAGGAGGCCCAGACAGGCACAAACTGGCCGTCTTCCTCCCGGTAGTCACCCGTGGTGAACAGGAGACATTTGTGCCTGGTGGAGCACGCATGCAGACAAGCATTAATTGATAGCACATTGACAGCCTGCTAATATGATGTAAGCATTGCTGCATTTGTGAACACAAACTAGGGTCAAGCATCACATTCATGGTAATGTATTTTTTTCACTTCATAAGTTACAGCAAGAAATGCAAAATAAAAATGAAACAGCAGACCGTTTTGTTATGTAGGTAGCTGACTGTGCTCATCAACATCTTTCAGTATGTGGAATGGTGTGAAATGTTATGCACAGGCATGAATTCAAACACATTTATTTTCAATATATAGATGTATTCAAAAATGCAAAAAGGTGCACACATTTTTCTAGCCCACTTTAATGGTGCAAAATTTTTGGATGATGTCAAAGACAAGGGGTGTTGAAAACTGCTATGATGTAGCTGCTATGAAAACTGCTGCTCCCTGCAAACAACCACTGCTGAGGGAACTCCCAGATCTCTTCACTGGGTCTGTACTCAAACATAGCCCTTTGAGGAATTTGTCAAATGCCTAGTAATTTTATATGTGCCTTTCCACTTCAGTATGACATCAGTCACACTGCACTATTAAATCAGAGCCAAAAGTGAGCTCCAAAATCACTCATACCCACTCATACTGCCACAGAAGGGCTGAGGGAAGGCACTCTAACTCACTGAGCTACTGCAGAGGCAGCCATGGGGATACAATGTGGAACAGTAAGATACAAGGCATACCCTTACCTGAAATCCTTCAGATTTAGCACCATTGGCACCAAAACTACCAGACTGAGGCATATTGACACCAGGTACCCAGTCAGTTGGGCTGCAAGCACCATTGTGTTACCTGGAATATCATACCTGTGTTAAATCATATTGTTGTTTGAAAGGCAATGCTGGGCAATATGCTGTAATAATGTATGACATGATATTCATCTGCATTCCTGGCAGGAACATGGCCAAATACAAAATTATTTGTTTAACTGGAACAACATAATCTTAAAAATCACTGAACATTCATGGTGCAGGTAATAATGGTGACTTAACATACCATGCCATGAGTATGTTCACACCCATGTAAAACAATCACATTTCAAGCAGACAAATTGCAAACATGATGTCCAGTGGACAGAAATAGTTGGTGTTGGGATTGTTGAAATCTAGAGGTAATGTAAATGATATTATTTATCCATGTAACCTTAATTAGCCTGATTGTAACCTGATACCATTGCATCTTATTTAACCATGCAATATTGACCTAATAAACATTGGAAGGTCTGCTCATTAATGATGCAAAAGCATGTCTAATATCTTATGAGACATAGACAATACATTTATATTGGTGCAATTATCTCACCTTCAAATTTCAAATATAATGCATTACATGTTTAATGATGGCCATGCAAGAATGAGGATTAATGACTGTCATGCAAGAATCATGTTTAATGACTGTCATGCAGGAAATTAATAGTTAATACAGGAGTATGTAAGCATAGTTAATAATAGATGCAGAAATAAATTTTCCTGACATATCCTAAGTTAACCTATCACAAATCTTTGTTTTTTAGACATAAGCATTAAACAACTTTTCATTTCCAAATCATATCATTAACCTTTTTAAACTGCTTTTGGATCAAGTTATAACAAATAAAAAGCAGGTACACACATGATCAATTTCTGTTCGGTTTTGAAAAGCATCATCATGGCCATTCAAGCTATTACTATCACTATTAGTCAAGAATCACATGCATAAAGATACAGGAAAATTGTGCCATCTGCAGGAACATGCACAAGTAGAGGTTATGATGGATATGCAATACCAATATCATAGGCAAAGCAATATTCAAAGTTCATTCATACTGGTGTTCACCTTCCTTAAAACATTCGTGCACATTCATGCACATTCAAACACTACTTCCGTGGGCAAATCCCCCATATTCCAACAACCTTTTTGGAAGTGTACCAGTTCCCAGTGTGGTAATAGCCACTGTTTCCTGAAACATACATTACATCTGTAGCAATATGATTTTTCTCTCCATTCACAATATGCATTTCCACATGTCCAAGCACTTCTCCAAGTGCCTATGGATACTGCATAGCAGCACATCAAGATCAGGTTCTATTTTAAAGGAAAATTGGTAACGACACTGCCCCACAAACCTTAAAGGGAGACCATAAAAAACAACATACAGCTAGCAACCAGGTTTGGTTTCCAATCAACCAACGTGACGAAAGGTGAGCCACATATACCACAAATAACTCAATAACTAAACCGTGTGGTCCACAAAGCACACATGTGACCGCAATTCTACCAAATGGCATGATCACCCCGGGCCCTACACACCCTAACCCGTCGCAGAGAGGATAGCACGGACTACACCAACACCAAGGCCACCTAGAACAACAGGAACACGGCAACGCGGAACCCCTATGGCAAGGTGGGACCATGGCCTTCATTGGCGCTTTACACACAATAGCGGTATAACTGCCTACATAAGTGGGCGATGTAAAGGTAGAAAATATCTAGCGAATACAAAATATATTCCAAAATTCCAAAATTTTCCTTTAACACAACAAATGCAAAGACCAGCAAATCAAATAGATTGCAAGGAAAAACAATTTTGCAGTTTTTTGACATCTTATGACTGTCACAGTAAGGCAAATTGCACTTTGGCTCCTCTCAAAACAACATTTCACTCCTATTATTAAATCTTTTACCTACCACGACGAGAGATGTCAATACCCCAAACCGCAGTCTGCAATACAGCATAAACATCGGAGGCGCCTGTCTGGCCCAGGGAGACAGGGGATGTACCGTGGGGGTACCTGAACTTCGGGCATCGCAGGGTTTACTGCGACTATCGGAAACATTTGTGGTACACTCGTAAGTTCAAAGCCCTGGTCAAAGCAAAGGCTATGTGGACTTCCTGTGGTTGTGTGCATGATGTCCTGGCAGTGAAACGCTGCAGTTATCGGTGTGAAGAAGGCTGTTTTTTTTGCCCATGCAACGCAACCCATTAAATTTGCACATTATCAATCTAAGTCTTGATCATCTTACCACCTGCATGCTTTTTAAGGTGAATACAATTGCTGAGGTGTCTAGTATGCTAGTGTGAGTGCCTTTGGACATATACCCATGGCAATATGTGCCTGCCTAATAATAGCATTTGTGTGCCAGTGTGTCATCACATCTACTCTAGATGATGCACTTCATGTGTGATCATATTACCATATATTTGTGGTAAATAAATTTATGTATTTATTCATTTGGCAGGCTCATAAGTACTTCACACATTCATTCATTATTTTCTTAATCAGCTCAACATGTCCATTTTCACTGTTGTGTCTGCCTGGGTATGTGCAAACTGATGGTTTTAAGCTTCTAAGGCCTATAATGTTTGTTGTGATTCAGATCTATCCAATTTTCCCTTAGAAAGTCAAAAGTGGATAAAACATTGGTGTTGATATAGGCACTCTTTCTAATTTAAGGATGTGATGTGTTTTTAAGCACTTTGTAGCTTGCCATGATGTTCAAGACTCCCATTTAGTTTTGAAAGGCTGACATATATTTTTGTATTTAGGATGTCTGGGAATACAACCTAAATGTCATAGAAGCTAGTGGTGAAATTGGTTGAATGTTCCAATATATGTGATAAATACTTGTGCGTTGGATATTTTTGGCAGCTACTCCAGTCTTTTTTCTTCAAGATATCCTTTTTGCCTATCTTCAAAAGTGGCATGCTTAATGCTAATGTCTCATATGACATTTTTTGACAACCATCAATATAATTTGGAATGTCAAGCAATTTTGACCATTTGTGATATGCTCAAGGACTGTTGCTGTCTTTACTTTGTATAGATATTAAGTTTGAGAGGTCCATCTCATGGGTTTCATGTTTAAGCCCATCCCTATGCAGTTTACCAAGGTAGCTTAATTTACATGCAAATAAGGATAGTAAAGAGTGTACGAAAGTATGTAAATGAAGTATGTAAATAAATAATAAATGTGAGGTCCTCCAATATATTTGAGATGTAGTAGGACTCTTGATGTAGTAGGACGCACGCACGCACGCACGCACGCACGCACGCACGCACGCACGCACGCACGCACGCACGCACGCACGCACGCACGCACGCACGCACGCACGCACGCACGCACGCACGCACACACACACACACAGATATATATATATATATGGTAATAATATTTTAAAATAATTTTCCCACAAAATAATATTGCATGTTATTTTGACCAAAATACGTAAAGAACAAAGGAATGATAGCAGGATACCTTGACACACATGACACAGATTCAGAAAAAAATGACTTCAGTTGAATTTGGAAAAATGGTCCCCACTTGGCAAAGTATTCTGCATAAATGTACCCAACCTTTCACTTTGCTGTCCAATCCTCCACTGCAGGAAGCAGATGCTTGTATATTTCAGCTGCAGTGATTATCACATTCATCTGCAATGTAGTTGTCTGTTGCATTGAAATGTCAGCATGGATCTCTCAGTAACACATTGGTATCTCAGATGATGTGGTCTTTGTTTAGTAAGTGTGCTTGTGTAGCACATAGTCACTAACAGCCATCTCATGCTGATCACCAGCTACCCCAGTGCTCCCTCCTCTCCATTCATCCCCAACTGTGCCCAACATAGCGTCGCGCCTCACGGGTCACCCCCGCCCACCGCAGGCCAGTCCGATGCGCGCCGCTGCGTAGGCGGCCGGGAGCCGCGGCCAAGCCATGAGCGGCGACATGACGCTGCGCTACCAGCGCCAGCTGGACGCCCGCTGGCAGCAGGTGGACATCCAGGAGGTGTTCACGCGCGACGGCCTCTGCCGGCTCTGGAACCAGCTGCTGACCGACGGCGAGCTGACGGGCGCCTTTAGCGACGGCCTTGTCAACGCCGCCGGCGCCGTCGCCAGGAAAGGTACGCGCGTGCCGCGGCCGTCCAGCCAAGGAGTGGGGCCTGAGGGGTGTGGCCGCGTACCGGGCGGTTCGCGTGTGATGGGCTTGGCACAGCTGTGGTGCCAGCCACTGCACTGGGTGGAGTGCTGTGTTGGTGAATTTGCAAGATCTGTTCCTATTGTGCTGACCTGCTTGAGTGTCGCATTTAAGCCCATTGGTGCGCTCCACTTACCATGCAACCTGTGGACTGCATCTGTTTCCATTATGGCGTCATTGGTGCAATAGCTCGGCACCGTCCACACTAATATCACCATCCTGCACCAATATCACCCAGCACCAATAGCCCAGCACCAACAGCCCAGCACCAACAGCCCAGCACCACCCACATCGTCCGTTTCTGTCCAGCAAACGACTGTGATACCACGGCCAGCGGAGCAGTTAACCTCTGCGGCCTTCCGGCAGGCGAAAGCGGTCACTTCTACTGCGGCGCGCGCTCGCTGACATGTCCATGCTGCGACGGCATCTGCGGCCCTGGCTATGGCTGCAACTGTGAACCGTGCCAGCAGCTGGACCGCGAGATGGGCGGCGAGCAGGCCAGCGAGACGGAGCCGCCGCAGTCGGCGCGCGCTCAGGTGGGGGTCAGACCCGCCGCCGGCCTCCGCTCGGGACCGGGCGGCGCTGGCCGGGCCGGCCGGCGCGCGCTTCACGGCCCGCAGGCGGGGCAGACCCGGCAGACTCGCTGTGGTCGCTGTGGTCCGTCACGCATGCACTGGCAGGCTGCTGTTGTATGACGCTTCCGTTGACTGATTCGCTGTTCCGGATTGGTTGGTTGTGTGTGTGCGATCCAAACGTGTAATCCCGACGCCGTGGTGCCTCTGCGCGTACTAGTTGCATGCACTAGCTGAACGTCGCTCAGCTTATGCGGGTTTTGAAGTCTATAAAGTTAACAGGTACCATTTTAGTGCAAATTAAGACCCAGTGGAATCAGCTCAGAATTGGTGAAGGCTTTCTGGTGAAGGTGAAGGATGTCATCAGTCCTGACCTGGATTATTGCCCCCACACTTTACGAGGATATGGGATAAGACAAACGTACTTTTACGAAACGAGCAATGTTCTAATCTTAAAGAGATCACGCAGCTCCATAAAAGCGTACCCCTTCGGCCACGTCGCCCAGACAAGCCACTTAATGGCATGCCCATCCAGTGCTCTCGTACGCAGAGAGCGGGTGTGTCCGTGTCGGTGCGGTGCTGATCCGGGGCCGTCCCGCTCTCCAGCAGCAGCCGTGGCAGTGGGCAGAGCGGGGCGACGCCCGAGCAGCTGTCGGCCTGCCTGCGCGCGCTGCTCCGCCAGCAGGTGGCGGCCGCCGGCCAGGCCAGCACCAGCTGCCTCTCGGCCTGCCGGATCCGGCAGCGCGTGGCCGTGGTGCAGCGCTGCTTCAGCGCCCTACGACCGCAGCCGGCCGCCCCGCCGGCCGACGCCTCCTCCTCGCCGGCCTCCAGCACGGTGAGGGCGCCGGTCCGGCGGGCTCAGCCTCAGCAGGCGGGAGACGTTCGCCCAGCCGCCCAGCCGCGCCAGTGGCGGAGCCAAAAATCCGCCTGTTGTGTGCTGCGCGTTGCCTTGTAGTGGCTCTTTAACGTAGCATGATCGCCCGGAGCGGTGTATCACACAAATGCACAAGGTTGTGAAGTTTTGTATTTAAAAAGGCCCAGGCATGGCCCCGGACATGCATAACAGTAAACACTTTGGCTGCGCCCCGGAGACTCCGGGGATCTTCAATTATTGGCATTGCCGCACGTGTCACGCCTGCACGCGGCCGTTGACCGCGGGCGGCGCCGCTAGTGGTACCCGCCGGCGGCCGCCGCCTTCTGCCCGCCTCCCGAGTACGTCACTTGGGCGACGTAGCCGCCGTAGCCGACATGGTCGGCTGTGAACTCTACCTTCTGGGTGCGGCCGTCGGGCAGCGCCACGCTGTAGCCCCCCTTGCTTGTCCGGCCGTCACTCTTGTCTCGCTGAGAGAACTTTGGCCCGTACTTGTGCTTTACGTCCACCTTGTAGTCGAACTGGTACGGCCGGGGTGCGGCGTAGCCGCTGCCGTGTCCGCCGCCGTGTCCGCCGCCGTGTCCCCCGCCGCGGCCGCCGCTTTGTCCTCCGCCATAGCCTCCACCCTGTCCTCCGTCGTGTCCTCCGCCATGACCTCCGCCTTGTCCCCCACCTTGTCCTCCGCCATAGCCTCCGCCTTGTCCTCCACCTTTCCCTCCGCCGTAACCTCCGCCTTGTCCTCCACCCTGTCCTCCGCCCTGTCCTCCGCCATAACCTACTTGTCCTCCACCCTGTCCCCCGCCATAACCTCCACCTTGTCCTCCACCTTGTCCTCCGCCGTAACCTCCACGTTGTCCTCCACCTTGTCCTCCGCCATAACCTCCGCCCTGTCCTTCGCCATTTCCCTCCGCCGTAACCTCCACCCTGTCCCCCACCCTGCCCTCCTCCCTGTCCTCCGCCATAACCTACTTGTCCTCCACCTTGTCCCCCGCCATAACCTCCATCTTGTCCTCCACCTTGTCCTCCGCCATAATCTCCGCCCTGTCCTCCACCTTTCCCTCCGCCGTAACCTCCACCCTGTCCTCCACCGTGTCCTCCACCTTTCCCTCCGTCGTAACCTCCACCCTGTCCTCCACCGTGTCCTCCTCCCTGTCCTCCACCTTTCCCTCCGCCGTAACTTCCACCCTGCCCCCCGCCTTGGCCTCCGCCTTTCCCTCCGCCGTAACCTCCACCCTGTCCTCCACCCTGTCTTCCTCCCTGTCCTCCGCCATAACCTACTTGTCCTCCACCTTTCCCTCCGCCATAACCTCCGCCTTGCCCTCCACCTTGTCCTCCGTCATAACCTCCACCCCGTCCTCCACCTTTCCCTCCGCCATAACCTCTACCTTGTCCTCCACCTTGTCCTCCGCCTTGTCCTTCACCTTGTCCTCCGCCATAGCCTCCACTTTTTTCTGCGTCGTAACCTCCCCCCTGTTCTCCGCCGCGGCCTCCGCCGTAACTTCCACCGATTTCCACGCCCTGTTCTCCGCCATAACCACCTTGCACTCCACCCTGTCCTCCACCATGACCTGCACCTCGTCCTCTGGCCTGTCGTCCGCTATAGCTGCCACTTCGGCCCCAACTCTGTTTTGCACCTTGTCCTCCACTGTTTCCTCCACTTCGACCCCAACTCTGTTCTATATCTTGCCCTCCATCATACCGTTCACTTTGTCCCCAACTCTGTTCTGCACCTTGTCCTCCGCCATGGCTTCCAATGTGTCCCCAACTCTGCTCTGTACCCTGTCCTCCATCCTTCGCCCCGTCATAAGCTTTGCCTTGTCTTCCTCCGTGTGTTGCGTCCAGTCGTACCCCGTAATCCCCACTCTGTTTTCCGCCCTGCCCCGCTTCATAAGCACGACTTGGTTCTTCCTGCCAGCCGCTATAATCGCGTCTTTGTTCTCCCCTTTCTCTTTCCCTTAAGTCTGCACCGTCTCTGAGGCCGCTGTAACCAGCGCCTTGAGCAATGTCGTAAGCATTGCTTTGCCGTCGGTCTACTTCGCCTTGATATGCTTCTCCTCGACCTGCTGCGCCTTGACCTCTGCTATGACGGACTTTTTCCGCTTTACCTCGTCCACTTGCGTCACCATCACTTATCCCTTCAGCTAGTTCTCCTGGGCCACCGGCATATTCCACACCTTGTCCACTGTCTTGTCCACTGCTGTAACCGTCATCTGGTCTTCTGCCCCGCCTTCCGCTATAACCAACACGTCGATCGCCATTCTGTATGCTACCGATGCTGTAGCCAGCATTTTGTCCACTGTCTTGCCTGCTACCGTCGGTGGTTGTGACCGCGCAGATAATGGTTATGACGAGGATCTGCCGGAAAAGTTGCCGTTAAAAAGTGTGTTGTGTCAGGCGCCAAGGGCTTTGAGTGACATGAATACATTAGGACCGCATGTTACTCTGGGAGTTTGCGTGCACAAGGGTTTGCGCGACAGAAAAGTTGTGTACATTCTTATGAAAGATGGTGCGCTGGGTGTAGGTTAGGTCAAATGTTTCGTCCCAGCATGCCGTTTGTTTGCTCCAAACACAAGATCTGACAGCAGCGGAGGCCCGGCCGCGCCTGTCGGGTCCTGCTCATCTGGAGCCGTCTGTAGACGGGCGCCGGCTCTCACCTTCATCTCGATCCGCCGCGCCACCACCCCGCTCCTCAGCTGCCGCCTCGTGACTGCCCCCGCCTCTCGCCGGCCCGCCTTTATGGCGACCGGCCCGTGTCACGGGTGGTGCCGGGGGCCGTGACGGGCGTCCCGGGCGTCCCGGGAGCTCCGCCGGCGGACGTGAGCGGCCCGCCCCGGCGACACGACACATTGGCGCAACAGCACAGGCTCCCGCCGAGAAGAGTGCTGCGACACGGCTTCTGCTGCCTGTTCGTACATTCAGTGTTGGTTTGACGCCACAAAACTTAATCCCGTCATTGCCTTTATTGCAAAACACGTCGTCTTTAGTCAAGGGCGACGCTATCTCTACTGCAGAGCCGTACGGGACGTTTGTGCTACACGACAAAAGTCATGCTTTAAGCACTTGTACAAGTCACCGCTTCAACTGCAAAAACGTATACGACCTACCTATACCTGACAGCTCTCCTACTGTCAATGCATACAACGGTCAGCTGCGCATGTTTAAAGAACGTTTTCCTGACCGCAGAAGGTTGTGGCTCGCGAAGACGTTTTATGGAGGTGTCAGGTGATATTATAGACTTGTGCCGCCGAAGAAAACAGCGGGCGGAACTCTCGTAGTGTGAAGAGGCGTTGCAGCACATCTGGTCGTTACATTCCGCCCATTATGCCATTCGTCCACTGCGCCAATTACCGCGCCGCGAGGTGAGCATAGCCGGTGACATGAAATCGGGCGAAGTCGCAGGCCGCCCCAGAACAGCCATGTAGAGCAAGATATTTGGATACCTAGCAGGGGCGTATGAACAATTTTGCGGGTAGGGGCAGCATGCGACCGGACTGGCCCGCAGTTAAAAGCCGGGAGTGGCGCGAACAACAGTGATTAATTGATCACTCTACCTTATTTTGTTGAGTTGTCGTGCATCACATACAAGTCAAGGCTGCAAGCATGCCATAAGCTGGCCGTAGAGTCATTGCAGTAGATACAATGCCGCGCAGAAGTATTCCATGCGCAAGTTTATCGGCTGCATTGATTGCAACAGGACTAAAGTCACGACACTATGCAATGACCAACGGCACTCTGACTTCGCGCGCCCACGTGTATGTGCTGTGCATGTGTGGTCTGTCTCTGATTCTTTTGTGGCGGTCTTGCTATGAGTAGAAGCATTGACGGCCATGCGTTTTGAAGGGTAAGGCTCTTCGGGTATCACTAAAAGCGCGTGTAAGTGCAGGCGGTACAACTATTGTCGCGTAGAAGTGAAGATCGTAGAAGTGTTTGGCGCTTAAGTAAGAACGGGTAAAAGTTTTTGAGGAATGTATTTTTCCGTGTAAAATGAATTATACGTATTAGTGTAAGTGATAAGTAATTCCCAGACACTTCCCTCAATTTTTCCTCAGAGAGATGTCAAATTGTCTCCTATTTCCTGCGAGCTTGGACCAAATACTTGCGAAATCGTCAAGTATCTAGCATAAACCTCTCGGCTAATCGGCTAAGAAGGAGGCATGTACCCCCTTTTCTGTCCTTTTGGCTACACCTCTCATAAAGCTGCTTACAAATGAACATCGGAGAACCTCTTGTGAAAAAAAAAAACAATGGGTGTAGAATTTTCGAAGTATGAATTTTGTTGAGTTACTCAGGCACTATTTGTGCGTGCAGGTAATCGCTACGGCAAGAATGTTGCGTATAGCTGAGAACGGTGTAATTTTGCTGTAACACTAGTAATAAGTGTTATCTTTTTGGAGTATTAGTGTTGTTAGGCAGTATTAATGTCGTGTACAACTCTTTGCGATAGCAAAGAGTTGTACACGAGTCGCTTATCAGTAAGTCCGTCGAAGTCGTTGCAGTAGAACCAAGAATCGGCGCATATCTATTGTCGCAGTTCTGTTGGTCACGCAGTCTGTAGCAGCAGCAGACTGGCGACACGGGCCGGCCGGTGGGCCGCGTCGGTGTTCCGGCCGGCTGGTGGTGGTCACGGCCCGGCGCCGGGCGCGTGCTGCGGCCGCGCTCCACATACACACAGTTTGCCGAGCTGTCGTCTTGACGAAACCGGCGCGCACCCTTTCTCCCTTTCGGTTTCGTGCGGACGAGACGTCACGTCTCAGGGAGGGCACTGGTTGGGCGGGTGCAGGCGAAACCACGACGCTTCATGTTTTGGGCGTGCTTCTTTTCCAGAAGAAAATCGGGGCCGACGCTGTTCGTCGCCTGTGTCGATTATGGAGAAGCCACCGTCAGGCTTGGTACCTGTGGTCGTGACTGCGCCGGCGGTCGGTGGCAGAACGATGGCTGAATGTCTGGGAGACACGGTCCGCCTCTGACCGTGTCTGTGTCTGCAGGTGGTCTCGGGCCGTTGTCTGGGAGCCCGAGAGCCCATGGTCTGCCTCTGACCGTGTCTGTGTCTGCAGGTGGTCTCGGGCCGCTGTTTGGGAGCCCGGGAGCCGCCAGCCCACAGTCTGGCCCGGGTCGGCTCCCGCGCCGCCATGGGTTTCGCCATCGCCTTCCTCCGGCGGGCCTGGAGGTCAGGAGAGGATGCCGACATTTGCTCCGATCTACTTAAGGTAAAAGCTGCGTTGCTTTATTAATTTTCTTAAACTTAAGGTTCAGTTTTCAATCCCCCCCTTCCGATTTGTTTTGTGGAAATGTTCTGGTCATCGCTTAAACATCATCCATCAACGCGATGTCTTTGATGCGTCTCTGTGTGTGGTGGCGGTCTGATTACTGAGCGTCTCAGATGTGTCGCCACGTGTGTTTTTTCACGTCCTTCAGGAGTCTCTGGACGCGTTGCGGTACCTGCCTGAGGGCAATCTGTTCGACGAGGAGTCGGTGTCGCCCGTCTGGCTGGAGGTGGTCGACAAGGCCAATCGCTTCCTGCGCTCCGTCGTGCTCGGGTGGGTGCTGACTGCCGAGCCTCGGAATGGCGGCGGGATGATGGGGCAGTTCGTGCAGTCTGTCGAAGTCACGCCACGTGTGTTGTGAAACGGTAGTCAGAGCGTTCAACTATTGTTTCGTTAAGTGTTTCTTGCAAGTTCCGGGGATGAATGCATGTATGGAAGATACTGATGAATGATGAGTGTGTACACGCGGGGAATGATCGCTTATCATCTGGAAAACGTCACTCGCTGCATATGGTAATGCAGTTTTCGTGAAAATGAATGAAAGTGCTCCAGAATTGCATCATACTTATTTTAGCTCATCACCACGGCTAGCAGCATAACAAAAAAAAAACACCGCTAAATTTAGAGATTTTCCACTAGTAGATAAATCTGATTGAGCCTGGTGAGAACTGTACAGGGCCCACTTCATCTGCCCAGTATAATGTGCCTATGTGTGCAGGCAAACCGCCGTCTCTGTCCCCGGGAGACCCGTGCTGAGCTGTCTGTGCGCGGTTGGCTGGTAACAGCCCGTGCCTACGCGTGCCGTCAGTGAGGTGGGCGGCGTGCCCACGGCGGACCGGCACCTGGCGCTGTCGCTGTTGCTGGAGCTGGCCGCCCAACGAGCTGCGCTCAGCCAGATACTCAGCGTGGTGCTGCTCATCCTGCAGATCTGGCACGACGCCGGACACACGGCCGCCGACAACAGGTACACAGCGGCGGACACACGGCCGCCGACAACAGATACACGGCGACGGACACACGGCCGCCGACAACAGGTGCACAGCGGCTGACACATGGCCGCCGACAACTGGTACACGGCGGCGGACACACGGCCCCGACAACAGGTACACAGCGGCTGACACATGGCCCCGACAACAGGTACACAGCGGCAGACACACGGCCGCCGACAGCAGGTACACAGCGGCGGACACAGCAGAAATCAGACTTAGTTAACGCATTGTCACCGCACAGCTTATATTGGCCCCATGAGACGCGTCGCTGCGCTCGGTGGTGGTGGTTCAGGTACTCCGCACGCCGCCACCTGTACCTCTTATGCGGTGCCGGGCATGGACAGAACAGCTTATTCACCAATTTTTAATTTGTGCTGTTGGTGCTTGAACCATGCTCCTGCGTTATTGGCCAGCTTTTCCTTATAATTCGTTCAGTTATCTTGAATGGTATATGACTTGGTTGTGTATTCTCTATCCGTGCGTAGCGTTAGCTACAAGGGATGAGGTTAGACGACGAACATTCATTTTCCTATATCCCGTGCACGCACCAAGTCAGGTTATGGCCGCGGCCACCTCCCTAGCTGGCGCCTGCCATCGGCCGGAACCCGAGCGGGCCACCCAGCGACAGCCAGCGTCAGCGGCGGTGCCGCCGGGCGGCTGACAGGGAGGTGTTTGTTTGCGTGCCGCAGGACGCGTCGGCACGGTAGCAGCGCGCCCCTGCTGCCCGTGCTGCACCGACTGCAGGCAGCGGCGGCCGCCGCGGCCGGCCAGGGTTCAGCCGCCGCCGCCGCCGCCCCTCACGAGCTGACGCCGGCCGCCGTGAGTGACGCTCGGGGGTGGCCGAGTGCGAGGCCGGTGACGTGACCTATGTGTCTGCCCGCCGGTATAAACATGACGCCCCACGTCTGGCCGGCGAGGGCGAAGAAGCGGGGAAGACCCGGCCAGCGCAGTCAGGATCAGTCTCAACTGTTTATCGCAACCCAATGGAGAACCTGCTGCGAGGCTGGGGCCATTATAACAGGCAGCGACCCTTGCATTGTAATGACAATGTGGTGCAGCGATCGGGATCGTTTTGCGATCACGACAGCGGACTGATATTAGCTCGAGCGACGGTAACGATTAATGCAAGTCCGTCGGTATTTGCTTGCTGGACGATAAAGCTGATGCACCAAGAGTAGCCCATTGCCATAAAAGGTACGCACAAGCCTTAGCTGCTACCTTCGCGGGCCGCTAGTGGCCCAGTGCGTGTGATGAAGCGAACACGCGATATCCGCACCCCAAAGCGGCCCGCCCTACGCGGGCAGACGCCTGACATCTGCTGCGTGTCGCCGTCCAGCTGTCTCCGACCGAGGTGTTCCTGCGCCTGCTGGAGCTGCCGTCCGACCCAGAGCTGCACGTGGACCTGCGCCAGGTGGCCGTGGTGCTGCTGTGCCTGCTGGACCGGATGGCGGCGCCGCTGCAGCCCGACAACACCGCCGCCAAGGTGGGTTCGCGCCACCGCCGGCGCCATCACGGGATGACCCGGTCTACGTGGGAGGCTGTCGGTCAGCGTACGCGCCAGCGTGGCGGTAACGAGAGACGGACCGACCCGTGGACAGCGGCCGGGCTGTCGGACCCGGCCAGACCAGAGCTGTCGGTCTGCGGACGCGCCAGGGTGTCGGAAACCAGAGGTGGACCAGCCCGTGGACAGCGGCCGGGCTGTCGGGTCAAGCCAGACCAGAGCTGTCAGTCTGCGGACCCGCCAGGGTGTCGGAAACCAGAGGTGGACCAGCCCGTGGACAGCGGCCGGGCTGTCGGGTCAAGCCAGACCAGAGCTGTCAGTCTGCGGACGCGCCAGGGGTGTCGGAAACCAGAGGTGGACCGGCCCGTGGACAGCGGCCGGGCTGTCGGACCCGGCCAGACCAGAGCTGTCAGTCAGCGGGCACCGGGAGATGTTCATGGGAAAGAGAGGACTGCAGGAAACTCGCGGGACGTGTTGTGCTGAGCATGGTTGAGGTAGCAACCGCTTCGGTGTATAGTTCCAAGTAGTCCAGCCATTTGGTCGCCATTCTGCCGCGACCCTCCCTTGACCGTGGCCGCCTCTGGGGCAGGACACGGGCCGTCAGGAGCTGCTGTGCCTGGGCAGCGGCGGCGGCGGCGGCTCCCAGACGCCCTGCTCGCCGCTGCCGACGCCGGCCGCCGCCAGCCTCAGCCGCGTGGAGGGACTGGCCGACCTCCGAGTCAAGCAGATGGCCTGCGGCGAGCAGGCGGCTCTGCTGCTGGCACACACGGGCGCCGTCTACCTGGTGGTGTACGGCGCCGACAAACAGGTCAGGCCGGCCCTGGTCCGCCGTAGCAGTGCAGGTCGTGGAGTCAGCACGCCTGGCGCAAGGCTTATAATGACGGGACGATGCTCTTGTGAACTCCATGGCTTATTCAACTCCATAATATTACTGTTTTGGTGCTCTACGCAAAGCTTCTGATAATCGATTGTAACCTGTCACTGAGCACACTAGTGTCGTTTTGCTGCGCATGTCTGGTTAGGCTTGCCATTGCGACATTGCACACCTGTCTCGTTTCGCTGCGCTCGTCTGCTGGGCTTTGTCACACGTGTAAGTCCGGACAGTTCCCGCAATGTCGGTCGGTCGCGCATTGCACAAGTCACCAGTCATCTCGTCTCTCGGCGCCACGTTGAGTGGCCGCCACCGGGTGTCGCTGACCGCGCCGCACTGCTCCGCCCCAGTCGCTGGCGCCGGTGGAGGGCCTAGCTGACAAGGAGGTGGTCCACGTGTCGGCCCACCCGGAGGGGCAGCACTACATGGCGGTCACCGCGCACGGCGAGGTTAGAACAGACCGCCCGGTCGGCACCCGCAGGAGACCCGAGTACAGGGCTTCCCGGCCTCCCCGGGCTCCCCTGGCTCCTCGGGCTCCCCTGGCTCCTCGGGCTCCCCGGACTCCCCTGACTCCTCGGGCCCCCCGGGCTCCCCTGGCTCCTCGGGCTTCCCGGGCTCCCCGGGCTCCCCTGGGCCCTCGGACTCCCCTGGCTCCTCGGGCTTCCCGGGCTCCCCAGGCTCCCTATTAACGGGCTCCCCAGGCTCCCCGGGCTCTCAAGACTCCTCGATCTCCCCTGACTCCCCGGGCTCCTCGGGCTTCCCGGGCTCCCCAGGCTCCCAAGGCTCCCCAGGCTCCCCAGGCTCCCCAGGCTCCCCAGGCTCCCCAGGCTCCCCAGGCTCCCCAGGCTCCCCAGGCTCCCCCGGCTCCCCAGGCTCCGCAGGCTCCCCAGGCTCCCCAGGCTCTCCAGGCTCTCCAGGCTCCCCGGGCTCCCCGGGCTCTCAAGACTCCTCGATCTCCCCTGACTCCCCGGACTCCTCGGACCCTCTGGGCTCCTCTGCACCGGTCGGGATGTCTGCGGTAGTGATGTACTTTGCGCTATCGCAGCGGTAGTGTGCTACAAATGTGTACGGCGATAAGCACAGTAACGCACTGCAAATTGCTGCACACAGCAAGCCTCGTAAGATGTGGCCGTATAGAAGAGCAAACCCAAGTGTCCAGTGTTGAGATCACGGAGACCGCCGCCTGCGGATTGTTCTGGTGTGACGGGGTCGTCTGTGTGACGCTGGCTGGTCGCTGCAGCTGCTGTCCTGGGGTAACGGCGACGGCGGCCGGCTGGGCCACGGCGACTGCCAGTCCCTGGAGGCGCCCGCCCTGGTGGTGGCGCTCACCGGCAAACACGTGACCTGCTGCAGCTGCGGCAGCACTTACAGGTGGGCCGTAGCTGTGGCAGATGTTTTGCTTGCCTGTTGAGAAAACTGTTTCTTGTGGTTTTCATTTCATTATCTCTTTAACTCCACCCGGTTGAACGGAATCTTCCCAGCCCTAAGATTGCGCTCGTCAGTTGTGAGACACGTGTGACGTGATCTGACTGGTCCTGACCTGACCCGACCTGACCCGACCTGACCTCCCTGCCGCAGCGCTGCTCTGACCAGCTGCGGCGAGCTGTACACCTGGGGCCGCGGCAACTACGGCCGACTGGGTCATGGCAACTTTGAGGACTGCCACCTGCCCACTCTGGTGCAGGCTCTCACCGGTCAGCCATGGGCAGAGGGGTGGGGAGCGAGACTGTCACCTGCCCACTCTGGTGCAGGCCCTCACTGGTCAGTCATGGGCAGAAGGGGTGGGGGACAAGACTGTCACCTGCCCACTCTGGTGCAGGCCCTCACTGGTCAGCCATGGGCAGAAGGGGTGGGGGACAAGACTGTCACCCGCCCACTCTGGTGCTGGCCCTCACCGGTCATTGTTGCCCGAAGCTGGTGGAGATGGGGAGGGGGCTGTCTGGTTGCGCGGAGGTCTGTTTGTATATCGACGCGGCAGGTGAGATCGCTCGCTGTGGACACTAGTAACGGCGATCTCAGCTAGCCTAGCAGTGCCAAAGAGATTGGTCTCGGTTATTTTTGGCATGGACGTCATAGTGAGCTTTGATCGATGATCTGCGTGTGCTATTGTGTATTTGTGTACATCTGTGTGTATACTTGTCTGCGTGCGTGTTTTATTATCTGCGTGTATATTTGTCCGTCCCGGTGGCTCGGTTGGTTAGAGCGCCTGCATTTCAATCCGTCCACCCATGGCAGGGTGGGTTCGAGTCGCTTTAGGGCGCTTGCTATTTGCCCTTGGCAGGTGTGGCCTGCGACCGGTGGCAGCGGTCGCGCTAAAGGTCAGTTCACGTCAGGGGGCAGGATGGACCGTGCCGAGCATTGCGGCACGTTAAGCTTTCGCCACTAAATTCTGCCGTTGCCTGGAATTGCGCGATCGGGTCGTGGGGGTCAGGGCTCACACAACAAGCGCGCTGCTTAGCGTGAGCGCTAATCCCAGAAATCCATCCATTCGAAGGGTTCGGATCAAATTTATTGAAAAGAAATTCAAGCGTCGACGCGATTAGGTAGCATAATGCACGTAGCTCCGTAAATTCCGGCATGTGGTTTACATAACCCTGTCGGTTGGTATTTAAGGCGTCACTGCGTTTTGCCAGTGCTTTCCCTTCCTACGTCGTCCGTCGGCGACAGTGTGCAGCTGTTTGACGGCGTGTCCGGCTTGGCCTCAGGTCACCGCGTGGTGGACGTCTGCTGTGGCTCGGGCGACGCGCACACGGTGGCCGTCACGGACGCTGGCCTCGTCTACACCTGGGGCGACGGCGACTACGGCAAGCTGGGTGAGAGTCGGCGCACGCGCTGCCGAACGTGGTCGGAGCCGTGCTGTGGCAACCGTGACTGGCATGTCAAACACAGTGGTGCCGCTGCTGGATGACGGCTGGCCAGTCACCGTAGGTGCCTGATGCGAGACCAGCCCGTTCAGTAGTCAAGGCTAGAATCTGGCCACACGGCTAGTGGCTGACATGTTCTCATATGAACCCCACCGAGTGTTAAGTGAGCCTGGCTGTGGGTCCGTGCCATGGTGCCACCCGGTCAGCTGTGTAAGCCGTGGCCTCTGCTCGCTAGGGACCCGGTACCTCAAACGTTCCCAGTGACGCGAATACCTCAAGTGATACCAGTGGGCCTGGCTTCCTCTGATCTGGCGTTACCCATAGCGACCCTGACCCGGTACCCCCGCCCTGTCCCTCATAACGGAACCGGTGCCCGCAATTCTGCCCTACCCCCGTTGCTCACGACTGACCGTGTGCCGTGGCGCGGCCGTCGCCGGCAGGCCGCGGCGGCAGCGAAGGCTCGCGCGTGCCGCAGCTGGTGGAGCGGCTGCAGGGGGCACGCGTAGTGCGCGCCGTCAGCGGCGCCCAGTTCTCGGCGGCGCTCACCGACGCCGGCGTCGTCTACACCGGGGGCAAGGGCGACACGTTCCGACTGGGCCACGGCACCGAGGAGCACGCCAGGTTCCCGCTCAAGGTTGAGGCGCTCGCAGGTCGGTGGCCGCGGCGCCGTGCGGAGTGGTGCCGGTTCGTGCTGCAACGCAGAGCTGAGGCGCCTCTGGAGTGTGCACCGGGCCAGGCAGGCCAGAGGTGCGCCTGTGGAGGGCTTGGCGGCGAGTATTATGGCTCGCTGCGGGTGCCGTTGGAGACAGGTGGGGGATGTGCGCGCGGGCAGGCCCAGGAGCTGGGAGTTTGGAAGCCCATTTGTTATTGTGACTTGTGGACACTGCTAGGTTGGGCTATCGTGTGGAACTTCAAGTGAGCACGAGTGAGAGCCTCCGTTATATTGGTGCATGCATGCGCTGAACTTCATGTGTACACAAGTTCAAGATTCCTTGACGACAAATAGGACAAATGTGTCTGTGGTGAGATCACATGCTAAACGGGGTCGCTTTCCCCTTACCGAGCAGGGAAATTGCGTCGGCTTCTAAAGGATGTGACCACGTGCTGTGTATGTGTGGTGTGTCACCACCCACGCTCCTCCGCCACTCTCAGGGAAGAAGGTGCGCCAGCTGTCGGTGGGCGTGGCGTCGTGCTGTGTATGTGTGGTGTGTCACCACCCGCGCTCCTCCGCCACTCTCAGGGAAGAAGGTGCGCCAGCTGTCGGTGGGCGTGACGTCGTGCTGTGTATGTGTGATGTGTCACCACCCGCGCTCCTCCGCCACTCCCAGGGAAGAAGGCGCGCCAGCTGTCGGTGGGCGTGACGTCGTGCTGTGTATATGTGATGTGTCACCACCCGCGCTCCTCCGCCACTCCCAGGGAAGAAGGTGCGCCAGCTGTCGGTGGGCGTGACGTCGTGCTGTGTATGTGTGATGTGTCATCACCCGCGCTCCTCCGCCACTCACAGGGAAGAAGGTGCGCCAGCTGTCGGTGGGCGTGACGTCGTGCTGTGTATGTGTGATGTGTCACCACCCGCGCTCCTCCGCCACTCCCAGGGAAGAAGGTGCGCCAGCTGTCGGTGGGCGTGACGTCGTGCTGTGTATGTGTGATGTGTCACCACCCGCGCTCCTCCGCCACTCCCAGGGAAGAAGGTGCGCCAGCTGTCGGTGGGCGTGACGTCGTGCTGTGTATGTGTGATGTGTCACCACCCGCGCTCCTCCGCCACTCCCAGGGAAGAAGGTGCGCCAGCTGTCGGTGGGCGTGGCGTCGTGCTGTGTATGTGTGATGTGTCACCACCCGCGCTCCTCCGCCACTCCCAGGGAAGAAGGTGCGCCAGCTGTCGGTGGGCGTGACGACGTGCTGTGTATGTGTGATGTGTCACCACCTGCGCTCCTCCGCCACTCCCAGGGAAGAAGGTGCGCCAGCTGTCGGTGGGCGTGGCATCGTGCTGTGTATGTGTGGTGTGTCACCACCCGCGCTCCTCCGCCACTCCCAGGGAAGAAGGTGCGCCAGCTGTCGGTGGGCGTGACGTCGTGCTGTGTATGTGTGATGTGTCACCACCCACGCTCCTCCGCCACTCCCAGGGAAGAAGGTGCGCCAGCTGTCGGTGGGCGTAACGTCGTGCTGTGTATGTGTGATGTGTCACCACCCGCACTCCTCCGCCACTCCCAGGGAAGAAGGTGCGCCAGCTGTCGGTGGGCGTGACGTCGTGCTGTGTATGTGTGATGTGTCATCACCCGCGCTCCTCCGCCACTCACAGGGAAGAAGGTGCGCCAGCTGTCGGTGGGCGTGACGTCGTGCTGTGTATGTGTGATGTGTCATCACCCGCGCTCCTCCGCCACTCACAGGGAAGAAGGTGCGCCAGCTGTCGGTGGGCGTGACGACGTGTGTGGCGGTGACGGAGGAGGGCCTGGTGTACTGCTGGGGCCGCGGCGTGGCCGGCCGGCCGTCGGTCCTGCCCGGCCCAGCGCCACTGGCAGAGCTGGCCGGCCGCACCGTTCTGGGCGTCTGCTGCGGCCCGCTACAGGTTGGTGACGGACTGAGGTCACTGTCGGGCACCGGGTCACAGTCGTCTGCCGCGGTCCCGTACAGGTCAGCGGCGAGCTGGGTGGCTAGCCTGATGACGGGCTCACGGAGCTCGCGCAACGCATAGGGAGAACGTGCCCTGGGCGGCAGTGATGTCCAACCGCTGGACAGCACGCTACGCACACGTAGTCCTGTTATGCTCGTAAACGAGACGAGGTAACCACATGAACCGCCGCTGGGTAGAAATGCTGAGATTGTGCAGCCAGTGACACTTTAGGAGGGCGAGCGACCGCCGCGTCGTCGCCGCCCTGCTGCTGACGGCTGGCGCGCCCGGCAGCTGTTCGCCTGGTCGCCGGGCGCGGAGAGCAAGGTGAGCCGCCGCGTGCCGTTCGTGGTGGACGCCAGCGAGGCGACGTTCGTCTATCTGGAGCGGCTGATGGAGAGGGCTGCGCCACCGGCCGCCGCCGCCGCCCGGCCGCCCACCCAGGAGGACGAGTGCATGATGGTGGCTGCGCTCCGGCTGCTCACGCTGCAGGTGGGCGCGACGTCTCCGGCGAACGGGGCCAGCGGTGGTGCGACGCGGCGTGAGGGCGTGATCTCCTGTGGGCTTTGTGACTGGTGCGCTGCGGTAGACTTGGGGAATCGGGCTGGAGCGACCTCGGGTGACTTGAGGGAGCTCTGGAACATGGGACCTTAGTTTTTGTGTCCTTAGCAATTTGTACGCCATGTACGAACAGAGCAGCACAAGTTTTCTCTCCCTGTCTCCGAATACGGGGTGTTGCGGTTATTGTCTGCTACACGATAAGCTCCGCACCGTGCAGAACTGTCGCGGTCATCTGTCAGCACCCCGTCCGTCGTGTGGCCGCACTGCCAGGCCCCGCAGTCCGGCCGGACCGTCCCACCACCCTTGCGCCGGCACCCCACCCCTTCCCCGCGCGGACCCGCTGACGACCGACCGCGCCCACCAGCTGCACGCGGCCATCACGCACGGCCTGGACCTGTCGTCACTGGGGCTGGCGGCCGGCAGCCGGCTGCTGACTGCGCTCAAGAGCCGCGTGGTGGAGCTGGCTAGCGGCGGCGGCGTGCTCGGCTCGGTGCAGGCAGCCGCCCAGGCCACGCTCAAGGTCGGGTGGAGCGCGCTGCTGCCCACCGCCGAGGAGCGCGCCAAGACGCTCTCTACCCTGCTGCCACACGCCGGTCAGTGGCGCCCCTGCGTGTGCCGCCGCCGCCGTCCACAGTCCGCCGAGGCGGAGGCGGCGGCGGTGAGAACGGCTGTGAACGTCGGGAGCCCTATCTGGGCGGTATACGTCTGTTGTCGGACTGTTCGCGTGCTGGGATAAGGCGTGCGGGTCAATCATGTGTCCCTCCAGCCCGGAGATGTGCCGTCTGTGATCAACAGTCGATGTCGGATGGACATGCTCCACAGCCGCCTCTCAAGGACGCTGAACAGCCACACAGTCGCTCAGCAGCGGCGCCGGTTCTCGGCAGAAGCGGTGACACAGGCCCACACACGTGCCTCGTGTCCTCACTCTGCCTGACCGCAGCCCAGCAGCTGCACTCTTGAGTCACGTCCCCGGAGCCGCGCGTGAGAGCCGCGTGTTGTCGGGGCTGGCCCCGCCGTCCTGACGGCGCCGCCGCCGCCGCCGCAGGCTGTGAGGTGGGATCGCCCAGCGCTGGCCGGCTCTTCATGACCGACCTGCTCGTCTCGTCGCTGATGGCCGACGGCGGGCTGGAGACGGCCCTGCGCGCCGCCGTCAAAGGTGCGCCGACGCTACTGGGAGGGGAGCGGGCGATCGGCCCCATGGGAAGCTGCCTCAGCTTATGGCGTGGCTGCGGTGTCGGGAGGTCTCCAAGAGATACCAAGAAATGCGGTCTGGTTTGGACGAGATCCACACAGCTAACAGGTTCTCCGATCGTTACGATATCTCGTTCACGGACTCACAGCTGTATCTCCCTTTACTGGAGAACGTTCCATCATTGCGAACTCGCGGCGTGCCACGCAAGTCACCGTGTCGTTAAACACCGTTATCTACAAGACAGCTCTCCTTTGCTGCCACATTGGAGTCCGGCAAACGGCCCTTTCCGTTTACCCTTGTTGGAGCTTCCTGTGCAGTGCCGGCTGTGACGTCGTCGCGCTGGGTTGGCAGTGGAGGTGCAGGACCTGGAGGAGGGCGGCGAGAAGGAGGTGCTGCTGTCGCAGATGATGACCGAGCAGGCCCAGCTGGAGGCCGAGACCAAGCGGTCGCAGAGTGCCAGCGGCCAGAAGCCGCCCATCCCGCTGCTGCATCTGGTCAAACAGCTGCTCAGGTACGGCGCCGATCGGCCGCTGCGACGGACGTCCGGCTCAGCGACGGCTGCGCGGGCCGGCTGGCAGAGCTTCAGCGAGAAACTGTGGGCTTAAAGGATTGGGTGCACGCGATGTAGGTGGTTGTATTTGTCGATATTTGTCCACGTCATGTTGTGCATTAAATGCGCCACCAAATCGCCGTGAACCGCCGTCATCGTCTTCTCTGCTTCCCGGGACCACGTGATTTTTATTCTTGTCCCCTCTTTGGAGCATGCTCGCTGGAAAGCCATTATGGTTCGTCATTTCAAGTGCCCGATCGCCTGTCTCGGCGACCGACGCCGTCCTCGCCGCGCCGGCAGGAACATCTCGTCGCAGACGCTGTACCGGCTGCAGGCGGTGTCGACGGCCGACTCGGCTCTGTCACAGTCTGCGTCGGAGCTGCCGCCGCCGCCGCCGCCGCCCTCCACCGGCGGCAGCGGCCTCCAGCGCTCGGCCTCGCTCGACCTGCTGACGCGCTTCCAGCGGCTGCTGCTGGCCGAGCTGCACCACGTCAGCGGCCCGGCCGCCGGCGACGAGAAGCGCGAGCGGCACGACCGCGGCGCCGGCTCGCTGCTCGGCAAGTACGTCCAGCTGCTGATGGTGTACGTCAACGACACGCTGTCGGTGGCGTGCGGCGTGGCCGCCGCCGGCTGCAAGCAGTTCGCCCTGGTTTCGGCCACGCTCAGGGACGACATTGTCGGTGAGTGAGGCCGCGGCCGGGCGGGCCGGTTGGCTCTGTGTGCGGCAGAGGTGGTCTGTTGGGCTGCCGGGAGGTGGGACTGATTTCGAGGTCTCGAGTTTTTCGATTGATAATGTGAGGGAGGGTGATAGGTAGTTTTGCAAATCAGGTTATTCCGGGCCCTGAGCTGATATTTTGTCAACTTGATTTCAGCATTGCTGTGAATTTTCATAGTCAGATCTGATCGACTATTTTATGAGACACATCTTGTGTTTAATGTTTTCTTGTCTGTAAAAGCGAGTGGCATCATTTCAGTACCTCTTGTCCCCCTTCAGTGTGTGCTGGGGTTTGACCAATGTGGCGGTTGCTGGCATTCACTCCTTATCCACACTTCCCCCTGCCGTTGTCTTGCGTGCGGAGCCCGCATGACGCCGCGTGTCCCCCTTCCCCGCCCCGGCCAGGCGTGCTGGTTCCGGAGCTGGTGCTGTGTCTGCTGATGCTGCAGCAGCGCAGCCCGGTGCTGCGCTGCCCGCACCTGTCCGGGCCACTGCTGCCGTTGTCTTGTGTGCGGAGCCCGCATGACGCCGCGTGTCCCCCTTCCCCGCCCCGGCCAGGCGTGCTGGTGCCGGAGCTGGTGCTGTGTCTGCTGATGCTGCAGCAGCGCAGCCCGGTGCTGCGCTGCCCGCACCTGTCCGGGCCACTGCTGCCGCTGCTCGACACGCTCGACCGCTTCAATCGGCTGGCGCCCGGCGCCGAGCGCGAGGACACCGAGGACCTCGCCTGGCCCGGCATCATCGGTCAGTCGGCGCGCGCTGCTAAGCGGGGGCGCCGCTCACCGGGGGCGCCTCTCACCGTGGGCGCCGGTCACCGGGGGCGCCGGTCACCGGGGGTGCCGCTCGGTCACCGGGGGTGCCGCTCGGTCACCGGGGGCGCCGCTCCGCGGGGCGCCGCTTCGCGGGGCGCCGCTCCGCGGGGCGCCGCTCCGCGGGGCGCCGCTCCCCGGGGGCACCGCTCACCGGGGGCACCGCTCACCGGGGGCGCCGTTCACTGGGGTTGCCGCTCGGTCACCGGGGGCGCCGCTCACCGGGGGCGCCGGTCACCGGAGGCGCCGCTCACCGGGGGCGCCTCTCACCGTGGGCGCCGGTCACCGGGGGTGCCGCTCGGTCACCGGGGGCGCCGCTCCGCGGGGCGCCGCTCCGCGGGGCGCCACTTCGCGGGGCGCCGCTTCGCGGGGCGCTGCTCCGCGGGGCGCCGCTCACCGGGGGTGCCGCTCGGTCACGGGGGGCGCCGGTCACCGGGGCGCCGCTCACCGGGGGCGCCGCTCACCGGGGGTGCCGCTCGGTCACCGGGGGCGCCGTTCACCGGGGGCGCCGCTCACCGGGAGCGCCTCTCACCGGGGGCGCCTCTCACCGGGGGCGCCGCTCACCGGGGGCGCCGCTCACCGGGGGCGCCGCTCACCGGGGGCGCCGCTCACCGGGGGCGCTGGTCACCGGAAGGGAGGCTTTCGTGTTTACAATGGAAAGGCGGCTTTCAAATAAGATGCTTCAGAACAGCTGAGTTTTACTGTACAGTTGTACTGTACCTTACCGTAATTATCCTGTGTGTTTTGAAATTGCTGACGCGTTGGTGCTTTCCAATGTTATTGGCCTGGTGTAGTTCCAATATTAGTTTGTTGAGTCATAAGATTAGTTTGTTGAGTCGTAAGATTAGTTCGTTGAGTCGTAAGATTAGTTGTTGAGTCGCAAAATTGCTGCAAGCCTGCGTGTCTCCCCCCCCCCCCCCCCCTCTCGCTCCCGGTCGGCCGTACCGCTCGCCCGCCGCCGCGTGCAGCCGCTGTGTCCGCCGCTGCCTCAGGCGCCTCGCACTCGACCCACTCGGTGCGCTCCAGCGACGAAGTGCCCGTGATCAGGCGCGCCGACATAGAGAACCACAACCGCGACGGCGGCCTCTGGCTCCTCATCGCCGGCAAGGTGTACGACGTGCAGGACTTCAAGTGAGTGGTCGGCTGGCGCGACGCCGGCACCGGCGCCGGCGAGCGTGGCGCCGCGCAGCCTACACCTCACTGATGCCACTGCGGAGGGCGGACGGTGATGACGGCTGTTCTCGTGGGTGTGGAGCCACGTAATGCTTTACGTTGACTGTTAAGTACGGCCACATTTATGAGGAGTTTCGGGGACGGTGAGATGCTTCTCACGTTTTGGAGAATTGGGCAAGGAACACTTGAAGGTGTTTGATATCCGCTGTTGTTATTCTTATGACCTTATTGATATCTACTGTGCCTATTTTGTGATTGGAAGCAAAACAACAGTTGGCGGGCGCGCCGTTTCGCGCCAAGTCGGTACGACCCGACTCCATGAAATGTGGCCTGAGGCTTGAACATCTGATGGACGCGCCCGATTGCGATCCAGCCCTTCGGAATACGTCAGACTGTTCTGCGTGTGAGCTGCCCCCACGCTGCTCTGACCTCATCCGTCTTCCCTTGCACTGACCCCGTCTGCCTGTGCCCTGACCCGTCTGCCCGTGCCCTGACCACGTCTGCCTGTGCCCTGACCCGTCTGCCCGTGCCCTGACCCCGTCTGCCTGTGCCCTGACCCGTCTGCCCGTGCCCTGACCCCGTCTGCCCGTGCCCTGACCCCGTCTGCCTGTGCCCTGACCCGTCTTCCCTTGCACTGACCCCGTCTGCCCGTGCCCTGACCCCGTCTGCCTGTGCCCTGACCCGTCTGCCTGTGCCCTGACCCGTCTGCCCGTGCCCTGACCTCGTCTGCCTGTGCCCGACCCGTCTGCCCGTGCCCTGGACCCCGTCTGCCCGTGCCCTGACCGTGCCCGCCGGCGGCGGGCAGGCGGAGGCGCCGTGCGGGGCCGAGCTGCTGCAGCGGTCGGCCGGCAAGGACGTGACGCGGGCTTTCGAGGCGGCGCCAGCACTCGGCCCAGGCGCTGGACACGCTGCGGGGCCTGTTCGTGGCAACTTTCTCGACCCGGACACGGAGCCCGTCCATGTCAGGTGTTTTGGGGGTGTCGGGTCGCTCACACACGGTTGATGGAGGGGATGTGGGGTCGAGATGTCGCAGTTTACGTCCAGGTCAGGGGTTTTCTGGGTGTCGTCGGGTCGCTCACACGCGGCTGATAGAGGAGATGTGGGGTCGAGAGGTCGCCTTTCGACGATGCCAGGGTTGATGCAATGCCATGGGAACGACACCGTCCCCTCGTCTGCGTCCAGAGCAGTAGCAGCAGGTGTGCTGAAACACCGCCGAGCCAGATCTGACCACGCTGTGGACCGCGTTCCCCGCCCGGCCAGACGGGTTCCGATCCCCGCCGTGTTTGCCGCCACGTGCCGTGACCCTGCGCCCGGCTAGACGGGTTCTGATCCCCGCCGTGTTCGCCGTCCGTGCCGTGACCCGACGCCCGGCCAGACGAATTCCGATCCCTACCGTGTTCGCCGCCACGTGCCGTGACCCCGCGCCCCGCCCTGCCCGGCCAGACGGTGGACTCGAGCACGCTCTCATCGCCGCTGGTGGACGCCGAGCGGTCGCTGGCGCTGCTGCTGGGTCTGCAGGCGCACACGTTGTACCGCAGCGCGCCGCCGCAGCCGGCCGAGCTGCAGGCGCAGGCGCTGCTTGACAGCGGCGTGTTCGACGGCGGACTGGCGGTGAGCGGGCGCTGACGCTGCCGCGTGTGCTGGTGTCTGGCCGACGGCGGGTGGTGTATGCATTTGATGCGAGCAAGTGAAGCAGAAAGTTTATGGTGGTATCCGCTGTAAATTTATATTCCACTCAGGCAAAATGAGACGCACGTGGACGTCATGGCAGTGCGATTGGGCGCGCTACGTTGCCATGTTTCCGATGCGTGTTTCTGAGGCGAAGGATTTTGCTGGGAAGGATCAGAACGCACACGAGCATTCGGCTGCCCAGTGGGGCTGGGTGGTGTCGCTAGCACCGCCTGTGATGTCTGATGTAACGCCAGATAACACCATTCTGCGCGGCGCATGCGATTTCAGCGAGGCGTCTCTCAGGGACTGGACGACGCCGACAAGGACCGTGAGACCACCAATTCCCCCTTCAAGGCTCACATGGACTCATCCGCCATGGAGGATACTGTCAAACTGATTCTAGCGTATGCGGAGGGCATTGATGAGGTAATCAAACCAACAGGCGGAGTGACAGGTGATACTACCGAGCGAGGGATACAAATGATAACCTCATTAGTGAAAGCCCGCCAGTTGGTCTCCCCGTTCATGTTTCAGCTGTTTTGAAGCTTACCTATCCTATTGGTTTGTGCAGATAGCGTCAGCCATCTACCAAATAATGCTCACCAAACAACTGGACCAGGCAAACACTATCCTGGACGCGTATTGTTCTGAACCGGATAGCCCAACCTCGGACACCGCTGTGCGATGCCGCACTGACCGACGGCGGCCATCGGCAGGACGAGGGCGTGCAGCGGCTGAGCAGTGCCATCTCTGGGCACTGCGACAAGTTCCACCTGCGGATGCCGCTACAGGTGTCGCCCGACCACCCGGTGGAGCAGGTGGGCCGCCGGCTGCTGGCAGCCGTGCTGCGTCAGACGGGTGCCCACCGCCGCCTCCAGCCGTTCCTGCGCCCAGGTCAGCTGCGCCGGCGCCGTCATGGGTCGGGTAGCGGCGGCCGGGGTCGCCGCCACACGTGCCCTTGTCAAACACGTGTAGGAATGCGGTGAACAGCGTGCAGTTCACCACGTGGCGATGGTTGGCGAAGCTCGTGTTTCAGCCAGCCTCTCGTGCCGTGCGGGTTGTTTGCGAGGCGGCTAAGCACCGGTGGATGGAACCCAGGCGCGTGTAGCCTTACCCCACCGCTGTCCACCATCCCTTATCCCAAGGCCCAGAAGGGGTCATGATTGACTGAAGTGACCCGTATCGGATCAGTCAAAACAAACCGAACCGAAGCCCGTGTTTTGCTTGGGTCGTTATCATCACTTGCCTGCTTGCTCTTTATGCTCGGCCCCACATTTGCGTGTGAATACAGAGCGGACGTGGCAACGCGTTCGCTCGTGCGTTCCGACGCTTGTGTTTGTGCGTCACCGCGGGGCCTGTCTGACTGCGGTTCGGGCAGTGTTCTGACCCCGCTTGCGTGCCCGGCAGCGGCGGCGGGGCCGGACGGCGAGGCGACCGAGCCGCGAGAGCTGCCGGAGCCGCTGCCGGAGCTGCTGCGGATCGTGCAGCGGACCAAGCTCTCGCTGATCCGCACGCGACAGCAGCTCGACTCCAGCTACAAGGAGGTCTGCGCCGAGCCCATGGACAAGTGCCGGTCAGTGAAGCTGGGCGCCACCCGCCGCCCGCCCCGCCGCCCGCCGCGGTGCCGTCCTGCGCTGGCGTGGCTCGTGTAGGAGATCCGACCTGCTGGCCGCTCCTGGCCTAGCCTTTCATCCTGAGACGCGTGCGGTGCTGTGCGACCACATTGGTCTGTGTTACTCTGTTACTGATGATGTGGTGGTCGCCACCTGGACACCAGGTGGCGTTGTACGCGCCCGGCGGGGCTCTGACTAGCATCCGTCTGGTGGTAGAATGCCTCGCAGGCAATCCGCGTGATCTGTCTGGGATTCACTGGCTACTCGGCATGCCCGGCTTCTAGGACTGGGTTGCTATTTTGCCGTTCTCCTGGCCTGCTGCACGCTTGTGTGTACCCAGTCGGTGGCATCCCGCCGCCAGTATACCCAGCGTAATAACCAACACCCCGGGTGTCCGCCGCTGCGGCCATATGAAGGTCACCGCATCCGCGCCCGCCTGCAGTGACGCCGCGGCCGCCGCCGCAGCTCCGACCGCAGAGTGGCGTCCAGCGCCGCTCCTCGTCACCAGCCCTGCTGTCACGCCCCCTCCCCCTGCGGTCCTGCAGGTTCCTGCTGTACAAGATGCGGCCGCTGTCGTGCGCGGCGGCGCGCGCCGCCTCTGGCCGTCGCCTACTGCACGTGCCCAGCCGCTGGCGGGCGGCGGCGCGCCAGGTGCTGCTGGCGCGCTCCGGCGGCCTCAACGTCCGACCAGAGGACATACTCAACGAGAGCATCCAGGTGCGACGGACGCGCAAGTGTCGAACGCTGAACCAGGCGATGAGATATGGTGGTGGCTTTCACACGGGCATAGTGGTGGAGTGGATCACGGATGACCAGTTGGGATTATAAGAGGAATGTGTGATGAAGCGGTCTGCATCACATGACCCTAGAAGAACAGCATTGCTCTTCTCTGTCCCCGGTGATAAGGGCGTTTTTGCATTTTCCGGGGCCGGTTTTGAGCATTCTTACTTCCGTGTGTAAGCGCCCTCGGACATCCCATTCTTATCTGATACTAATATGGTCGTCAACGTCATGCACAGTGCAGCATCAGTCGTGAAGTGCACGTACAGTCAGTCGTCTGTCACACGCGGTGCCAGGGTGGATGCGACGAGCCGCCGTCGGCCGGTCACGCCACGTGCCGTCTGACCGCCCCCCCCCCCCCCCCCGTGTATGACTAGTCTCAGGACGCGCTCGCGGCCGCCGCCGGTCAGAAGGAGCCGTCGGAGGAGGACGGCGAGGCCGAGAAGCAGCTGCTGGAGGCGGCGGCGGCCGGCTGCGCGCCGCCCCCGCCCTCCCAGACGCTGCCGGCCGGCGGCGTGGCTGGCTCGCCGGAGGACGACTCGGGCGCGGAGGAGGAGGAGCGCTCGGAGAAGCTCGCCGCCGAGGCGCTGCCGGAGAAGACCGGCGAGCCCCGACCACGAGCGCTCCGAAAAGTTCGAGGAAGACCGCTCCGAGAAGGTGGGCGATGAGGATCTCTCGGAGAAGCTGGTGGCGGAGGACCGGTCAGAGAAGCTGGTAGACGAGGATCGCTCTGAGAAGCTGCTCGACGAAGATCGCTCCGAGAAGCTGGTGGACGAAGACCGTTCGGAGAAGCTAGAAGAGGACGACCCGTCCGAGAAGGTGGACGACGAGGACTGTTCGGAGAAGCTTGAGGAGGACGAGGAGCGTTCTGAGAAGGCCGAGGCCGGCGGGGAAGCGCTCCGGCGGCGGGGTGGGGAGTCACGACAACCGAAGAGACGAGGCCCCCGAACAGGTGGTGAAGGACGCACTGTCGTGCGACTCGGAGCCTGGGGCAGCCGCTGCCGTCCGCGTCGTGCCCGGCAAGCTGGCGCTCAAGCTGGAGATGATGGAGACGACAGAGACTTGGACGCCCGCAGCGTGCGGGCCCAAGCGCGGTAAGAGAACCACAGGCTTGGGGTCAGTCGTTTGTGGGAGCTACGCCGGGCTGAAATTTGGCGTGAGGTTTTGTTGAAGGCTGCAAACTTTTTGTTTCTTTTCATTTTGTGCACTTTTCATGTAAAAGTTCGACTGACATTGATGGTGTGAGGATTGGCATCTACAGTATTGTAACGCTTCTTTCTTTTTTATTCGTGTCTGTGAATGCATTGGTGTTAAATGCATGGGCTTGCTCAGATGCTTCGTTCGAACCTGCTTCATAATCCGCACGTTTGCTTTCAGAGCACATCGCCTCGGGCGCAGCGCTGCCAGAGTCGTCGCCTGTCGATGTGCTCGAGATTGCTAACAAGATCGCCGCGTTCGTGACCCAGACCTCGGTGGACGTCGGCGTGGTGCAGAAAGCTCTCACATGCCAGGTAGGAGTGTGTGCCTGGAGCCGAGCGGCGCCGCCAGCTGTCGCCGGTGGTGTGCCACCAGTCACGCGGTAGCCTCCCACGCGCTGCTCCAAACGTGGCGTGCGTGCTTGTGTGACCCGAGCAGCCGGTATTTGTATACAGCATAACCATCGACCTTCCATGGCGACTCCCCGTCCCCTCCTCGGGAGGCGGCGGTGGATCGGACCCGGCCCGACCCGGCCCGGCCCCCAGACGCCCGCTCTCGGTCGACGCTCGTGCTCCCGCCGGCAGATGGAGCGGGCCGGCCTGCGCCTGCGCGGTCTGGACATGGTGCACGGCCTGCTGGCCAAGACGCACCTGGTGGCGTCAGCGCGCGTCCACCTGCTGATGGGCTGGCTCGGCCTGGGACCCACGCTCAAGGCCAGCCACACGTGAGTCGGCGCGCCGGCACCCGCCTCATCCGCTCTGTCTCGAGTCCCGTCGTGCTGTCGCCTCACCGTCGTTACCAAGTCGCCGTTACAGTGGAGTCTGACTTGCCGTGCCTCGCGTTCTCCCACGACAGTGCGTCGGCACAGCTGTCACGCGTGGCCGCGACACAGCCGTCGGCGCCGCGCCCGTGTCGAACCCGTCTGCGTCCTACGGCCTGATGAAGCGCCGCGAGCCGTGTCGCTGACACCCCTGGAGCCCGGCCAGACTCCGGCGACGCGGCGCGGCCCCGTGTCCGCCGTCTGACTGTCTGGCTGTCGGGCTGTCTGACCGTCCGGCCGTCTGGCCGCCGCCAGGCCGCTGCCGTCGTGTCTGGACGGCGTGCGTCGTAGCCGGCCGTACGAGCGGGCACAGCTGCTGGTGCAGCACGGCCGGCTGCAGCAGCTGGCCGCTCATCAGCTGCGCCAGCTGGCGGCCGACGCCGAGCAGCAGTTCCGCGGCCGTAGCTGCAAGTCCACTCGGCTCAAGGAGAACCTCAACCACATGGACCAGAACGGCCTCTCGACGCTGCCGTCGGCCAGGTGAGCGGCCGCGAGACGCGGCACGGCCCGAGGCAGCTGCCAGCAGCGGCAGTGGGCCGCGGCCGCCAGTATCAGTGTTCATCAGATGTTAAGTTATTAAGACATCTCGGATTTGGAAAAGCTGTCGGCAGTCCTAGATTGTTTGAGCTGTTGAAGTCATGTTGGATGCGAAGGAGTTGGCAGTAGCTGCACATTCTGACTCCTGTTTTAAGCTGCCGATGTGATGTTTTATATGTTTAAAGCATGCTAGTTTTTAGGTGTTCGGTAGGGTATGGAAGGCTGTGTGCATTTAGCGTATATCATGCATTTTATACGCATATTATTGTGGGTATTTACTGGATCCCGTAGCTTCGGGCACTTTGCTGTCTATGGGTCTTGTGACGGAGTCCTCTGCTCCCTTCCATCTATATCACGTTCTTGACATACGCATCTGGACGGAAACTATCAAAAGATTACAGTTGGCCGTGGTCTGGATTAGTGAAATACACATCCTAACACGTTGGACTCAAAATATGCCCCAACAAATGATAACGCTCTGATGTCGCGCGCTGATGCCGCGCCCGGCGCCTGCCTGTGCCGCTGTGTGGCGCCCGGCCAGTATGCCGCTCCTGGCCTCTGAGTTTCGGCGCCTGCCTGTGCCGCTGTGTGGCGCCCGGCCGGTCTGCCGCTCCTGGTCTCTGAGTATCGGTGCCGCGCCCGGCGCCTGCCTGTGCCGCTGTGTGGCGCCCGGCCGGTCTGCCGCTCCTCGTCTGTGAGCGGCGCTGTCGGCCGGCAGGTTCCTGCTGCCGCTGCTGGCTGTCCTGAGCGGGGAGCATGGCCCGGACGTGGGCTCGATGCTGGTCAGCTCCGGCCTGCTGGCCACGGCGCAGACCCTGCTCCGGCTGCTCGGTACGGCCCCTCGCCGCGGCGCGCGCCACGGCCGGCCCGCCCCCGGACCGCTGTCATCGGCTGGACATACACTGAGGGCTGGATGGAAACTCAGCCTCGAGTGGGATGCATTTTCTTGGCAAAATGTTGATGTGGTGTCATCAGGAGCAATGCCATGTGGTTGAAGTACATATAGTCTGCTTTAATATTGTGTATGACTTTCGTTACTTTTGCTCTTACAGCACGATCCTCGCTGTCATTAAGCTGCCCTACTCCCTTGAGTGGGAAATATTTATCTTTTATTTAATGTTAGCTAATTCAAAGCTGGTGTGTATGTATGCATCTTGACTGCATGGGCTGCCTACATTGCCTGTTGGCCAGCTGCAGCCCAGTGCCCCCCCCCCCCCCACGCCTTCGCTGACGCCGCCCCGCTGGCGCCAGGTCCGGACCCGTCCGGTGGGCCGGAGGAGCCGCTCTCGGTGCCGGCCATTCTGGAGGAGACGGTCGAGCGGCAGCGCTCGCCGCAGTACCAGCTCACCGGGCCCGAGATGGCCGCGCTCATGAAGATAGGCACGCGCGTCGTGCGCGGCGAGGACTGGAAGTGGGGTGACCAGGTCAGCGGCTGGCGCCATGGGGAAGGGGGGAGGGGTGAGGGTCGGCTCGTAGATCCGGGTTCTTTAGACGCACGTTTGCGACCTTAAATGGATGTACTGAGTTTGTGGACCGCTTCTTCTTTCGACCGACGGCCAGACCGTCGATGGATCACACCCATCACGTGAAACACCATTGCTAACATTGGTGAACTCCATTTCGGTAGTTTTCTGCTCGTCTTCGTTGCATCGTCCACGCCGGTGGGGTGAATTGCCTTTGGCAATACCGGGTGTCATGGCAGTCATCGTCTGCCGCGCCATCTGGCGGCCGTGCCGGATCCTCGGTGCGCTGTGAGACGGCGCCGTGTCGGGGAGCCCGCGTCTCTCGTCCGTCACCGCCGCGTGCCCGGCCGCTCCTCTGGGCCGCCGTGACCGATGTGGCGCGCTGGCTCGGCGCAGGACGGGCCGCCGTCCGGCGAGGGCGTCGTCATCGGAGAGCTGGGCGAGGACGGCTGGATCCGCGTCCAGTGGGACAACGGCTCGGCCAACTCCTACCGCATGGGCAAGGAGGGCCGCTACGACCTCAAGCTGGCCGACGTGCCGCAGCCGCTCTCCTCCGACGACGAGGACGACGACGACGACCTCAGTGAGTCTCGGCCGAGACTGTGGACGGCCTGAGTCGCTCGGCCAGACCGCTCCCGTCATGAGAGTTGTCGCTCTGTCCACGTCCAGAGTTGTCGTTCTGTCCACGTCCAGAGTTGTCGTTCTGTCCACGTCCAGAGTTGTCGTTCTGTCCACGTCCAGAGTTGTCGTTCTGTATGCCCACCCACGCCAGCGTCAGACAGCCTCGCTCTCAGAGCATTTCTCTAATGCCATTCACGCACCGTACGCTGGTTTGTGGTCTCCGCCGCATGAGCTGGGAGGCCCGGTGTCTGTATCCTAACCCCTAACGCGATGTTTGACCCACGCTCAGTTACGGCCACGACTTCGCTGTCCTGTTCCATCTCTTCCGTGTCCTTTGCCGTCTGTACCGCGTCCTATGCCGTATGTTCTGTGTCCTGTGCGATAGGTTTTGTGTCCTGTGCCATCTGTTCCATATCCTGTGTCATAGGTTCTTTGTCCTGCGCTATCCGTTCCGTGTGGAGATAAAATTAATCGGACAACCAGAATGGCCAATTCCATCACCAAAATATGCATCCTGATCACCAACTGAAGTTGCATGTCGAAACGGCCAGTTTATCACGAAAAGGCTGAGTCATTACTATTGATGCCAGTCAAAATCTGCTACAGTAAACCAACCAGGCATCAGGGCTTAAACCTCCGATACGGGTGGAAGGACATGAACAATCACCAAAACAAATGAAATTCAGGTGCCCTGAAGAGCCCATATTTGGTGCTAGAGTCCAGGAGTGGCCAGACTATTCTAGTGTCTCATTGTCGACTTTTTCATCGAGATGTCTCTGATTTCCATTCCATGTTAGGCAAAGGGGCATGGACCAACACAAGTGGCTCTATGGTATTCAGAGCCCCGTCCCGCTCCTCTTCAGCAAGATGTGCCTGCGGTCGGCTCGGAGTCCCTTGCCGACACAGGCTCGCCTGTAAGGCTCTCTGTGCATTAGTACAGGAAGCCACATTGTTTAAGGGGTTCCGGCCAATGCAGGAGGACTTCAGTAACAACTGCAGACACTGGCCTTGTCCCTGCTTCGTAAATGGGACCCCAGGCTTCAAACTGACTCAGAGCCAAGTACTTAACATTGGTGATTTCGGACCTACATAGACGCTTTTGTAGTCCCGGGGACCCCCGACAGGCGCGACGAGTCCATGTGGCCGACCTTGAGGGACCGGGCCTTCGCCACGGAGCTGCTCCCGGCCAACCCTTCGGACCTTCCAATCAGGCCGTTGATAGTCTGTGCCCAGGGTCCCGAGAGCCACTCACGGCTTACCGGGAGGATATGTCCCCTGTGCCTCCCCTCCCCACCACCTGGCTTCGCCCGCCGATGTAAAGGTATGTACGAAACTCAATGCTAGTCAGCGACTCGCTCTCAGGACGCGACTCCACTGTGAGTAATGGCGTCTGCGTCCCAAGATATTGGCAAGTTGATGCCAGTTTGGTTTAAAATATTGCCGTTGCTTTTGCCGTTGGGCTCAATATCCTAAATTCTGATACAAATTATCGATTTCCTTTTATATCTGGGTGGTTTGTTTCAGCTATCTGGTGAAACCCCAGCCAGTCCGGTGGAAATGACGCTAAACATCTCCTTCTCGTACTTGTTGGCTTGGGTAGGGATTACGGAAAAAAACGGCGGTGAAAACATGTATATGGGTGGCAATGATCCATTCGATGGTGAAATGTTCATTTTGGTTGTCATTCTTCCGATCTGGCGGAAGTATCCATTTTAGTCATTTTAATTCATTTTTGGTGACCGGTTAATAGGGAACCTTTGGTGTCCTGTGCCGTCTGTTTCGTGTTCCGTTTCGTCCGTGAGGGTGGTTAAAACACCGCTAGCGCAATGTTTTACATGCGCTCAATCACGGCCACGACGTGGCTGTCCTGTGTCATCGGGTACGTGTTCTGTACGGTCAGTTCTGTGTCCTGTGTCATCTGTTCCTTGTTCTGGGCCATCTTCCGTATCCTGTGCCATCTGTTTCGTGTGCTGTGCCATCTGCTCCGTGTGCTGTGCCAGCTGTTCAGTGTCTTGTGCCAGCTGTTTAGTGTCCTGTGCCATCTGTTCCGTGTCCTGTGTCATCTGTTCCGTGTCCTGTGCCAGCTGTTCAGTGTCCTGTATCTGACACGTGTGGCGCCTTCTCGGCGTCCATGGGCACTATCCCGTGTCCAGTGAGCTGATCTGGCGTCCTTGTGTCACACCACTGACGCAGTGTCGGCAGTGGCGTGCGCCGAGTGCCGTGTCAGCGTGTGGTGGTGGTGACGCGGCCGCGCCGTGTCCGCAGCGGCCACAGAGGCGCCATCCGAGAGCCGACAGCCGACCAGCCTGTTCCGCCAGAGCTGCCTGCGGTTGCTGCAGGCCCACACGCTGGCGGCCGGCCTGCACGGCGAGGCGACGGCGCCCGCCAGCGTGCATCGGCTCACGGCGCTCATCAGGGACATTGTCAGGGTGAGGGCGACGTCCCCGGTCAGGGGTTGTCCTCAGGGTGAGGCCTGGCTCCCGCGTGCGTCCGGGTGAGGCCAGCCTAATCAGCGATGTCATTGTCAATGCATACTCCGCCTGGGGCCTTTTTGTCATGGTTGTAGGGCTCTACTATTTGATCATTATATGATAGCGCCCTGCCATCATTATCTCCGCGTAATGATCTACATACCTCTGATACCAGTCAAGAGTTCTCCTGTTCTCCTTCCTTCTGCGGACCGCATTATGGCGCTGTCCTCGCGGCTGGCCGTCGACCCCCCCCGGCCAGGCCAGACCGGCGTCTGACCGCTGTGCCTGACCCGCGCCCCCGCCGCTGCCGGCAGCACGGCCGCACGGAGCCGGCCTCGCCTCTGCAGGAGCCGGAAGCGTCGCTGCACACGCAGCACCGCAGCTGGGCCACGCTGCCGCTGGTGCGGGCCGTGGCGGGCTGCTCGCCGGCCGTACAGCGCGCCCTCTGCCGGCCCGCCTGGCTCACCCTGCTGCTCGACAGGCTCGAGCCGCACGTGCCGGTGAGGGGGCGTCACGCAGGGATGGAGGGCTGCTGGTGTCGACAGGCTGCACCCGGTATTCGTGCACATGATGGTGCGGGCGCATTAATTTGTCGTCACGGTGCGGTGCCAATTGCGGGGGCTCGTAATCAAAACGGGATCCACTTTAACATCAGTCGTCGTAATCAAAACGGGATCCACTTTAACATCAGCCGTCGTAATCAAAACGGAATCCACTTTAACATCAGTCGTCGTAATCAAAACGGGATTCACTTTAACATCAGCCGTCGTAATCAAAACGAGATCGTCTTCAGCATCCATTCTGGTCATCAGCATTAGACTGACTGCAGTGGCGTGTTGTGGGTGGTTCTGAGCGGGTCTGACACCCGGCCTGCCCTCCCTGTGTCGTCGCCCGGCCCGCCCTACCGTCGGCGCGGCGTGCCCTTGCGCAGGTGGAGGCCCAGCTGCAGAGCGTGCTGCTGCTGTCCTCATGCCTGGCCGCCTGCCGCGAGCCGGACCAGATGCGCGCCCTGCTGCACCGCCTGCTGACGCGCATGGGGGAGGCCATGCTGACTGGTGCCAACGAGGCCAAGCTGGCGCACGGTGCGTGGGGTGCGGCCGCTCTGGGCGCGCCGCCTCTCTTGATTGGGACACGACTGCAGCGAAGCTGGAGCGGCTCTCTGGTCGTCACGCACGTGTGGTGTCAGTCGCTGGCTGATTGGCTTCGGCGGCTCGTGCCGGTCAGACCCGGCGTCGTGCGGTCGCTGGGGCCTCTGCGCGATGCCATTTGGAGGTCAAACAGCCAGGCATCACCAAAGTGTGTGTCAGCCCTTGGGCATATTGCGTGCGGACGTTCTGTCGGGCCGCGGATCCGTCTGTGGCCGTTCGGCCCATGTACAGAGGCTGCTGCGGCCCGTCTCCGTGTGAGCGTGACGGCGACGGTGCTGCAGGCGGGGACGGCCTGGTGCGCGCCGGCGGACGCCATTCCCTGACCGCGTCGCTGACCTCGACGCTGGCCGAGGAGGTGGTGGCGCTGGTGCGTCGGCTTCACGCGCTGCCCCACTGGACGGCCGTCACCAGCCAGTACCTGGCCGACTGCGTGGCGGCGCTGCCCGCCCAGCCGGCCGCTGATAATGAGGTGAGGCCGCGCTGCTGCGTGCCTCACTGCCCGTGTCTGTACTCTATAACGAGGTCTAACTTGCTACGGAAGCAGCCGGACGTGTTGGAGCCGTGACCAGGTCATCTGGTCGACCAGCTGTGCTCCTTGACTGAGTTATGGTCGAATGAGGCAATGCTTGATAACTGATCCCATGTTTTGTCCCAATGCGCCGCTAACGCCTTCCGCCACACCAAGCCGACACTTAACAACGTCCATGGCCACACCCGACCGTACATACCACTGCACAGCCTTCTCCCGTGTGAAGCGTGGTCGTTGCGCCGGCGCGTGGCCACTGGTGGTACCGGTGTCGGGCCGTGACCGCGTGGTGGCGGCAGCCCGCCGCCGCCGCCGCCCCCGGTGCGATGCCACCGCCCGCGTGACCGGGCCCCGTGCTGCACAGGCGCCAGCCGAGTCGCCTCCGGACGACGCCTCTGGAGACTACCGCCAGGCGGCGCTGCTGGCGGCCGTCTCCGTCGTCGGCGGCGTCGACCCGCGGCCGCGGCTGGGCGGCCTGGTCCGTGTCGGAGCCGACAACCGTGGTGAGTGTCGGCTGGCAGCACGGGTCAGAGTCGGAGCTGAACGGACCAACAAGGACGCGCTATATGTCCGGTATTTTGCAGATAGCGATGGCCATCTCGAGTTGTCTCTAGCCAGATGGCGATGGCCATCTCGAGTTGTCTTGAGCCAGATGGCGATGGTCATCTCGAGTTGTCTCTAGCCAGATGGCGATGGCCATCTCGAGTTGTCTCTAGCCAGATGGCGATGGCCATCTCGAGTTGTCTTGAGCCAGATGGCGATGACCATCTCGAGTTGTCTTGAGCCAGATGGCGATGGCCATCTCGAGTTGTCTTGAGCCAGATGGCGATGGCCATCTCTGTGGTTGTTACGAGTAGTGGTCCTGCTCGCGCTGCCTGCGGTCACTGCGTTCGCTGCTGTGAGTGGAAAACATCGCCCTGGAGGTCGAGCGTCATGAGAGGATTTCTGCCATGAACCCCTATGCGTTCGTGAATGCGTATACATGCGTGGTGTGCGCGCCATCACGGGTTTCGGCGTGGCTTTACCCGCCTGTGGAGTGAGACAAATAATTACAATCGCGGCCGCTAGTGAGAGTAGCATACCCCAAGTTAGTTCGCTTTGTTTACGCCATCGACGCTGCACATACTGCTTCAAGCATGCGGACTTGGCATTGTCTTAAACGCGCTGAATTTCGTCTTAGCGCCGTCTGCGATCACTACGGTGGTCCTCCAGCGGCTGCGGAAACTGCAGGACTGTGACGCATCTCGTGACGTCATCGGAGAACTATGACCATCGTGTCATTGTATGACGCCAGACAAATGACTGGCGCTGATTGGCGCGGCCACAGCGACAGCAGGTGCCGTGGATGGGGCCAGTGTCCTTATCGAATGCCATTGTCCTCATTGTTGTTAATGGTAGCGGTCAGGAGTCATTTGAGTGGGTGATTGGCGTCACGCTCACCACCTCAGCTCAGTGATCAGCCTCGCTCACCAGACCAGCTGCAGCGGTATCGCCTCAGGCTACGTGACGTCACGCGTCGAGTTCAGCTGACTCACCACCATCATGGCGCCGCTCTGACAGCGCGTGTCGCTTGTGTGTCGCACCTCCCTGCCGATGTGGGGCCGCCTGCGCCGGTGCGCCGGCGCTGGGCAGGCGCTCACTCCGGCGCCGTCCTGACGGCGGCCGCCTGCGCCGGTGCGCCGGCTCTGGGCAGGCGCTCGCTCCGGCGCCGTCCTGACGGCGGCCGCCGCGCGCCGGTGCGCCGGCGCCGGGCGGGCGCTCGCTCAGGCGCCGTCCTGACGGCGGCCGCCGCGCGCCCGCGTGTGCCGCAGGCCTGGTGGTGCGGCTGGGCGTGCAGAAGCTGTTCGTGCGCCTGCTGTGCTCGGGCGAGCTGAAGCGGCTGCCGGTGGCGGCCGTCGTCGGCCTTCCGTCCGTGCCGCCCACCGTCGGTCAGTCGACCCCCGCCGGCGGGCCCGCCGCCTCCGCGCCGATCGGCGGCAAGGGCACTGGTGGCTCGATGGCGGCTGTGCTTCTCGCAGATTCCGTGTCGCATGCCCTTGTAACGATTATTGAAAACTGGGAAAATGCGTTTGCAAATGGAGACGGATAAATGGTATCGTCGCCTGCGTTTTTGGAAGCAGCTCCTTGTTTTAGTGTTGCGGCCTGTCGATAAGGCGTCGGACAGTGTGAGCGTGTACTTCTGATCTAGCTATTTTTGTCGTTACTGAACTTCGTGCGCATGGCCACGTTGGGTGCCACGCTTGGCTAAATTATTGGGAAGACATGCCCGTGCTCACAGCACTGGCGTTCCAACCCACTGACATCGTGAGCCTGTCGCCACCACGGCCGTGTCCCGTCTCCCTCAGAGAGGTTCCCGACGTCGGATGACTTTATCCAGATGTGGGCCAACCTGCTGCTGTTCGCCATGGAGGCCCCACGGGCGGAGCAGATCAAGTCGCCGATGCAGGGTAGGTCGGGACCAGCTTGTCAGTGCGGCCGGCGCGCTGGCGTGCCGTCTGGATCTTGTAATGTGTGCTGAGGAGGGTTTTGCCAGACATGTCACGGTACGTTGAACCGCTTCTGGTGTCCCTCCGTGGCTGACCCGTGCCGCCGTACTGACCCTGACCCCTGACCCCGGACCAGCAGCGGCCGTCAGCCGCGCCGGCGTGCGCCAGCAACAGCAGCAGGTGGCGGCGCTGGCCGCCTGCCGCCAGCTGACGGGGCGGCAGCAGCTGCTGCGCCGCGTCCTGCAGAGCCGGCAGCTGCTGCAGCGGCTCACGGCCGTCGCCACTCAGCCCAGTCCGGTCAAAACCGGGTACAGCCCGCTCGAGATCGAGGTGCGGCAGGCTGTAGCGCTGGTGGATAGTCGGGGACTCTGAAGTCAGCGATCGTACGGTCCCGATGTGCAGTGCCATTGGTATACCGGTTGGGAAACTGGCATGACTTAACAAACAATGCCATTAGATAGTTGCTGGACGTTTTCAACCAGAGTCTCGCCTAATCCCCAAAACATTGTTTTGTACCTTTTCCAGCAATTCTTGCTGTCAACGCCTGCTTGCCCGTGCAACCCGTGCATTGCCGTCTGGTTTCTGACTCGATGAATGTGGCAGCATTGCAAGCCCTTCAGACAGACAGCCATGGCACCCTGACCAAACTCCCTCCCAACGGCCAGTTGTCAGCACGCTACCACTTCCGCTCCCATCCACCAGTGTCTAGCGCCCTGACCACTTCCCCTCTCTGCTTCCCAGGTGGCAGCTCTGGCGCTATCGCAGCAGCTGGCGTACGACCTGCACCACGCGCGCCCGGAGCTGGGCGCGGCCGACACGCCGTCGCTGGGTGCGGCCGGCGCGGCGCGCTCGTCGCCGCCGCGCCGCAAGCGCCGCGCCTCTTCACCGCCGCCCAGCGAGGTGGTGCGCCAGCTGATTGAGATGGGCTTCGTGCGCCGCACGGTGGAGCGCGCCCAGCAGTGCATGGGTGCGTCGGCGGCCGGCGCAGAGGCGGGGGCGCGTCCGGAGCTGGGGCAGAGGCGGGGGCGCGTCCGGAGCTGGGGCAGAGGCTGGGGCGCGTCCGGAGCTGGGGCAGAGGCGGGGGCGCGTCCGGAGCTGGGGTAGAGGCTGGGGCGCGTCCGAAGCTGGGGCAGAGGCGGGGGGTGCGTCCGGAGCTGGCGGGGGCGCGTCCGGAGCTGGGGCAGAGGCGGGGGCGCGTTGGGAACTGGAGCTGAGGCTGGGGCGCGTCCGGAGCTGGGGCAGAGGCGGGGGCGCGTCCGGAGCTGGGACAGAGGCTGGGGCGCGTCCGGAGCTGGGGCAGAGGCGGGGGCGCGTCCGGGGCTGGGGCAGAGGCTGGGGCGACCTGACGTGGTCGCCTCTACTGAGGACTGGGGTTGGGGTGTCGGGCTTCGCGAAGGCGGTTATGCTGCCGGGCTTTGAATGCAGACCGCGTACTCGATACTACAGCTGTTGGATACTGGCCAACAGCTGTGGTGTGACCGCGTACTCGATACTACAGCTGTTGGATACTGGCCAACACTGTGGTGTGACCGCGTACTCGATACTACAGCTGTTGGATACTGGCCAACACTGTGGTGTGACCGCGTACTCGATACTACAGCTGTTGGATACTGGCCAACAGCTGTGGTGTGACCGCGTACTCGATACTACAGCTGTTGGATACTGGCCAACACTGTGGTGTGACCGCGTACTCGATACTACAGCTGTTGGATACTGGCCAACACTGTGGTGTGGAGTTGGAAAGGATGATCATGTATTATAACAAGTCAGGGTGGGATAGCATTTAGAGAAGAGTGCTGGAAAAAACTCATGCAATTGACTTATCCTTTGATGACGAGCGTAGAGACGCCCTGTTTTGTGTTGAAGGCGTTGCCGATGTCGCCGTGCCGACGCCATTGTTCGGGGGGCGCGTGAGCCTGGCTCTGACCTGACCGCGCTCCGCGTCTGGCCGTCAGACGGCGCCCCGAGCGCGGAGTCGGTGGTGGCCTGGATCCTGGAGCACCTGCCCACCAGCGGCTCCAGCTCCGACTCCGAGGAAAGCTCCCTCTCCTCCGACGACGAGCGCGAGGAGGAGGAGGACGACGACGAGGACACGAGCACCTCCGACTCGGCGGCCGCCGGCGCCACCGGCTACCAGGCGCCCGTGCAGGTGATGATCTGGTGCTCTGGAGGTATTAGTGGTGGGGAGCAGTAACACCCACGCTTTTACAAATGATAACTATCCACGCTTTAGGCAGGCGGGTGGGATCCATATCAGTCCACGCTTCACGTGCACATCCTGTGTATGATAGTTGTGGTACTAGCTTAAGTAATTACCGGTGATGATCGCAGATTATTATTGATTATTATTATTGATGATTATCTTGCATGATTATCGATGTTATAAGTGTTTTAACTCCTGTTAAAGTTGTGGTAGGCGTTCGGAGATAGAAGGCATAGTGTTGGGCATTTCATGACAACAAATTTGTATGCACCCATATGTGACCACCGAAATACACGCAAATGTGGTGCACGCGCAGTGAACTGATAGTCCGTATCATGACGTGTCTCCGCTCGGTGGGCCAGACGTTGGCATGGCACGGCTCCCTAGACGATACAGTTGTCTCGCCGGACGGTCTCCGGCCGGACCCCGAATCTCTGGCCGGACCCGACGGTGCCCTCTCCGCCGCCAGCCGGGCCCGGCCGAGGCGTTCCGCCGGCGCCACCAGTTCGCCTCGAACGACGACTACGCCCTGTACGTGCGCACGCACATCGCCGTGGGGCTGACGGTGCGCTGCTGCCGCTCCTACGAGGAGGTGCACGAGGGCGACGTCGGCACCGTGGTCAAGCTGGACCGCGACGGCCTGCACGACCTCAACGTCCAGGTGCGCCGCCCGCCCTGCTCGCCCGCCGCCCTGCTCGTCCTCCAGACTCGGCTCGGCGCTGGCTGTGGGCGCCCGCTGTGGTGTCCGGCGTGGAGGGTTAACAGCCGCCCGCGTTTTGTTCGGGCAATGTAGTTTCAGAACAGCGTGGGGTGCTTTGGATGTTTGGCTGCTGCCACGTCCGCTGCCGTGTACGCGGCCGAGAGGAGAAGGTGGCATCAGTGCCTCTGCTGACTGGGTAGAGCTAGCGGCATCCGCTTACGTCGCGATGCGGTGCAGTGTAGAGTCCGCTTCACCGCGCTACCCCATTACGGCGTGGTGGCAGTCGTGAACCGCTTTGTGTGGATCGTTGCCGCCGGTTTCCCCCAGCGGTCGCCTCGTGTGTGTGTGTGTGTGTGTATGGTAGTGGGACACGGAACACGGCGCCCGTTGGCCGGCATTCCTTCCTGACGGCCCGGTCCGACCCCAGGTCAACTGGCAGCGCAAGGTGGGCACCTACTGGGTGCGCTACATCCACGTGGAACTGTTGGGCGTGGCGGCCGTGGCGGCGGCCACCACGCACGTGCGCGTCGGTGATCGTGTGCGCGTGCGACCGGCCGTCCACACGCCCAAGTACAAGTGGGGCTCGGTCACCCACCGCAGCATCGGCATCGTCACAGGTCAGCGAGAAGGGGTGGCAGCGGCGTGCGAGCGGGTTACGCGGCCGGACTGCGGGCTGCTGTGTTAGCTGGCAGGGGCGTCAGCAAGCCACCGTCGTGGGAAGTGTTGGATCTGTTAGGCTTCGGATTAAAGCGCATTATTAACATCGTGAACTACTGTATGCGGTGTGCGAGTGGAGCATACCTTTCTGGCTGGAGCTGGTGATTTCTGAGGGCTTCCATCTGGCTGCGGCCACCGGGGCCGACCGGAGTCTTCTGCCTCTTTATTACTGTTCTTACTGTATTACTGTATTGTTGCTGTTCGGTGTGTAGGTGTGTGTCGCTGGTAAGTTGTAGACCCCACCCCAGCCATCCGAACAGCAATTACCACATTTGCGACTGACTGTTTTCGATATATATATATATATATATATATATATATATATATATATATATGTACATAATGCATATGCATATATATCATTTGTAGCAGCAGCGGTGATATGGTCACCGCCACCACCACTGGCTCTCCTCCGACGGTCGCGTCTGTGTAGCAGCAGCGGTGATATGGTCACCGCCGCCACCACTGGCTCTCCTCCGACGGTCGCGTCTGTGTAGCAGCAGCGGTGATATGGCCATCGCCACCACCACTGGCTCTCCTCCGACGGTCGCGTCTGTGTAGCAGCAGCGGTGATATGGTCACCGCCACCACCACTGGCTCTCCTCCGACGGTCGCGTCTGTGTAGCAGCAGCGGTGATATGGTCACCGCCACCACCACTGGCTCTCCTCCGACGGTCGCGTCTGTGTAGCAGCAGCGGTGATATGGCCACCGCCGCCACCACTGGCTCTCCTCCGACGGTCGCGTCTGTGTAGCAGCAGCGGTGATATGGCCACCGCCACCACCACTGGCTCTCCTCCGACGGTCGCGTCTGTGTAGCAGCAGCGGTGATATGGTCACCGCCACCACCACTGGCTCTCCTCCGACGGTCGCGTCTGTGTAGCAGCAGCGGTGATATGGTCACCGCCACCACCACTGGCTCTCCTCCGACGGTCGCGTCTGTGTAGCAGCAGCGGTGATATGGCCACCGCCACCACCACTGGCTCTCCTCCGACGGTCGCGTCTGTGTAGCAGCAGCGGTGATATGGTCACCGCCACCACCACTGGCTCTCCTCCGGCGGTCGCGTCTGTGTAGCAGCAGCGGTGATATGGTCACCGCCACCACCACTGGCTCTCCTCCGACGGTCGCGTCTGTGCAGCAGCAGCGGTGATATGGCCACCGCCGCCACCACTGGCTCTCCTCCGACGGTCGCGTCTGTGTGCGGCGCCGGCAGGCATCAGCAGCAACGGCCGGGACGTGACCATCGACTTCCCGCAGCAGGGCAACTGGACGGGCCTGCTGACCGAGATCGAGCCCGTGCCCACCAGCCACCCGGGCGTCAGCTGCGCCGTCTGCGCCGCCGCCCCCATCGTCGGTGAGTGGCGCGGGCACGCCGGCGGGCCGGGTCTGGGCGGGGGTGCGGTGCGGCTCGCGGCGCAGGCTCTGTTGCACACAGCGCATGGGAGGTCGTTCCAGCTCAGGTCGGTTTGGTCGCTGGACCTGGCGGCGCAGGAGGTCGACATGCGGTGAGGTTTGGTGCGGGGGTGGCGCTGGACCTGGCGGCGCAGGAGGCTGACCTGCAGCGAGGTTTGGTGCAGGGGTGGCGCTGGACCTGGCAGCGCAAGAGGTCGACATGCGGTGAGGTTTGGTGCGGGGGTGGCGCTGGAGGCTGCCGTGTGAACGAGACCGGGCGGTGGGTGAGGGAAAGCACCGATGTAGCACGCTCGCCGCACTGGCCATTGCCCTGCAATGGAGAGAGTTCGTCCTTCCTCTCCGGTGTTGGGTGGAAATGCCACTGCCAGACGGCCCTACCAACCAGGGATGTACCCAAGGAAAGGGACAAGCCCCCTCCCCCCCCCCCCCTGTGCCGATCGGTTGAAATAGATACGAGGTGATTTCGCTGGAATTTATTGGAAACTCACACGGCGTTGGAAAATAATGACTCGCCCTAAGAATAATGTTGCTAGGCGCCTGCTATCAGTCCAGAGAGAGAGAGGATCAGTAGAGTGGCGCCATCTGTGTACCGATGTGCCAGCGTGCCGGCGGCCTCTGTGGGGCTCAAGGTTATGTGCAGCTGCTGCACGGTGGCGGGTTGTGGTGGTTGCGGCTCAAGGCTGGCGGGTGTTGTGACATTCGTGTGAGAAGATTGTTGTCTTCAGCTGTTGATATCTGTCAAATGGCAGAGATGTCACGGCGATCTGTTTGTGCCCTCCACTCACGGCCATGAATCAGCGTAAAACTCTAAAAATGCCAGAAAACAACAGGTATCTGGTTACTTCATCACCACACTCTGTATGCAGGTACGTGGTTCTCGATTAATATAAACGAATGACCGTTTCCCTGTTAACCGCGGTTACCCAGACCCAACGGACCCCCGGCCCCATCCGTGCCACCCCTGCTTTCCAGTACGCCAGTGATGCTGGCGACATGCCCATTGATGGTGCGTTCGGCCTCCGTTCCAGGACCCGCGTTACATCTGCAAGGTCTGCGACCGCTGTGGGACCTCTGCGAAAGCTGCTTCAGGACCACGCGTGGCCACCGGCACGGGTTTAACCGTCTGGTAGAGCCGGGTTAGTGTCAGAGCCGCCAGCCGGCCCGTGGCCGGGCTGACAACTGGCATACGGGGCCTCGTGCGGCAGCTGGTTGGCATTGTCCGACCCGCGGATGATAGACCACTTTGGTCCGGGCTGTCGACTTGCTTGAAGTTCGCCCCAAGCTGCGATCTGGCGTCTGCAGCAGGTCACAGTTCGTGTCGCTCAGCGCGCAGGCGGCCGAGCTCCGTCAGTCTGTGACGTCCCAAGGAGCGGCGCGGCCCGCGGCCGCCGCCGGTCCGGCCGCGCTCGGCTCCAGACGGGGTCGTCTAGCGCGCGCCGCCTCGCGCCTCGGCAGGTGGCGCGCCCGACGGCGGCCGGCCGACCGGGCCGCGGCCCGCCGCCGGTCCCGGCCGCGCGCGCTCCAGACGGGACTCGCCTCCCTAAGCGCACGCGGCCTCGCGCTCGGGCAGAGTCAGCGCGCCGACCGGACGGCCGGCCGACCGGGCCGCGGGCCCGCCGCCGGGCCGCCGGCGCTCGGCTCCAGACGGGAGTCGTCCTAACGCGGCGCGCCTCGCGCCTCGGCGGTTAGCGCGCCGACGGCGGCCGGCCGACCGGGGCCGCGGCCGCCTGGCGCCCGGCGACCTCGACCTCGCCCGGCCGCCGAGGGCCTCATCACCGAGTTCCTGCGCTGCCGGTACGCGGCCCTCATCCGTGTCCAGCCGCGTAGAGACATCGCCAACATGACTGGCTGAGGACGTCCAGCGTGCTTCCTGGACAGAGCTGCGGCACCCTACGGCAAGGTACGTCACGAGGGGGCTGCGGGGCAAGGTACGTCAGAAGGGGCTGCGGCACCCACGGCAAGGTACGTCCAAGGGGCTGCGGGGCAAGGGTACGTCCAGAAGGGGGCTGCGGCACCCACGCAAGGTACGTCACAAGGGGCCGCGGCACCACACGCAGGTACGTCACGAGGGGCTGCGGGGCAGGTACGTCAGAAGGGGCTGCGGCAACCCACGGCAAGGTACGTCACAAGGGGCTGCGGGGCAAGGTACGTCAGAAGGGGCTGCGGCACCCACGGCAAGGTACGTCACAAGGGGCTGCGGCACCCACGGCAAGGTACGTCACAAGGGGCTGCGGGGCAAGGTACGTCATGAAGGGGCTGCGGCACCACGGCAAGGTACGTCAGAAGGGGCTGCGGCACCCACGGCAAGGTACGTCACAAGGGGCTGCGGGGCAAGGTACGTCAGAAGGGGCTGCGGCACCCACGGCAAAGTACGTCACAAGGGGCTGCGGCACCCACGGAAGATACGTTACAGGTTCCTGCAGCATCCATGCCAGCTACGGCACAAACTGCTGGCACGCCACGTATCTCTGACACTTTCTCCAGGTTTGGCACAAATAGCTTCAGCACTACATGCTGCTTCAGCGCCAAATACCGCTTCAGCACCGCATACTGCTTCAGCGCACATACAGTTTCAGCACCCCATAATTACAGCTTCAGCACCCTCAGCGAGTGACGGCACACCCGCGACAGCCGTGTTATGTATACGCATCATTTAAGTCACCAAATTCGGCCTCCCTGACACCTGTTAACTGGCTAATAAAACAGTGCCGAATTCTGCAAGGAACATCTACTTTTGGGGTACTTATGTAATGTAGAGCACACCACAGATCTGGCTGCATTGGCCACACCGGATACTCGGCGCTGGGCCGGCTGTGCAGGGGCGGGGTTCAGCTGTCGTGTCGCGTCGGTGCGTGGCGCCCCCTGACGCGGCCGGGGCGCCGCAGCACTGGATCCGTCTGGAGATGCAGCCGGGCGTGACCGTGCACAGTCTGCAGCTGCTGGTCTCGCCCGAGACGGCTCCTACATGCCGCACCTGCTGGTGGTGTCGGCGGCGCCCAGCTGACGGCGCTGCGCCAGCTGGCCGCCGTCACCGTTGCGCCGCACGAGACCTGGGTCACGCTGCTTTACGACCTGGCCGAGGTACGGACGCTCGGGTGGACCGGGCAGCCGCAGACTTGCGGCGTCCCAGAACTGGTTTCAGGCCTGGTCCGCGACGCGCAGGTCGTTCTGGTCAGGACCTAGAAGCAGGACCTAGAAGCGTTAGAAGTTCAGTTTGGATATGGTGAGGGATCCTAACTTGATCTAGATTTGATTAATTTTGATGCAGTGTAGGATCTGATGTTTTGGTCAGGGTCACACGGTCCTGGAGGCTCGTTCGACAAGTCTCTTTTTCCGCAGACGCACCGCAGCCCCCGATGTCAGCATCATTATCATATCATACCATGCATCAGGATCAGTATGATTCCTCGGAACGGTGGCGCTGGTGCTGCCACTCCCGGCCGTTGCCGGCGTGTCATGACCGCCGCATGTCCGCTGTCGACAGTACCACCAGTACATCGAGATCACAGTGCGCGAGTGTCGCGAGGGCGGGCATCGACTGTCGCGGCACGCCCTGGTGCACGGCCGACAGCGGACCGACGACGAGACGGGCGCGCACCGTTGTCCTGGCCAGCGACGGCCGAGGAGGTCGCTCCGACTGGGGCCCATCGTCTCGTAGGGCTGCGGGCAGTTGTGGCAGGCCGTTGTAGTTGACAGGAGGTGAAAACTTGCCCAATGCGCTAACCCTCGTGG
>NW_023596136.1:14284479-14367517 GCF_011947565.3 Pollicipes pollicipes | reverse complement strand
TCGAGAGGAAAGGAGAGAAGAGACCGAGAGATGAGTGGATGACGAGAGGAGAGAGAGAGAGAGAGATTGAGAGAGAGAGAGGAGAGAGAGGAGAGAAAGAGAGAGATGGAGAGGAGAGAGAGAGAGAGAGGAGAGAGAGGAGAGCGAGGCGAGAGAGAGAAGCGAGAGGAGAGAGAGAGAGAGAGAGAGAGGAGAGCGAGATATAATATATACATATATATATATATATATATATATATACACTGTACTGCAATGTTCCCCTAATTTCATAATGCCTCGCTAGCCCATAAACCCGTGTAAGTTTCTGTGCTCCCGAAAACAAGGCGCCAGCCGAGCTGTCTGTAAGAAATGCCTTAGTAGAAGAAAAACGCCAGGAGAAAATACAAATTTACCGTCGCGTCTTCTTTTTTTATAACTTCGGGGGAGTGTCAGTTTTTTTGGGTGCCATATTTGTTTTGCAGACAGTGGCATTCTTTTTATAACATCGGCCTGTGGCCTAGAAATAAGGGAAAATGACCCGTTCACGACGAGTGTCCCACAAACCGAAATTGCTTACGCTTGTGTTCGCGACACGCATTCAGCAGAAAATATTACGTAGCCAATCATCTTCCGCGGACTGTACCACATGTGCAGCATCATCGCCTTTGCGAATGTATCAGCGGCCATGCTGTTTTGACCATAAACAAAAAGCAGCCTGTAATATCACGGGGATCTAATGACGTTTCTATGGCGTCATTAATCAGACGGCGATTTTGAAGTTGGCTGTAAAGAAGCCTTTTCATACTTAGCGGGCGTGTAACTCAGGAAGCAGAGCGTTTTAGTCTCAAAAAGGGCATATCCGTGAGCTGCATCAAAATGTCCTCAAGATGCCCATTTGAGTTCAAAACACCACACAAATGTGGAACATTCCTTTTAAGTCCTATTCTTTCTCGATCTGGTGTAACTCGCAGCCTCCCATTTTATAGTTAATGGCGTCACTTCTAAAACTACCCAAATGCATTACCTTAAACTTATCATACTTGAATGACATCTGCCATAAATAGGGTCAGTTCACTAGTTTATTGAAGTCAAGTTAAACTTGGTTCACCTGATAGGTATTTTCGACACCCCTATCAATTCAATATCGTCAGAGAATTTAACATCTTTCATCCCTATCCTATCTCAATATCATTCGCGAAAACAAAAAGGGGCAAATGTGTCCGACGCCGAATCCTATGGAACCCCACTCTTTTCTAGCTCCCATTGAGATTATGTACCACCCAGCACTACTCGTTGTTTCCTGTTTAGCAACCAAGCCCTCACCCAGCCAAAATATTTTATCTCAATGCCGTATAATGTTTACTGATAAAGCAGGCATTAGTATGGCACCTTATCAAACACTACTAAAATCTAGATATACAGCATCTTAACTATTGCCTTCACTTATGTGCTTAGCAACATGCTCCATGAACTCTGGCAGAAGATATGTCAAACAGGACCTGCCAGATACAAAACCATACTGACGACTATTTACCAGCTCATGCCTATCTAAGTGTGACAGAATGCTAGCCTTAATGAAATTTTCTAAGACCTTCCATCTTAGTGAGGTTAGCTTGACAAGCCTATAGTTGCCAATGCTGTTTTGGCCCCTTCTTAAAAATCGGTAATACATTGGCATTGCGCCAATGGTCGCGTTTTTTCTAAGAAACTCAATGATCCATGAATTGTTAACATAAGAGGATAAGCCACATTACTTGCGCATTCATTCAACTCAATACCATGTACCTGGTAAACTCCGGCCGCCTTATTATCTTCATTTCCTTCAAACCATCCCTTACCATGCCCTCAGTCACCGTCAGATCTACAAGACTGCCTTCAGTCAGATCTTGCGTATTTTCAGGAAGCTCACACATAAGCGCTGTTCACAACGCACAACCCGCTTAAGCTACCTAGGTGACCTTCACGGGGATCCCAGGTTCGTCTTGCGGACAAGTGTAGTAATGCGGTTAATTCATTTCCTATAATGGTGCTACGTAGTAGTGTGCGAGCAAAATGTGTTGCACACAACTACCCTTAGTTCCACTCTCCCAACCTTCCCGGGCCTACTTCCGCCCCTGCGCATCTGTGCTGACCCCGTCGCCCCGAAGTGGCCAGATTGCAAGCTGGTGAGTGACGTTTTCGATCGATCTGTGAGGAAAATGAAAAGATAGCTCCAATAATGCGATCGACTGCGGATGAACCGGAGAACAGCTTGCATGTATCTTGCGGTATCTTGTTGCGAAAGCGCCGGTTATGTGACGAGAGGATCAATGTTTCTATGCTTTGTAAGGTGTGATTTGGTTTGCAACCTGATTGTAAGTGATCGTGTGTTACGTAATTTAAAGTTGATGTTGAATAAATCAGTGCCTTGCTTACCTCAGTTAATTTCCTGCTGTACTTATATTGATGTCAGACTGTTGGCCACATAACGGCTGGTGACCGGCTATTTATGTAGTATGCAGCTTCCTGGGTGCTCAAATTGGAGTTGGGTGGTGTTCGAAGAAGTCTCTCTTGAAGTTAGGAGGGTATTTCTGAAACCTCAGTTTAACAGAGGACCTCAAGTTTTCCATTATCTGCTATTAAGACCCTGTAGGGAGCTAGAATATCAGGGATATGATTTGTATCATTTTTGTGAGGGTCTCTGAACACTACAAATTGTGGAAATGTTTAATTTGATACAATGCTATCATTTGGTGTGGGAGGATTTTTGGTAGGCATAGCTTCTACACTGCCAGTTTTAAGGCATGTCGTGAACTGCATTGAAAATGTTGTATTTCCTGGTTTAAAACTAGACTTGTTGTTAAAAATGCACATCAATAACACAAAACTAATAACCTTAGCCCCAGTTACCTTCATTTCACGGGGTAAGAGACCCAAGTAAAAGCCATTACCTAAATGTAACAGTTACTTTTTAGCGTGCTATAGATTGTTTCAGTGTCTTCTAAAGACTGGTGGACAAGCTTGCAAGGCCAGTGATTGTGATAAATACTATTGTATGCACATATAACCTAACTGTATCTGTTGATAGCATGCGCAAATTGTCTAAGCTAACCTCTTTGCTCTTGTCTGACGGGGTTGTTTGCTTTGCCACATCTTTGTGTTTTGAATATGCATTGATACATTTAAAAGATAAATTTCTCATTGTATGCAGCATTAAAAACTATTTATCATTTATCTGAAACGGCAGCATGACATTTTGTATTCTCGGTCTATAGTTAGCACGCGCTGAAGTGGGGGTCAAATTGACCCTCCGAAGGTTTTTCCGGGATGGCGCTTGAAAGGCGCGGCGCAACATCGCCAAATTTTGCATAGCTGTAGACAATTTGATAACAGATCGTCTGAAGTCAAAACTTAGGTGTACGTTGTAAGGTCGCAGACCTATGGCAGGTCAAATTTAGGCCATGGTTTCAGCGAAGGCAATTTCTAGGGAGTCGTTAAATCTGATCCTACAACGGAGTGTTAGACGAAACCACATATCTTTGGGATACTTTCTCAGGCTGCGCAACAATTGAATGGACACATAACGTTGACCTAGGTCAGGTAGGAAGGTCAGACCAAGGACAAAACCAAAATGCTTTATTGCTGTGGGGCTTGCTCTGTTGAGTATTTTCTGGTGCTCATTTCGAATTTATTGGAAAACAGGAAGCGCATTATACACCTTGAACAGAGCTCTCATAAGTCAAAATAAGTCACCGACAAAGAATGACCCAGATCAACATTTTGTTTTTAGAAACATACTGCTTAACGTAATCATTGTCGCTTATCTAAACGCAAAACTCAAAGCTGATACTGCCATGCTGTGCTCACTTTAATTTTCTACTTCAGGGCATAACAAAATCACACCCTGCAACCAAAAATCAAGATGAAATGACTGATATTACTCCACAGGAATGGATGACTAACAGACACATGAATACAAGGGTAGTCAATTTTTGGTAATTTGGTTGTGAGATAACAAACGCCAAATTATATCCGGGTAAAGTTAGGTACATGATGAGAAGCAGAAACCTTGTCCAAGTACTGGCAATGCCTTTAGCTTGTGCATACCACCCAAGAATGACGAGGGCTTGCTACCCACTGCTGGAACCATTTTCAGGTAAGGTTGGTGATTTGTGGCATCGTGAGTAGCAGTGCTCAAATTATCAATGAAGGTTTGCCTTCCCTCGGCCACAAAGCACAGCAGCAGTCATGGTGTTGTGCTCGATTTATGCAATTGAGCACAGCACTATATGATCTGTTGATTATGCAGTGGCTATATGATTTCTTAATCAAATGTTCCACGAAGTGTTCCCATCAGTTTTATGTTTGCATCAGATGAGGCATAACTGCTATCACAATTACAATTAAACCATTATTTTTCCCTAATCCTCTCTGCCAGACAGGTCAGTGGAGAAATTTGTTTTGTTATACAATTATATTACATTAGAACTTGCACACATGTGGTATATCCAGGGAACTGAAGGTAACAGATTGTTATCCAGTGACAGAACATGTGCAACAAGATCCACTTCTTACCTTAAAGCATTCTTGTCTGAAGCCCTCTACCGGCCGTCGTCCGCTGTCTGGTGGCATGAGATCACATCAACCTTGGGGTGGCTGTGTTCAAGCTCAGACACATGCACTGCCGCATTCCGATCGTTCCATCGGAGCCTGAGGCATGCCTGGCTTCCGAAACGCTATATTATCCTATACTTCCTTTAAAAAGTCGCCTTCAGCGTCTCACCACCTGTCAGTTGCATCAGCCAGTTCTGCGATCGTAAGGCGATGCCCTACTTTCTGACTGGCTTAGGCAACCATCAACCAACCATTTATCCATTGAGAAACGAAAAGACAGTAGTATTAGCTCTATGCCTCGAAGAAAACCAGGAGAATGGAGATATAGTTGCGTTGATATTTCGGCAACAAGGGTTTATCGAAACAATAGCAGAAGTGAATTCACCTCTGCTATTTGTCTTTATCGAAACAATAACAGAAGTGAATTCACTTTTACTATTGTTTAGATAAAGGCATGTTTCCGAAATATCAACCCAGCTATACCTCCATTCTCCTGATTTTCTCCGAGGAATAAGACTAATACTATTGTCTTATCGTTTCTCAATGGCTAAAATCACGTCACTTCGGTATGAGTATTAAAAAGTCCAGGGCCCATAACGTCCAGTGTTCAAAATGTCCAGAATCGCAGCATCCTGCATTCACAACATCCTGAAACGGTCCAATATCGGATGCGTATTGAAACCCTGCTATTCACCTCTTTTATTTATGTCTTTATTGAAACAATAACAGAAGTGAACTCACTTTTACTATTGTTTAGATAAAGGCATGCTGCCCAAAAAAGGGCTCATGACGTCTGGTGTTCAAAAAGTCCAGAATCGCAGCATCCAGCGTTCACAACATCCAGTAGCTATCCGGTATCCCTAGACAGAGGAGAATCAGAAAGTCCAGGCTCGCACCGTCCAGTGTTCATTAAGTCCAGTGTTCATGAAGTCCAGCGTGCGTGAGATCCACGGTTTGGAATAATGTCCCACTTCCTCGCAACCCTTCATCTAATGGCCCGGATATTGCCCGATAGAGAGCTGCCGGAGCCAATTTCGCCCGCCTCAGCCGACGAGTGACGCCATGCGGTGCAGTGCTGCCCAGTTAACCACTGTGCATGGATATGGACAACGTTTTGTTTGAGCGCACAGAATTTGCCGCGTCAGCACGTCTTTGGCAGCAGGTGCATTAAATAACTCAAACCTTGATCCCTGGCTCGTGACATCGCAACTAGCTGGCATGGTAATCGTGGAAAGCACTTGTCGGGCTGCCTACTGTTTGCTATTGCGGGCTATGGATAAAATTATCCACGGTATCTCGTTCCGTTAGTACTGTATGCCTCAACGATGTTTTGCAACTCATTTTTTGAGAGAATTGGTGGCTAATGTGTAAGGATGACTGATTTGATGTCTGCTCCACGTAGGCGCGCATGTAGATCTCTAGCTTCTGGCACGCCAACTTGTGTTGTTGGTGAGTTTATTTGGCTGTTTTTCCTCCCTCCCCCAATTGCGAATTCTTTCACACGCTCCTGCAAACGGGACCTACTCTGAATTATACGTGCCTTTACTCTCAAAGAGAGGGGGTGGAGCTATCTCATCAGCTGAATCCGAATCTTACCCCCTGGTGAGACACGTTTAATGGCCCAGCCTACAAATAATCATTTTCTTCAATTAGGTACCTTTTAAACGGAGTTGTAGTTTACCAAAATAGGTTGGGTTGGCTGAGCGATGAAAATACAACGAAGAGTACCGTGCTAATATGCTGACAAATAGGTTCTCTACGAATTTGGCTCACTTTCACAAATCTGCAGGCTGCAACCCAAGTTTACGGCGGGCGATGCAACCCCTGCGTTTCAATAGGGACACTGCACTCCTGGTTGCAATTTAAAAAAAAAACAAAAGCGTTGACTGCAAATGTATTCAGTTGCCTGCCAACTTTATGCACAACACTACGCCACGTGCCGCGCTAAAGGCACTGTTGATTCACCATCTGACAAGCGGAGACCGAGTGTATGTCACTGAGCTGGTTTGCGATATATAGGCTGAATAATTGGTAGAATTGTGAGCTGCATTCGCCATCCCCTTCATCAATCACGCTTTCTTCCTTTTACGCTTCAGAACCCCCTAAGTATAAAATTTGAGGTCCGCAACACCAGTCTCTAGTTTATCGATGCGGGTGCAGTTCGCGCCACAGAGGGGCGATGGTAGTATGGTGGGTTCGTGGTTAGGGTGCTCATCGCTCGACTCTTGTATCCTGGGATGGAGTCCTGGCCACAGCACTACCGCATCCTACCATCTAATGCTGCTAACTATGCAATAGAGGCGTTCTGCTTTGAAATAGCCTGGCAGCCGGTTGAGACGTAAAGCCCCAATCGGTATTACGGCCCGTCCCGAAAAACAAACCGCCACCCGCCAAATTTGCAGGACAATGCTTCCGCTCAATCACTGTATGTATGTGGAAACAATAAGGTGCAATCGGCTGGACGCGGAGCTCGGACACAGAGCCAGCCCAGAGGCTGCCCAGCTCGACGGTCCGGCCGACAACCACGGCCTGCGGCGGGCCAGCGGACGAGGCAGCCCGGTCTGCCAAATAAAGAACGCATTCACGCGCGCCGCCGGCCCTGCGTCCGAGAACAGAACCCCGGAGACCTATCCATGGAGGCTGAGGCCTGTCCGCGGTCGAAACGCTGCCAGCTCAGTCGGCCGCCGCCATCTTCGCGTCAGAGCCCGAGGCCCCTGACTCGATTTCACTCGGTCGCCGCGGTACATATCCCGGCGGACCTGACATCAAGACATGTCGGGCATATCCTGGATCTCGCTCCTGCTGGACCGGAGCGCCCCTTCCCCCTCCTTCTTGCGGGCGCCTTAATGGAAGAACCTCGTGTCAGTCCGGAACCAGCACCGGACAGGGTTCCTCTGCCCCATTTTCTTTATGGCCCAAACGAGTCGAACTGGGATCCCTATGCCCACATATTAAACCCACTACGCTTGGGACGTTTTTGGGTCGGTGAGTGGCTCCGCGTTGATCCAGGGTCAACCATCCCCGGTCAGAGGGCTTTCGGTTGTCAAAGATGGGGCCAATGTATCATGTGTATCGATAGTCACCGATTGCAAATCTGAAAGGGGACGGAAAGGTCTTTCAGTCCCATTCGGGAATTCAATGGGGGTCTCAAGTCTTGGCATGAAAAACTATTGGGGTGTGGGGTGTTGAACGGGAGGGGAGTGGGAGAAGGGCGAAGGGTACAGGAACCCCCTGGGAGGAGCTCTTTTTTAGAACCGTGAAGTCCAAAAAATGACCACACTGAATGAGGAGAGCAAAAATGTTGCCAAATGCAAACTCTGACAATGCTGTAGCTGCGTCTAGGAGTCCAGGAAGCACGAGATCTGGTCAACAAACAAGCACGAGAGAACAAGCACGAGATCTGGTCAACTCGTGGACCACCTCTGGTCGCCCAGTCGGGACTTCCTGGTCGCCAGGGGTACACCGGTATCTAAGGGGGCTTACAACTACTTAGATCTTTATTGCAATTCAAACTACGGGCACTACGGTAACTGGGAAACTACTAGGATACCCGGGTCACTCAGGGTCGCATTCACCGCTCAGGTACCTCCAGCAGCGCACACAGGAAATGTACAGGGACCCGTACCCCGCCCCCTCCCGCCCAAGGGCTCTGGGGACAGGCGATCAAAGACCGATTCGTGACTCCGGAGGGCCCGAAGGGCTCGGCGGAGATCGTATTAGGAATCTCGGCCCTGCGGCCCGGGTCCGCATAACCGGTATTACAAAAACTGAGGTGTGTGTATGTATTATATCCATGTAGGAACAAGCACGAGATAAATTACGTAAGTAGTTCAGTGCATTACCGAGGAACATTATTCACGTAGATAAGACAACAGTAGTATTAGCCTCATTCCTCGTACAAAACCAGGAGAAAGGAGATATAGTTGGGTTGACATTTCGGCAACATGCCTTCATCCAAACAATAGCAGAAGTGAATTCAAAATTGCCTGCCGATGATTCTACTCCATTTTTTTCAGTTTTTTTCTTAAAACGGTAAACGATTTCAAGCTAGCATCACATATAATGACACATATCACGTTCGCATAACCGACCGTGATGAGCCCTGTGTGTTAAGATGTGGTCGCCGACTTTTTATAAGAATGGATGCACTCATTTTCCTGTCTGGGTGGTCCTGTGCTCTGTCACATCTTAACTTACAGAGCTCATCATGGCCGATTATGTGAGTGTGATATGTGCATCTATGTGTGATGTGTGCTAGCTTAAAATCGTTTACATGTGTAAGTGGTGCCTGACGCGTGACGTGCGATGCCCGTTAAATTGAAATCGCTTGCATATATAATTGATGGGCGATGTGTGATGCTGTTTACTTCACTTGCTTGCATGTTTGAATGAAGCGTGATGCGTGATGCCTATTTGCTTGATTCGTTTGCATGTACACATATGTTCGCGCATTCCAATTCTTAGATAGGCACTGTATCGAGGTAATGTCTGACAATCGGATCGTGGTTTAATCCTCTGAATGTCGGTGTCCTGAAAAAACTGTAGCTTGCTGTTAAAAAAACCCTGAAAAATCGAGTAAAATCACTGGCAGGGAATTTTGAATTCACTTCTGCTACTGTTAAGATAGAGACGTGTTGCCGAAACATCAACCTAACCATATCACCATTCTCCTAGCTTTTTCTCCGAGGATTAAAACAAACACTACTGTTATCTTATCTATGTGAATAACGTTCCTCGCCAATGCACTGAACAACTTACGTAATTTATCTCGTGCTTGTTCTTGCATGGATATTATGCCTACAAAGATCAGCTTTTGTAATACCGGTTATGTGCAAATAATACCGGTTATGCGGACCCGGGCCGCAGCGCCGGGATTCCCAATACGATCTCCACCGAGCTCTTTGGAGCCACTGATCGGGTCCTTGATCGCCTGTCCCCCGAGCCCTTAAGCGGGAGGGGACGGGGCACGGGCCCCTGTACATCCCTGTGTGGGCTACTGGAGATACCTGAGCGGTGAATGAGACCCCTGAGCGACCAGCGTATCCTAGTAGCTTCTACTTCCGTTATTGTCCATGGTTTGAGGGGCAACAGAGGTCCAAGCAATTGTAAGAGCCCTTAAATACCAATGTACCCCTGGCGACCAGGAAGTCCCGACTGAGCGGCCAGGGGTGGTCCACGAGTTGACTAGAAGGGCTTCCTGGACTGGTAGACGCAGCTACGGTATTGTCAGAGTTTGTACTTGGCAATATTTTTGCTCTTTTCATTCAGTGTGGTCACTTTTTGGACTTCACGATTCCGAAAAGAGCTCCTCCCAGGGGGTTCCTGTACACCTCACCCTCCCCCCCCCCCCATTGAACAGCCAGGCCCCAATAGAGTTTTCAGCCAAGACTTGAGACCCCATGGGTTTCCCGATTGGGGCTGAAGGACCTTTCCGTCCCCTTTCAGATTTCCAATCGGTTACCATTAACACACATGGTACATTGGTGCCCTCTCTGACACCGAAAGCCCTCTGGCCGGAATGGTTGACCGTGGATCAACGCGAGCCACTCACGGGCCCAAAAAGGTCCCAAGCGTAGCGGGTTTAATAAGTGGCACAGGTATCCCAGTTAGACGCATTTGAGCCCTGGCAAAAACGGACAGGGGACCCTGTCCGGTGCTGGTTCCTGACTGACACGAGGCTCTTCCATCAAGGCGCCCGTCAAGAGCGAGGATCAGGGGGGGGGGGAGACCTCCGGTCCAGCACGAGCGAGATCCCGTGATGTCCGACACGTCCGGATGTCCGGTCCACCGGGATGTGTACCACGCCGAACGGAGTGAAACCGAGTCAGCGGCCTCGGGCCCTGACGCGAAGATGGCGGCGCGCCCGACTGAGCTGGCAGTGCTTCGACCGCGGACGAGCTGCCCCGCGGACAGTCCCCGCGCGCGTGTGGCGGGGTTGCGCGCGTGAATGCGTTCTTTATTTGGCGACCGGGCTGCCTCGTCTGCCGGCCCACTGCGGACGTGGTTGCCGGCCAGACCGTCGAGCTGGGCAGCCTCTGGGCTGGCCTGTGTGTCTGAGCTCCGCGTCCAACCGATTGCACATCATTATTCCCACATATATGCAGTGATTGAGCGGAAGCATCGTCGGCAAATTTGGCGGGCGGCGGTTTGTTTGTCGGGACGGGCTGTAATACCGATTGGGGCTTTACGTCACACCGGCTGCTATGGCTGATTTCGAGGCGGAATGCCTCTATTACGTATTTATGAGGCATTAGGTACGTGGCATGCGGTAGTGCTGTGGCTGGGACTCCATCCCAGTATACGAGTCCAGAGATAAGCACCCTAACCACGAACCACCATGCCACCATCGCCCCTCCGTGGCGTGAACTGCACCGGTCTCGATAAAGTCCAGACTGGTGTTGCTGGACCCTAAATTCTATGCTTAGGAGGTTCTGAAACGTTAACGGAAGAAAGCGTGTCAGGATTGATAAAGCGGATGGCGAATACAAGCTCACGATTCTCCCAATTCACTCAGCCTATATAACGCAAACCAGCTCAGTGACATACACTCGGCTCCGCTGTTCAGATGGTGAATCAACAGTGCCTTTAAGCGCGGCACACGCGTAGTGTTTTGCATGATGTATGGCAGGCAATCGGATGCATTCTCAGTCAGCGTTTGTTTTTTTTATTTACTTGCAACCAGGAGTGCGGTTCCCTACTCAGTTACAGGGGTTTCATCGCCCGCCGTAACTTGGCTTGCAGTCTGCTGATCTGTGGAAAAGTGAGCCAAATTCGAAGGGAGACGAATTTAGTGGCATATTATCATGGTACTCTGTTGTATTTTCATCGCTCAGCCAACCAAATGATTTTGGTAAACTACGCCCGTTTAAAACGTACCTGATTAAGGAGAAGAATCGTTTGTAGGCTGGGCCATTGAACGTGACTTACCAGGGAAAATTATCCGGATTCAGTTGATGAGACAGCCCCCACCCCCTCTCGTTGAGAGTAAAGGCATGTATAATTCAAAATAAGTCCCGTTTGCAGGAGCGTGTGAAATAATTTGCAGTTGGGGGAATGGAGGGGAATCAGCCAAATAAAATCACCAACAATATAAGTGACCGTGCCAGGAGCTGGATATCTATATGCGCGCCTACCTGGAGCAGACATCAACTCAGTCCGCCTTACACATAATCATCAATTCCTTCAAAAAATGAGAAACGTCACCAACACAAACAGTAACTAAAGGAACCAAATCCCGCGGAAATTTCTTTCCATAGCCCACAATACCAAACAGCAGGCACCCCGACCAGTCCTTTCGGGGAGCCATAAAAAGTCCAGGATCGCAGCATCCAGTGTTCATAACGTCCAGAAAACGTCTGATTCCGTGCCCATTGGGGGCGTTCATAAGGTCCAGGGACGCAAAGTCCAGAGTCATGAAGTTCAGTGTTCAAAACGTCCAGTATCCATGGCAACCAGGCTAGTTTGGATTTCTGCTGCTGGATAACACTACAGAAGCATATTTGAGTCCTGTCGCTATTTCCCTCTTTTGTCAACAGATGGCAAAGTCAACTTGGCATTCCACTGATGGGCACGTGATGCGTACAGTCAAGCATGGCTGCTACAAATTACCTAGGCGCCTGGCGGCCGTGTCCGCGCTTGGTGCGGCGGCGCCCCGGAGCTTACCGGCGGACGGGGCACAGATGCGCCGGGTGGCGACGCGGCCGGAGACATGGCGGGCGGCGCGGGCTTGACAGGGGCCGCTGCGCCCGCGGTGTAAGCGGGCTCTCCCGCCCCGTCGCTGCTGCCTGGGCCCCAAATGCCAGAGTACACTCGGTTGCTCAGGGGCCCTTCATACGGGTATCGGGTTCTTTCCACTTGCTTGGAGGACCCCGTTCTGTTGCTGGGGACCCATAAAAGGTAACGCTCCGAGGCACTCGATACTCAGTGGCCCTCTTCATTGACCTATGGCCCTTTCCCTTTTTAAGCTTATTTGCTGAGGACCCTTCATTGTCAGAGCTCTCTCTGTTAACCTGCCCGGGCACTCTTGATCACACAGGGGTGTTAATTCATGTACACTAATGCCCTTTTTCAGGGGATCCTGTTCTCCGGCCGGACCCTATATGTTAGCCTGCCGGGGTGCTCCCGATCATTCAAGGGTCCCACCATATTGGTGTTTGGTTCTCCTCGTTTGCTATGGGGGCCCTTCACTGTTCATTGGAGCTTCTTTGTTGGCCTGCCACGGCAGCTTCGATTGCTCAGGTGCCGTCCTCATTGGTTTCGTTTTTTTTCCATATTATAGGAGGGCCTACGCTATTGACGGAGACCCAAATCTTAACCATTTTTATTGGGGGTTTACTTCTTTCCGGCTGATGACTGAATGTGTGGCTGTGGCAATTATGCCGATGAATTCGTTATTGTCATTGTCGAACGTAATTTTACACACCGCCGACGTCGTGCATCTTATTTTCATTGTTTATTGAATTTGTGACGATTATTATGCATGTACGTTACGTTTTAATACACTTTTTAAGGATAGGATATTCTGTATTCCCTTGCAACAGACAAAGCAAAAACTCTGCATTAGTCCTCAGCCATCAACTGCCCGGCTAACCGTGTATAAGCCAGGAATCAAGCTCGTGCTTGATTTTGATGACATTTAGCAGCCAATTGAAGTGTGTGCTGCCATGTTTTCTTCGAGATACTTAGCCTTAAAATGGCAGAATTCGCCATGATCCGACGACAAAGAATAAGCTCCATGCATTTGCATACAAAGCACGCCTAGTTTTCTGGGGCTGTACGCAGTAAGCTAGGTTCCCGTATACGAACTGCATACATAAGAATATTAAAACTTTATGCCAGAATGCGAGAATTTCTGGTGGATGCGGCCCTTAAGTCTACGGAGCTCATAAAGTAAGAGGACTTCTCCAGTTGTCGAGCATTTTCTATGTGTACATGCGTGGATATTTAGTTACTTTTAACCGGATCGCACATAGCGTTTAATAATGATTTATATACATATATACATATATATATATATATATATATATATATATATATATATATATATATATGTATGTATGGTTTTATGACGACAGACACACAAAGCTCGCAGAACTTGCACGGTACATGACTGGTGACTGACTCTTTTATATATCTGGCTCTTCATTTCGTTTCGGCACCCTAAACACTCTAACTCAGAGCATAAAACACGAGCATACAAACCAATCATAAACTTTTCACTGGACAGCACTCACTGTCGCTTTGACTTGGCAACAGCAAATAATTCCTTAGCCGTACAGAAAAAATCATTATCACCACATACTGTGAATAACACAATCAACACAGCAAATCACAAACTGCATGCCAATCACCCAACACCCGCGCCATTCACCAGTGTCTTGCTCCTTGTCTAAGTGATTTATTTGTGATGCTGCTCCAAAGAGATAATTCAGTAGTTTGATTAATTTCTTTGTTTAGAAGTCGTTTGTGGTCATGAGTGAGTAATCCATCCAGAATGTTGAGTTTCATTGTTTTGTGTGTAGATGATGCAATGGCAGTGTATTATATATATATATATATATATATATATATATATATATATATATATATGCATATGTATATATATATATATATATATATATATATATATATATATATATATATATATTTTATATGTATGTATGTATATGTAAATACAGCTCGGCGCGAGAGGGGAGTATTGTGGTCGGGCTGTACATGATTGCTTGGTGCCCCCGCCGTGAGGTGCTCTGTGAGATGTCGGAACAAAAATGCTGTAGCTACACCATTGTAGCATACGGAACCTTGCAGCAACACCTGGCAGCGGTCAACAGACGCGCGGAAATGACCACGTATCGAAATCGGTACTTTCCAACGATTTATGAAGTCAATGGGTATACGTGTAAAAGGTGTTCCCTTGCCGGATGTTTCACTAGTGCTATTATTAGGTTGGTAGTCGGGAAGAGTGACGGGAAGGCGCAATGGGAAGGCGCCATGACGTAATCTCTCTTGCTCGTAACGCTGCAACTGCTGAACCCGTTCAGAGAATCGACTAGCCAGCCAACTAAATTGCATTGGTAAAACGTTCTGGTCAGCAGCTGAAGGCATTACGTCCCATCCTGGGGTGCCCAGCGTCTTTTAGTCTAGTGATAGCCCACAGGACCGTACGGAGACCCTCAGAAGGATGCATCACGACCGGTCCCCTCCTCGATGCGGCTGGCCCTCTAACTGAGACATCCAGCGACGGATCGGCACAAGGGCCTTTGCTGATGCAAACAGACTCTTTACTGGCACAGGAAGTCCAATAATTGGCATCGAGACACTAATTCGCATTATCGGTCCCTGGTTGAAATGGTGCAGAGGATCACTTGTCCGGTTCTGGCGTCCGTGGCTGGCACAGGCCTCTCCACTGTCTCATTGTGCTTGAGACACAATGCGACCTTTTTTGTCATTTGAGCCACCCTTTTGTCATTTCTCATGAATCTCTTCATTGTGAGGATGGTCCAGACCAGCACAGCAGGCTCTCTGACACACGGGGGGCCATCATCATATTTAGCAAATATGTTCCTGGTTGGGGCTCACTGCCAACACATGGTCTCTTACTAGGGACTGTGGTCACTGACCAGCAATATGGGTCATTCATTGTTTCAGGTGTCCCGACGGATGTAGGAAGCCTTTTAATTGACATTTAGAGATCTTGGCCTTGTCTCTGCTCGGGAAATAACCGCTACGCCCCGGAATAGCACGGAACGGAATGTTTGATATGCCTGTTCTCAGTCAGTTGCTTCAAATAGAGACACAGTCACACGGGTCTCTGATCAGCGCTAGAGCTAATCTTACATTTTAGGGTCCGGCCTTCAGGCTGTGATCCCTCCATACGACCTCTGGCCTGCCCTTCGGACCCTTTAATCGGGCTCTTGATCTTTGGCCCCAAGGGACCAAAAAATGGCCTTCGGGACCCATGGGACCCTTGGAGCCTAAGGGGAAGGTGGGGGAGTCCTGCTTAATTCGGCTCCCCGCCAAATTAAAGCTTTAGGGGCCATTTTAAGTGCCCCTGGAATCTTGTATCGCTTTCAAATGAATGTTTGGGCCGATTGTGGTATTCCAATTTAAATTGGGGCCTCATAAAAATAAATATTATGGTGCCTCGCAATTAAGGTTCTCGCTGCCTTTCCACCCGATGAGCCCAACCAAGATTTCAACAGTGTAAGGCAGGGCGATTGTGGTGCCCCTGTATTTCGGTGCCCCTTGAAACAGAAGTGTTGGACCACCTTCAATTGCTCTTTTAATCGCCCACCTGCATTTGACGTCTCAAGGAAATAAATGCAATGGTGGTCCGAAAGAAGGGTGTCCCGAATGGGCAGATGCAGGATTTTGTTAATGGAGAAGCACAGCCATTGTTATGACGCGTTGTAAAGCTCCAATGACAACGGAGGCGTTTGGTGCCTGTTTCCTTGTGCGTGGTGCCACTACCCTGAACGGTCCGATTCAGATTTTTTTCCAAAGTGAAAGGCACACAGATTGTACTGTCGCTGGATTTTGTTGCTTTTTAAATTATGGTTTGGGGATTTGTAAATGGATCGCTTTGATCAAGTACCCCTTGGCAATCGAGATGATGTCACCCCGCAAGGACGGTTTTCGTGCCTCCTTGCCCATGGGTCCGATCTAGGATTTGATCAGGACGGAAAGCTCAACATAGTTATGTCCTTGAAATTAATGGCTCTTTCAGAACAAAGGGTTGGGGCCCTTTCTGGTACAGTCTAGAATTGGTTGCTTCTTGAAAATAAAGGTTCTGTTGCCCCGAAATGTAGGATTTGTTGCTCCCTCACCGCGTGGGCCCACGCAGGGTTTCGTCGGGACCACGGCCTTGGCCGATCAGCTGATCATTCGCGCCGCCTTCATTCGCGCCAGTCTGCCTGTTGTCAAGCGCGTGAAGTTCGGCGCGTGGATGAAAATGTTCTGACATTCGTAATTGGTCGGACGGGGACGTTTCCCGCTTTGAGTTTCTCAAGCGCCGTAGTCGTTTAGCACCGGTACCCAGACAGATCACGACTTGTGTGGGAGATGATTTTCGGAGACGCGCTCAGCGTGAGATGAAACAAGGAGCGAGTAAATATGGAAGTAAGTAAACATTCTTGCCTCACATGGCTGCAATTGTCGACAAGATAAGGATCATCTTTTTACGAAACATTATTGCCGATATCCAGTACAGCAATAAGATAATGTGTAAGACAGCGAGAGTAGGTGCTTACACATGGGTATGGCATGACACATGCAGAAGAAATATCACCATCAGCCACATATTTCTAAGCACTACATGATATGAATTCACACATTCGCACTCTTATTCTGGTGACACACATCTCTAGTTATATAACTCCGTTCACAACTAGGCATGATATTACGGAGACCAGAAAAAATGTGCAAAGAAACACAAATACACGGTATGCTGTCATCTTAACCGGGACATGCATCAGAGAAAACCTGCCTCCGCGTAAAATACCGGAAAAATCCAATTAAATGGCGGAACCTGTCGCCACCCTACCGCCTACCGGCCACGTACCCGCTAAATATTGACAACAACATGTTGCTCTGACATTTGTCTCGGTGTTCCTATACGCGATCGGCTGTTTGTCGTCTAACGCCTGCACTTTTGCATTTCCCATTTCATGCGCATTTGTAGCATGCCCCACACAATGGGCTTGCCGTGAGCGCAGTGCGCTTCTACATCCATTATCAAAGACTTAGGGAAACGATGAAAGGAGCTGAACGTATTGAAAACCATTATGATCATATTCAAATTTCATACCCGTATCTTTGTCATATTTTCTTCGATCTTATGCGTTCACTGCAGTTCGTCTTACGCGATAACAGGGATCGGTTGCCTTGACCGATCATCTTATCTTTCGCGCCATTTTCCTTCGCGCCAACCTGCCTGTCGCCAAGCGCGTGCGAACAGTCTCGCGCGTCAATGAAGATGTTCTCGTTGTTCGGACGGGGCGCGAACATCGGAACATTTCGGCGCCAGCCCATGGGCAGAGCACAACTAGTTGCGAGAGACTTGGTTTTTCAGGACGGGTTCAGCGTGGGGTCAAGCTAGGAGCGAACAATTATGGAAGGAAGCAAGCATTGTTTTTTTCCTGGTTTGGCCGCTATGGCCTCAGTTTTTAGCAAAATGAGCAAAACGTTTTGCAAAACATAATTAGCAAAACGTTTAACCCTTGGCATAATAGGCGGTGACTATGGCACGTGTTTTGATACCAAAACGTGTCGCTCGATTTTCTGGTTTCGGAGCAGCGACAGTTTGTAATGAGCACTCGGCGGTTATCTGTTTTTGGCTCAAGCGGCGGGCGGCAAGAGAATTACACTACAGAATGTACCCAGAATTGAACAAGACACACGCAAATTTAAGGTTCGTGTCACTGCAAGGGATCGACCTTTGACCTGTCAACAACATAAACACTAGTACCAATCGTGAAATCGTGTTCAGAACAATATACTGCTGTTCTTGGCAAGCTCTATCTTTATAAGCTTGGAAACGCCGGGGGAGTGTCGCATCAATCCCCTCTCCCCTATCAGTCCGAATTATGCAAAACGGTGAATCAGGGCGATGATTAAAACATACAGCGGGCATAGGTGCTTAAACACACGTACAACGCACATGCAGAGGGGGTATTACTATCAGTCACATATTTCCTGAGCATAACATTGCACGAATCCACACTTTTGCACTCTGATCTGTGGGTGCCAAAGCTCTCCCGTTATGTCACTCTGGACATAATCCGGCCAGATATTCCGGAGGCAAGACCATTTTTACAAGAAACAGAACATTGCACGATATGCTGTCATTTTCACCGAACGAATCATCTAAATAACTTGTCACCGTCAATCACGAAAACGTATATTTGTCCTTCCCGGTGGCTCAGTTGGTTAGAGCGCCTGCCTTCCAATCCACCCACCCGTGGCGGGGTGGGTTCGATTCGCCTTAGAGCGCGCGCTCTTTGCCCTTGACAGGTATGGCCAGTGGCCGGTGGCAGCGGTCGCGCTAAAGGTCAGTTGACGTCAGAGGGCTCACAGGGCTCACACAACAAGCACTGCTTAGCGTGAGCTCTGATCCCGGAAATCCATCCGTTCAAAGGGTTAGGATCAAATCTAAAAAAAGAAGATATATATGATGCATGTGAGCACTTGGCGTGGCAGTGTTTTCGAGACATAAGTATTTTTGAATATGTATTCACACTGCCCCGCCATGACACTGTCGTAAGTGAACGGGGACACGCACTGAAGATAATTTTCGATAACAAATCCGATCGACTTAACCTACAATAGCCCTTTGTCTTAGCCGATTCTGGATCACTACCTGGGGCGAAATCTGATGCATAACTTCACCGCATGTCCCGACTGAACGGCCAGATGGGGGTCCACGAGTTTACCAGCGAGGGCTTCCTGGACTGCTAGACGCTGCTACGGCATTGTTAGAATTTGTGTTTGGCAATATTTTTGCTCTTCGCATTCAGTATGGTCATTTTTTGGACTTCACGGTTCCGAAAAGAGCTCCTCCCAAGGGGTTCTTCGACCCCTCGCCCTTTTCCCATCCCCCACGCTCCTCCCCCCTTCAACAGCCAGACCCCAATAAAGTTTTCAGCCAAGACTTGAGACCCGATGCGTTTCACGATTGGGGCTGAAGGACCTTTCCGTCCCCTTCCAGATTTCCAATCGGTTGTTATTACTACACGTAATGGCCTCCTACTCATAATAGTTCCCTCTCTGACGCCGAAAGCCCTCTGACCGAAAAAGTCAAAACCTGGATCAACGCGGGGCCACCCACCGTTTCAAAAAGGTCCCAAGAGTAGCGGATTTAATAAATAGCACAGGGATCCCATTTCGACGTTAGGGACGCATTTTGGTCCTAGAGAAAACGGGCAGAGGGACCCTGTCCGGTGCTTGTTCCTGACTGACATGAGGCTCTTTCATTAAGGCGCCCGTCAAGGAGGAGGGGGGGAGGACGACTCCGGCCCAGCACGAGCGAGATCTCGATATGTCCGACACGTCCGGATGTCCGGTTCGCCGGGATGTGTACCGCGGCGGGATGTGTACCGAGTGAAACCGAGTCAGGGGCCTCGGGCTCTGACGCGAAGATGGCGGCGCACCGTACCGAGCTGGCAGCGTTTCGACCGCGAACGGGCTGCTCCACGGACAGGCCTCGCGCGCCTGTGGCGGGGTTCTGTTCTTGGGCGAGGGACGACGCGCACATGAAAGCGTTCTTTATTTGGCGGTCCGGCTGCCTCGTCCGCCGGCCCGCCGCGGGCGTGGTTGCCGGCCGGGCCTTCGAACTGGGCGGCTTCTGGGCCGGCCTGTGTGTCCGAGCTCCGCGTCCAACCGATTGCACATCATTATTCCCACATATATGCAGTGATGGAGCGGAAGCATTGTCTGCAAATTTGGCGGGCGGCGGTTTGTTTGTCGGGACGGGCTATAATACAGACTGGGACTTAACGTCTCACCGGCTGCTATGGCTATTTCGAGGCGGAATAGCCATAGCAGCCTCTATTACGCATTTATGAGGCATTCAGTACGTGGGATGCGGTAGTGTTGTGGCCAGGACTCCATCCGAGGATAGAAAAGTCCAGAGTTGAGCACCCTAACCACCATGCCACCATCGCCCCTCTGCGGCGCGAACTGCACCGGTCACGATGAACTCCAGACTGGCGTTGCTGGACCCCAAATTCTTTACTTAGGAGGTTCTGAAGCGTAAAAGGAAGGAAGCGTGTCAAAATTGATGAAGGGGGTGGCGAATGCAAGCCCACGATTCTACCAATCTATTCAGCCTATATATCACAAACCAGCTCAGTGACATACACTCGACTCCGCTGTTCAGATGGTGAATCAACAGCGATCTTTAAGAGCGGCACGTGCGTAGTGTTTTGCGTGATGTTTGGCAGGCAGTTGAATACATTCGCAATCAACGTTTGCTTTTTTACTTCCCATTTACTTGCAACCAGGAGTGCGGTTTCCTATTCAGTTGCAGGGGTAAGTTTGGTCGCCTACCCCCGCCGTAACTTTGGTCGCCGACTGCGGATTTGTAAGAAAGTGATCCAAATTCGGATAGAAACCAATGCGTTGGCATATTATCACGGTACTCTTCGCTGTATTTTCATCGCTCAACCAACCAACTGATTTTGGTAAACCAAGCCCGTTTAAAACGCACCTCACTGAAGAGAAGAATCGTTTGTAGGCTGGGCCATTGAACGTGTCTCACCAGGGAGTAGTATCCGGATTCAGCTGATGAGACAGCGCTCATCCCCTCCCTTTGAAAGTAAAGGCATGTGTAATTCGGAATAAGTCCCGTTTGCAGGAGCGTGTGAAAGAAGTTGAAAATGGAGGAGGGAGGGGAATCAGTCAAATAAAATCACTAACAATAGATGTTAGCGTGCCAGGAGCTTGAGATCTATATGCGCGCCTACCTGGAACAGACATCAAATCAGTCAGCCTTACACATCAGTCATCAATTCCTTCGAAATGAGAAACATCACCATCATCACATCACAGAAACATCACGTCACATACAGTAAATAACGGAACCACATACCGCGGATAATCTTATCCATGGCCCACAATACCAAACAGTAGGCAGCCCGACAAGTACTTTTCACGATTACCGTGCTGCTACTGCCGAATAGCTAGCTATTTGCGATGTCACGAGCCAGTGATCAAGGTTTTGAATTATTTTATGCGCCAGCTGCCAAGGGCGTGCTGACGCAGCAAAGACTGTGCGCTCAAACAAAACCTTGTCCATATCCATGCACAGTGGTTTAACTGGGCAGCACTGCACCCCATGGCACCACTCGTCGGCTGAGGCGGGCGAAATCGGCTCCGGTAGCCCTCTATCGGGCGATATCCGAACCATTATGTTAAGGGTTGCGAGGAAGTGGGACAATATCCCAAACCGTGGATCTCACGCACGCTGGACTTTATGAACACTGTACTTTATGATTGGACGTTTTTTTGTCTTATGAATGCTGGATGCTGCGATTCTGGACTTTTTGACCACTGGACTTAATGAACTCTGGACGTTTCAATAGGCATCCGTCCGTTCCACGGTTACCGTGCAGTTACTGCCGAATAACCAGCTATTTCCAATGCCCCGAACCAGGGATCAAAGTTTTAAATTCTTTAGTGCTCCTGCTGCCAAGGGCGTGCTGTCGTGGCAAAATCTGTGCGTTCAAACAAAACGTTGTCCATATCCATGCACAGTGGTTTAACTGGGCAGCACTGCACCGCATGACGTCACTCGTCGGCTGAGGCAGGAAAAATCGGCTTCGGTAGCCCTTTAACGAGCAATATCCGAACCATTAGGTGAAGGGTTGCCAGGAAGTGGGACAGTATTCCAAGCCGTGGATCTCACGCACGCTAGGCTTTATGAAAACTGAACTTTTCGAACACGGGACGCTGCGAGCCTGGAGTTTATGATTCTCCTCTGTCCAGGGACTTTGGACAGTGTCTGGATGTTATGAACGCTGGGTGCTGCGATTCTGGACTTTTTGACCACTGAACTTTATGAGCTCTAGACGTTTTAATGCGCATCCAGACAGGACGTAGAGTGATGGCCATAATACGCAGACTCGGGAAATAATCAAAATCAGTACCAATGTTTGGATCTGTGCGCGTTCGACAACTTCGGAACAGGGCCATCAGATGCCAGTGCAACACAAATGTCGGCTATCAGATTCGATTTTATCCAGTGGACCACCTAAAACGCATCACTAAATGCCTCAGTTTCAGCCAGATCAGCGATATTCACAGAAACTGCATTCAAGTTGAAATGCCTTTACTTGTACTAGGAAGGAGCAACTCTGCGCACACGATATCGTGGTGGGAGCACTATCGGCCGGCAAGTCAGATCTCGCGTTGGCTAGCATGACCTGAAGGCGCAATACCGACTGCCTCCGGTCTACCCGTATTGATAACCATTACACGGAGGGCCAGGAAATCATCTTCAATCAAGCCCGAAGATTGCAACTGTGTGTATTCGGTAGCACCGATATAGGGCCAAACTGCCAGTACAACACACTCGTCGGATTTTGGTTCCAATTTCCTCTGGTCGACGCCCCGAGAGCGTTTGGTTACTCGGTATAACTATGGGCCGGAGCTCTGATTGGTAATGATTCGGAATTCAAGGTGCAATAATTTTAGTTGTGCACGGAATGGACATCACACAATGTCTGCGAGAGCTCTGTCGGCCGGCGATGCTACTATGACCTTGACCTACATGACCTTCCACGTGTGGTGCATCTATTAAACTTCCTCGGAGATAACTTACGCTCCATACATTAGCCATCACCATACGGAAATATTCTTTCACTCGCGGCCAGCTCGTTAGGCCAATTCACACACCCATGCGCCAGCGTTACTGCTTGTGACACTCGGGTCACGCATGGGCCAAATTCGGTCAGTTTGCGGGGCATCCGCAATCCGTGGCAGGTAAAGCGATGTTTGCAGTCCTGCGGTGTCTCGCATCTCTGAAGATGCGCCACAGCAGGATTCTGTCAACTGGCGTAAACGCGCGCAACTTCACTAACAAAACTTAATTGCACCTTATGTATTGGGAAATAATCTTTCAGCCCAAATGCAGCAGATAACACAACTAACGTATTGACGCACACTAAGCCGAGAGGGTTTGCTTACGGCCTAGCAGCGTCTTACAACACTTACAGCATTGCTACCGTCGATTAGCGTCGCCTTCCAGTCTGGCGTAGCATAATTATCCACCCCACTCGCATACCATCATCATGACCGGGACACAGCGTAAACATGTGCCATGGTCCCGGCCCACATTCAGTCCCGTGCGGGTAATACAGTTTCAGCTATTTCAGGCACCGGCAGATTGCTTTCAGCACACATTGAATGCCAAAACTTAGTTTGATAGAGGTGGCTATTACTAGTTTTCAGCATGCTCCGCCGTTACACGATGCTCACACTAAAGGCTTCAGGACGTTCTCCCAAAAGAACAAAATCCAATTAGAGTTCAAGTTCCCCAGTCACAAACTGTGCTACTGAACACATATATCAGTATACAAAATAATACATGAAGAGATACCACTACATCAGATCACCCAGCACACTCAACAAAACTGCATTTGACAGACTTGCACAGCCACTGCAGCAATGACACGCCTGGCACGCATGCTCACGCTGGACACTTGCCGGCCCTCAGTAGAGGAGACGAGACAGCGAGGGCACGCAGCGCGGCCGTTCCAGGCGGCGCCCACCGTCCCGTGTCCAGCGCTGCCGGCAACCTCGCGCCCGCGACGTCTCCACTGGAGCGACACGGGCCGATCCTGGAGACCGGCGCCGGCGCCGGCCTGCCTGCAGCTTGAGGTGCGTCTACGGAGCACTCCAGTATATCAGAGCTCCGGCACTAGACCACTGCTAGACGCTCCGTCCCAGAGCATTTACAACAATCAACACTAACTATTCTTCAACCGCGGCGCTCCTCTTCCCTCCGTCGCTAGACCAACTGTCATAACTCATCCGCTAGGAAGGAAACCGTCCCACTGATCTTTGACCCCCCCCCCCCCTCCCGTGCTGTTGCCCTATGCGCGGCAGGCCGGCCGATCGGCGGCTGCCCCTCGCTCAGCGCGCTAGCCCTAGTCGGCGTCCTCGACCAGGTTGTCGTAGCGCGAGCTGCGCCCGCTGCGGATGATCCGCTGGCGCTCGCGCTCGCGCGCCATGCTCGAGCGGATGTTCTCGTCGTGGTGGTGGCGGCACATCTTGAGCACGGCGCAGACAGTGAGGCCGACCGAGGCCGACCACAGGCACCAGGCGCCGAACTGCCGGCCAGGCGGACCACACGGTCAGGCGGAAGGGGGAGGGGGTCTGAGGGGTGGGCGACGACGTCAGGCGGTGAGGCCGACCGAGGCCGACCACAGGCACCAGGCGCCGAACTGCCGGCCAGGCGGACCACACGGTCAGGCGGAAGGGCGAGGGGGGTCTGAAGGGTGGGCGACGGCGTCAGGCGGTGAGGCCGACCGAGGCCGACCACAGGCACCAGGCGCCGAACTGCCGGCCAGGCGGACCACACGGTCAGGCGGAAGGGGGAGGGGGTCTGAAGGGTGGGCGACGGCGTCAGGCGGTCGCGGCATGAACATATTTCATCTCTGTGCTTAGCTCAAATGATTAATTCAAGCAGAATGCGCGTAATCATAACCGTTTCCTACACATTTGCTTTCACCTAATAGTATTGGCACACATGCTACAGGAACTTTTCATTAAAATATAGCCTCACTTTCATCAAAAGTAGCCCTTAAAATTCACGCTTACAATGCATATCATTCAAGGACACTTAAGAAACGCACACTGCGTGCTTTTCGCCAGCCGTCAACACGGGCGGAGAGGGGGGGGGGGGGGGAGGGAGGGAAAGGAACGAGGCGTGCTACATTCAGCGGATGGTGCGTGTCCCGACCTGAGCCATGCCGATCTCCAGGTAGAAGTTGGTCGTGTCGATCTGGTCAGCCGCGTCGATCTCGTTCTGCGTGGCGTCCGAGCACCTGGCACAGAGTACCGGCCGTCACAGGCGACCAACGGCCGACGACCCCGGCAGCGGCGCAGCGGACGGCGCCGTGCTGGGCCACACAGGCAGCAGGCAGAGCCAGCCAACATGGATGTAGCAAGGGTGCGAACGACCGGTTTGAACGGCGCGGCTCTGCAACTTCACCTGAGCATATGTGTTTTTTGCCATTGGAACTTAACGACGCACTCAGCTGCTGAGGCTGTATGGCGTTGAACGCTTCTCACCCTGGAACGAAAGGCGGGCAACGCAGGGAATTGAACCCCGCACCTTTTGTTTCCCGAACTTGCAGTGGTCAACGCAGACGCGCTAACCGACACAGAATCAGCACCCCAAAACATTATTCTTTTTTACGTTTTCTGACAACATTCTCAGACTGCTCTCATCAGCCTGATTCATAACTTCCTTCGCACACGCAGGATACGCCAAGACATGTGAAAAGACAACATACATTGAAACGCCCATTCGCGCGAAGATCCATGGTATTACACCGCAGACCAGCCACCCACTATAGGAGGCAGACCACGCATCTGCGAGACGACATCATTTTGACCGAGAAAACGTACTCGAGTATTCAGTGAATATGACATGCTGCCCTAGTTATGATTCCACTAGCTTTTGATAACATCGGAACGCCTCCGGGCATGCCGGGCATGTCCGCAATTGTTCACTGATCAATCCCATGCTTTCGACGGAAGCGAATGTTTCGTTGCAACATCTCGTTACATGACAAGTCCTTAGTGAAACCCGCATGGTTCTGATATTCCAGAGGTTGCACACCGATAGCTTCAATCTCATTTTCGGATTATTTTGATGTAAGACACCAACTGGTTCGACGCTGTACTAGTCCCAGTCAGTTATCAGATATGACGTCACATTTGGCACACAGCCAATAGTGCGACATGGAGCTTCGGCTCGCCACCACAGGTGACGATGTCAGGTCAACCTGGGAGTGCCGAGTGGCCGTCGTTGCCCACCACATTCATGTTATAGAGACCGTGTGAGGAATCCGTCACTAAGCCTGCGCCAGGGTCCATCAAAACAATGGAGGTGCGTTCAAGGGGAGTGAAATAATCTTTTTTTCGTAAGAACCCACGCACAACACAGGATTAACGTTAACTTCCCAGAAAGCTTGTGAGCGACGTCCCTCCACAGCACACAACAAAAATGTGATGACTATGCAAAGCATGGACGATGATAATTTTTGTATCTTTACCCATTTTTCTAGTTTTTTTTTCACGTTGTCGAGTGGTGACGAAGCAGCGCTCGTGTCGACAATGCCAGAGTGAACACCTTGGGAGGCAGGCATATTTTTATGAACCCGGAAACTCTGATAGCATTTTACACACAGGCCAAGGCATCTTCGAAGCAAAATAAGACAGTACCGACGTTAAGATCATGACACAATATGAGACGTGATTTTGGAGAGAAGATAGCTCACATGGCATGATTTAACATACGCCTTTGATTCTGAATGGATTATTTCAATAGTAAAATGATTACATGCATGAATACATAAAATGCATGAAATAAATGAAATGAATGGGTGTATAAATAGTAAACGAATGAACGAAAGACTGAATACAATACGAACACATACTATGTACTTGCATGGTGGTATATTTTGACGACACAATACGCTCTTTTGTTAAAGTATTGTTTCGAAGTCCTGTAACCACCATTCACGTTGCTAGAGGAGCTCAAGCTTATCAAGCCATTAAGTCGATTTGCGTGGTATTTTACGCGGCATACGGCCTCCCACACCGCGCAACGCATCTTGTATTTGTGTGCTCGAGATGAGAATGGCCAGGACTATCCTTTGCCACTAGATTTGACAACTTGGCACTGCACAGACGAGTCGGGTTTGTGTGTGGGGGGGGGGGGGGGGGGGAGGGGAGAGATAAAGCAAAACCCCAGAAGGCCGCGGTCGACGACATGGCCCACGCACTTCCGGCTCGAAGCCACCTAACTCTCAGCTGACAGGCGTACTCACGTGGCGAAGCGCTTGGTGATATTGTTGCACCACACCTCGTACCCGAGGGTGACGAACAGGGCGGCCGCCAGAGAAGCGAACGTGATCACTATGCACAGGATCATGTCCACAAAGGCGCCAGCGAACGACCTGCGGCACGAAAGCGAGTCGTTAAAACTCTTCTGACGATAATAAGATACTGCGGCAAACTTCACTAGTCAGACTGGAAGGCTTTACAGAAGGTGTTATTTGCACCGCATAGAGGTTATAGCGGTTTAGTCAACAAAACGCACCCCGGAAGACAAGGGAGATAACAGACAGTACCGAAACACTGGTGTTTTGGAAGTCAAGGAAAATGGCGAGTGGTACGCAAAGAATGGTGATCACAGTCTTCTGTTTGTCCGCTGTCTTATAAGCTGTGGAACCCAACCAAGACATGGCCAATCACGTATAGTTTTGAAAACAAGCTGTTGGATACCAAAACAATGCAGATACTCAACATACTGCAAGTTTATCCACATTTCAGCAGTCAAAAAGACCTAAGCAAACCAAAGCCTCCCAATGACCCGTTCTTCACAACACGCACGTGGCCGAACTACGATCCCTCCTCAAGACCTAGCTGCGGCCGACACGCCAGCCCAGGCCGCTGCCGCGTGCACCCACGTGTCGGTGTTGTTCCGGAGGAATACAAGGGTGCGTGCCCCCTGCACGATGCAGATGAAGATGATGGAGGCGGCCACCACCATGACGTAGTAGCAGTACACGCAGGAGGCCCAGACAGGCACAAACTGGCCGTCTTCCTCCCGGTAGTCACCCGTGGTGAACAGGAGACATTTGTGCCTGGTGGAGCATGCATGCAGACAAGCATTAATTGATAGCACATTGACAGCCTGCTAATATGATGTAAGCATTGCTGCATTTGTGAACACAAACTAGGGTCAAGCATCACATTCATGGTAATGTATTTTTTTCACTTCATAAGTTACAGCAAGAAATGCAAAATAAAAATGAAACAGCAGACCGTTTGTTATGTAGGTAGCTGACTGTGCTCATCAACATCTTTCAGTATGTGGAATGGTGTGAAATGTTATGCACAGGCATGAATTCAAACACATTTATTTTCAATATATAGATGTATTCAAAAATGCAAAAGGTGCACACATTTTTCTAGCCCACTTTAATGGTGCAAAATTTTTGGATGATGTCAAAGACAAGGGGTGTTGAAAACTGCTATGATGTAGCTGCTATGAAAACTGCTGCTCCCTGCAAACAACCACTGCTGAGGGAACTCCCAGATCTCTTCACTGGGTCTGTACTCAAACATAGCCCTTTGAGGAATTTGTCAAATGCCTAGTAATTTTATATGTGCCTTTCCACTTCAGTATGACATCAGTCACACTGCACTATTAAATCAGAGCCAAAAGTGAGCTCCAAAATCACTCAAACCCACTCATACTGCCACAGAAGGGCTGAGGGAAGGCATTCTAACTCACTGAGCTACTGCAGAGGCAGCCATGGGGATACAATGTGGAACAGTAAGATACAAGGCATACCCTTACCTGAAATCCTTCAGATTTAGCACCATTGGCACCAAAACTACCAGACTGAGGCATATTGACACCAGGTACCCAGTCAGTTGGGCTGCAAGCACCATTGTGTTACCTGGAATATCATACCTGTGTTAAATCATATTGTTGTTTGAAAGGCAATGCTGGGCAATATGCTGTAATAATGTATGACATGATATTCATCTGCATTCCTGGCAGGAACATGGCCAAATACAAAATTATTTGTTTAACTGGAACAACATAATCTTAAAAATCACTGAACATTCATGGTGCAGGTAATAATGGTGACTTAACATACCATGCCATGAGTATGTTCACACCCATGTAAAACAATCACATTTCAAGCAGACAAATTGCAAACATGATGTCCAGTGGACAGAAATAGTTGGTGTTGGGATTGTTGAAATCTAGAGGTAATGTAAATGATATTATTTATCCATGTAACCTTAATTAGCCTGATTGTAACCTGATACCATTGCATCTTATTTAACCATGCAATATTGACCTAATAAACATTGGAAGGTCTGCTCATTAATGATGCAAAAGCATGTCTAATATCTTATGAGACATAGACAATACATTTATATTGGTGCAATTATCTCACCTTCAAATTTCAAATATAATGCATTACATGTTTAATGATGGCCATGCAAGAATGAGGATTAATGACTGTCATGCAAGAATCATGTTTAATGACTGTCATGCAGGAAATTAATAGTTAATACAGGAGTATGTAAGCATAGTTAATAATAGATGCAGAAATAAGTTTTCCTGACATATCCTAAGTTAACCTATCACAAATCTTTGTTTTTTAGACATAAGCATTAAACAACTTTTCATTTCCAAATCATATCATTAACCTTTTTAAACTGCTTTTGGATCAAGTTATAACAAATAAAAAGCAGGTACACACATGATCAATTTCTGTTCGGTTTTGAAAAGCATCATCATGGCCATTCAAGCTATTACTATCACTATTAGTCAAGAATCACATGCATAAAGATACAGGAAAATTGTGCCATCTGCAGGAACATGCACAAGTAGAAGTTATGATGGATATGCAATACCAATATCATAGGCAAAGCAATATTCAAAGTTCATTCATACTGGTGTTCACCTTCCTTAAAACATTCGTGCACATTCATGCACATTCAAACACTACTTCCGTGGGCAAATCCCCCATATTCCAACAACCTTTTTGGAAGTGTACCAGTTCCCAGTGTGGTAATAGCCACTGTTTCCTGAAACATACATTACATCTGTAGCAATATGATTTTTCTCTCCATTCACAATATGCATTTCCACATGTCCAAGCACTTCTCCAAGTGCCTATGGATACTGCATAGCAGCACATCAAGATCAGGTTCTATTTTAAAGGAAAATTGGTAACGACACTGCCCCACAAACCTTAAAGGGAGACCATAAAAACAACATACAGCTAGCAACCAGGTTTGGTTTCCAATCAACCAACGTGACGAAAGGTGAGCCACATATACCACAAATAACTCAATAACTAAACCGTGTGGTCCACAAAGCACACATGTGACCGCAATTCTACCAAATGGCATGATCACCCCGGGCCCTACACACCCTAACCCGTCGCAGAGAGGATAGCACGGACTACACCAACACCAAGGCCACCTAGAACAACAGGAACACGGCAACGCGGAACCCCTATGGCAAGGTGGGACCATGGCCTTCATTGGCGCTTTACACACAATAGCGGTATAACTGCCTACATAAGTGGGCAATGTAAAGGTAGAAAATATCTAGCGAATACAAAATATATTCCAAAATTCCAAAATTTTCCTTTAACACAACAAATGCAAAGACCAGCAAATCAAATAGATTGCAAGGAAAAACAATTTTGCAGTTTTTTGACATCTTATGACTGTCACAGTAAGGCAAATTGCACTTTGGCTCATCTCAAAACAACATTTCACTCCTATTATTAAATCTTTTACCTACCACGATGAGAGATGTCAATACCCCAAACCGCAGTCTGCAATACAGCATAAACATCGGAGGCGCCTGTCTGGCCCAGGGAGACAGGGGATGTACCGTGGGGGTACCTGAACTTCGGGCATCGCAGGGTTTACTGCGACTATCGGAAACATTTGTGGTACACTCGTAAGTTCAAAGCCCTGGTCAAAGCAAAGGCTATGTGGACTTCCTGTGGTTGTGTGCATGATGTCCTGGCAGTGAAACGCTGCAGTTATCGGTGTGAAGAAGGCTGTTTTTTTTGCCCATGCAACGCAACCCATTAAATTTGCACATTATCAATCTAAGTCTTGATCATCTTACCACCTGCATGCTTTTTAAGGTGAATACAATTGCTGAGGTGTCTAGTATGCTAGTGTGAGTGCCTTTGGACATATACCCATGGCAATATGTGCCTGCCTAATAATAGCATTTGTGTGCCAGTGTGTCATCACATCTACTCTAGATGATGCACTTCATGTGTGATCATATTACCATATATTTGTGGTAAATAAATTTATGTATTTATTCATTTGGCAGGCTCATAAGTACTTCACACATTCATTCATTATTTTCTTAATCAGCTCAACATGTCCATTTTCACTGTTGTGTCTGCCTGGGTATGTGCAAACTGATGGTTTTAAGCTTCTAAGGCCTATAATGTTTGTTGTGATTCAGATCTATCCAATTTTCCCTTAGAAAGTCAAAAGTGGATAAAACATTGGTGTTGATATAGGCACTCTTTCTAATTTAAGGATGTGATGTGTTTTTAAGCACTTTTGTAGCTTGCCATGATGTTCAAGACTCCCATTTAGTTTTGAAAGGCTGACATATATTTTTGTATTTAGGATGTCTGGGAATACAACCTAAATGTCATAGAAGCTAGTGGTGAAATTGGTTGAATGTTCCAATATATGTGATAAATACTTGTGTGTTGGATATTTTTGGCAGCTACTCCAGTCTTTTTTCTTCAAGATATCCTTTTTGCCTATCTTCAAAAGTGGCATGCTTAATGCTAATGTCTCATATGACATTTTTTGACAACCATCAATATAATTTGGAATGTCAAGCAATTTTGACCATTTGTGATATGCTCAAGGACTGTTGCTGTCTTTACTTTGTATAGATATTAAGTTTGAGAGGTCCATCTCATGGGTTTCATGTTTAAGCCCATCCCTATGCAGTTTACCAAGGTAGCTTAATTTACATGCAAATAAGGATAGTAAAGAGTGTACGAAAGTATGTATATATATATGGTAATAATATTTTAAAATAATTTTCCCACAGAATAATATTGCATGTTATTTTGACCAAAATACTTAAAGAACAAAGGAATGATAGCAGGATACCTTAACACACATGACACAGATTCAGAAAAAAATGACTTCAGTTGAATTTGGAAAAATAGTCCCCACTTGGCAAAGTATTCTGCATAAATGTACCCAACCTTTCACTTTGCTGTCCAATCCTCCACTGCAGGAAGCAGATGCTTGTATATTTCAGCTGCAGTGATTATCACATTCATCTGCAATGTAGTTGTCTGTTGCATTGAAATGTCAGCATGGATCTCTCAGTAACACATTGGTATCTCAGATGATGTGGTCTTTGTTTAGTAAGTGTGCTTGTGTAGCACATAGTCACTAACAGCCATCTCATGCTGATCACCAGCTACCCCAGTGCTCCCTCCTCTCCATTCATCCCCAACTGTGCCCAACATAGCGTCGCGCCTCACGGGTCACCCCCGCCCACCGCAGGCCAGTCCGATGCGCGCCGCTGCGTAGGCGGCCGGGAGCCGCGGCCAAGCCATGAGCGGCGACATGACGCTGCGCTACCAGCGCCAGCTGGACGCCCGCTGGCAGCAGGTGGACATCCAGGAGGTGTTCACGCGCGACGGCCTCTGCCGGCTCTGGAACCAGCTGCTGACCGACGGCGAGCTGACGGGCGCCTTTAGCGACGGCCTTGTCAACGCCGCCGGCGCCGTCGCCAGGAAAGGTACGCGCGTGCCGCGGCCGTCCAGCCAAGGAGTGGGGCCTGAGGGGTGTGGCCGCGTACCGGGCGGTTCGCGTGTGGTGGGCTTGGCACAGCTGTGGTGCCAGCCACTGCACTGGGTGGAGTGCTGTGTTGGTGAATTTGCAAGATCTGTTCCTATTGTGCTGACCTGCTTGAGTGTCGCATTTAAGCCCATTGGTGCGCTCCACTTACCATGCAACCTGTGGACTGCATCTGTTTCCATTATGGCGTCATTGGTGCAATAGCTCGGCACCGTCCACACTAATATCACCATCCTGCACCAATATCACCCAGCACCAATAGCCCAGCACCAACAGCCCAGCACCAACAGCCCAGCACCACCCACATCGTCCGTTTCTGTCCAGCAAACGACTGTGATACCACGGCCAGCGGAGCAGTTAACCTCTGCGGCCTTCCGGCAGGCGAAAGCGGTCACTTCTACTGCGGCGCGCGCTCGCTGACATGTCCATGCTGCGACGGCATCTGCGGCCCTGGCTATGGCTGCAACTGTGAACCGTGCCAGCAGCTGGACCGCGAGATGGGCGGCGAGCAGGCCAGCGAGACGGAGCCGCCGCAGTCGGCGCGCGCTCAGGTGGGGGTCAGACCCGCCGCCGGCCTCCGCTCGGGACCGGGCGGCGCTGGCCGGGCCGGCCGGCGCGCGCTTCACGGCCCGCAGGCGGGGCAGACCCGGCAGACTCGCTGTGGTCGCTGTGGTCCGTCACGCATGCACTGGCAGGCTGCTGTTGTATGACGCTTCCGTTGACTGATTCGCTGTTCCGGATTGGTTGGTTGTGTGTGTGCGATCCAAACGTGTAATCCCGACGCCGTGGTGCCTCTGCGCGTACTAGTTGCATGCACTAGCTGAACGTCGCTCAGCTTATGCGGGTTTTGAAGTCTATAAAGTTAACAGGTACCATTTTAGTGCAAATTAAGACCCAGTGGAATCAGCTCAGAATTGGTGAAGGCTTTCTGGTGAAGGTGAAGGATGTCATCAGTCCTGACCTGGATTATTGCCCCCACACTTTACGAGGATATGGGATAAGACAAACGTACTTTTACGAAACGAGCAATGTTCTAATCTTAAAGAGATCACGCAGCTCCATAAAAGCGTACCCCTTCGGCCACGTCGCCCAGACAAGCCACTTAATGGCATGCCCATCCAGTGCTCTCGTACGCAGAGAGCGGGTGTGTCCGTGTCGGTGCGGTGCTGATCCGGGGCCGTCCCGCTCTCCAGCAGCAGCCGTGGCAGTGGGCAGAGCGGGCGACGCCCGAGCAGCTGTCGGCCTGCCTGCGCGCGCTGCTCCGCCAGCAGGTGGCGGCCGCCGGCCAGGCCAGCACCAGCTGCCTCTCGGCCTGCCGGATCCGGCAGCGCGTGGCCGTGGTGCAGCGCTGCTTCAGCGCCCTACGACCGCAGCCGGCCGCCCGGCCGGCCGACGCCGCCTCCTCGCCGGCCTCCAGCACGGTGAGGGCGCCGGTCCGGCGGGCTCAGCCTCAGCAGGCGGGAGACGTTCGCCCAGCCGCGCCAGTGGCGGAGCCAAAAATCCGCCTGTTGTGTGCTGCGCGTTGCCTTGTAGTGGCTCTTTAACGTAGCATGATCGCTCGGAGCGGTGTATCACACAAATGCACAAGGTTGTGAAGTTTTGTATTTAAAAAGGCCCAGGCATGGCCCCGGACATGCATAACAGTAAACACTTTGGCTGCGCCCCGGAGACTCCGGGGATCTTCAATTATTGGCATTGCCGCACGTGTCACGCCTGCACGCGGCCGTTGACCGCGGGCGGCGCCGCTAGTGGTACCCGCCGGCGGCCGCCGCCTTCTGCCCGCCTCCCGAGTACGTCACTTGGGCGACGTAGCCGCCGTAGCCGACATGGTCGGCTGTGAACTCTACCTTCTGGGTGCGGCCGTCGGGCAGCGCCACGCTGTAGCCCCCCTTGCTTGTCCGGCCGTCACTCTTGTCTCGCTGAGAGAACTTTGGCCCGTACTTGTGCTTTACGTCCACCTTGTAGTCGAACTGGTACGGCCGGGGTGCGGCGTAGCCGCTGCCGTGTCCGCCGCCGTGTCCGCCGCCGTGTCCCCCGCCGCGGCCGCCGCTTTGTCCTCCGCCATAGCCTCCACCCTGTCCTCCGTCGTGTCCTCCGCCATGACCTCCGCCTTGTCCCCCACCTTGTCCTCCGCCATAGCCTCCGCCTTGTCCTCCACCTTTCCCTCCGCCGTAACCTCCGCCTTGTCCTCCACCCTGTCCTCCGCCCTGTCCTCCGCCATAACCTACTTGTCCTCCACCCTGTCCCCCGCCATAACCTCCTCCTTGTCCTCCACCTTGTCCTCCGCCGTAACCTCCACGTTGTCCTCCACCTTGTCCTCCGCCATAACCTCCGCCCTGTCCTTCGCCATTTCCTCCGCCGTAACCTCCACCCTGTCCCCCACCCTGCCCTCCTCCCTGTCCTCCGCCATAACCTACTTGTCCTCCACCTTGTCCCCCGCCATAACCTCCATCTTGTCCTCCACCTTGTCCTCCGCCATAATCTCCGCCCTGTCCTCCACCTTTCCCTCCGCCGTAACCTCCACCCTGTCCTCCACCGTGTCCTCCACCTTTCCCTCCGTCGTAACCTCCACCCTGTCCTCCACCGTGTCCTCCGCCCTGTCCTCCACCTTTCCCTCCGCCGTAACTTCCACCCTGCCCCCCCGCCTTGGCCTCCGCCTTTCCCTCCGCCGTAACCTCCACCCTGTCCTCCACCCTGTCTTCCTCCCTGTCCTCCGCCATAACCTACTTGTCCTCCACCTTTCCCTCCGCCATAACCTCCGCCTTGCCCTCCACCTTGTCCTCCGTCATAACCCCCACCCCGTCCTCCACCTTTCCCTCCGCCATAACCTCTACCTTGTCCTCCACCTTGTCCTCCGCCTTGTCCTTCACCTTGTCCTCCGCCATAGCCTCCACTTTTTTCTGCGTCGTAACCTCCCCCCTGTTCTCCGCCGCGGCCTCCGCCGTAACTTCCACCGATTTCCACGCCCTGTTCTCCGCCATAACCACCTTGCACTCCACCCTGTCCTCCACCATGACCTGCACCTCGTCCTCTGGCCTGTCGTCCGCTATAGCTGCCACTTCGGCCCCAACTCTGTTTTGCACCTTGTCCTCCACTGTTTCCTCCACTTCGACCCCAACTCTGTTCTATATCTTGCCCTCCATCATACCGTTCACTTTGTCCCCAACTCTGTTCTGCACCTTGTCCTCCGCCATGGCTTCCAATGTGTCCCCAACTCTGCTCTGTACCCTGTCCTCCATCCTTCGCCCCGTCATAAGCTTTGCCTTGTCTTCCTCCGTGTGTTGCGTCCAGTCGTACCCCGTAATCCCCACTCTGTTTTCCGCCCTGCCCCGCTTCATAAGCACGACTTGGTTCTTCCTGCCAGCCGCTATAATCGCGTCTTTGTTCTCCCCTTTCTCTTTCCCTTAAGTCTGCACCGTCTCTGAGGCCGCTGTAACCAGCGCCTTGAGCAATGTCGTAAGCATTGCTTTGCCGTCGGTCTACTTCGCCTTGATATGCTTCTCCTCGACCTGCTGCGCCTTGACCTCTGCTATGACGGACTTTTTCCGCTTTACCTCGTCCACTTGCGTCACCATCACTTATCCCTTCAGCTAGTTCTCCTGGGCCACCGGCATATTCCACACCTTGTCCACTGTCTTGTCCACTGCTGTAACCGTCATCTGGTCTTCTGCTCCGCCTTCCGCTATAACCAACACGTCGATCGCCATTCTGTATGCTACCGATGCTGTAGCCAGCATTTTGTCCACTGTCTTGCCTGCTACCGTCGGTGGTTGTGACCGCGCAGATAATGGTTATGACGAGGATCTGCCGGAAAAGTTGCCGTTAAAAAGTGTGTTGTGTCAGGCGCCAAGGGCTTTGAGTGACATGAATACATTAGGACCGCATGTTACTCTGGGAGTTTGCGTGCACAAGGGTTTGCGCGACAGAAAAGTTGTGTACATTCTTATGAAAGATGGTGCGCTGGGTGTAGGTTAGGTCAAATGTTTCGTCCCAGCATGCCGTTTGTTTGCTCCAAACACAAGATCTGACAGCAGCGGAGGCCCGGCCGCGCCTGTCGGGTCCTGCTCATCTGGAGCCGTCTGTAGACGGGCGCCGGCTCTCACCTTCATCTCGATCCGCCGCGCCACCACCCCGCTCCTCAGCTGCCGCCTCGTGACTGCCCCCGCCTCTCGCCGGCCCGCCTTTATGGCGACCGGCCCGTGTCACGGGTGGTGCCGGGGGCCGTGACGGGCGTCCCGGGAGCTCCGCCGGCGGACGTGAGCGGCCCGCCCCGGCGACACGACACATTGGCGCAACAGCACAGGCTCCCGCCGAGAAGAGTGCTGCGACACGGCTTCTGCTGCCTGTTCGTACATTCAGTGTTGGTTTGACGCCACAAAACTTAATCCCGTCATTGCCTTTATTGCAAAACACGTCGTCTTTAGTCAAGGGCGACGCTATCTCTACTGCAGAGCTGTACGGGACGTTTGTGCTACACGACAAAAGTCATGCTTTAAGCACTTGTACAAGTCACCGCTTCAACTGCAAAAACGTATACGACCTACCTATACCTGACAGCTCTCCTACTGTCAATGCATACAACGGTCAGCTGCGCATGTTTAAAGAACGTTTTCCTGACCGCAGAAGGTTGTGGCTCGCGAAGACGTTTTATGGAGGTGTCAGGTGATATTATAGACTTGTGCCGCCGAAGAAAACAGCGGGCAGAACTCTCGTAGTGTGAAGAGGCGTTGCAGCACATCTGGTCGTTACATTCCGCCCATTATGCCATTCGTCCACTGCGCCAATTACCGCGCCACGAGGTGAGCATAGCCGGTGACATGAAATCGGGCGAAGTCGCAGGCCGCCCCAGAACAGCCGTGTAAACCAAGATATTTGGATACCTAGCAGGGGCGTATGAACAATTTTGCGGGTAGGGGCAGCATGCGACCGGACTGGCCCGCAGTTAAAAGCCGGGAGTGGCGCGAACAACAGTGATTAATTGATCACTCTACCTTATTTTGTTAAGTTGTCGTGCATCACATACAAGTCAAGGCTGCAAGCATGCCATAAGCTGGCCGTAGAGTCATTGCAGTAGATACAATGCCGCGCAGAAGTATTCCATGCGCAAGTTTATCGGCTGCATTGATTGCAACAGGACTAAAGTCACGACACTATGCAATGACCAACGGCACTCTGACTTCGCGCGCCCACGTGTATGTGCTGTGCATGTGTGGTCTGTCTCTGATTCTTTTGTGGCGGTCTTGCTATGAGTAGAAGCATTGACGGCCATGCGTTTTGAAGGGTAAGGCTCTTCGGGTATCACTAAAAGCGCGTGTAAGTGCAGGCGGTACAACTATTGTCGCGTAGAAGTGAAGATCGTAGAAGTGTTTGGCGCTTAAGTAAGAACGGGTAAAAGTTTTTGAGGAATGTATTTTTCCGTGTAAAATGAATTATACGTATTAGTGTAAGTGATAAGTAATTCCCAGACACTTCCCTCAATTTTTCCTCAGAGAGATGTCAAATTGTCTCCTATTTCCTGCGAGCTTGGACCAAATACTTGCGAAATCGTCAAGTATCTAGCATAAACCTCTCGGCTAATCGGCTAAGAAGGAGGCATGTACCCCCTTTTCTGTCCTTTTGGCTACACCTCTCATAAAGCTGCTTACAAATGAACATTGGAGAACCTCTTGTGAAAAAAACAATGGGTGTAGAATTTTCGAAGTATGAATTTTGTTGAGTTACTCAGGCACTATTTGTGCGTGCAGGTAATCGCTACGACAAGAATGTTGCGTATAGCTGAGAACGGTGTAATTTTGCTGTAACACTAGTAATAAGTGTTATCTTTTTGGAGTATTAGTGTTGTTAGGCAGTATTAATGTCGTGTACAACTCTTTGCGATAGCAAAGAGTTGTACACGAGTCGCTTATCAGTAAGTCCGTCGAAGTCGTTGCAGTAGAACCAAGAATCGGCGCATATCTATTGTCGCATTTCTGTTGGTCACGCAGTCTGTAGCAGCAGCAGACTGGCGACACGGGCCGGCCGGTGGGCCGCGTCGGTGTTCCGGCCGGCTGGTGGTGGTCACGGCCCGGCGCCGGGCGCGTGCTGCGGCCGCGCTCCACATACACACAGTTTGCCGAGCTGTCGTCTTGACGAAACCGGCGCGCACCCTTTCTCCCTTTCGGTTTCGTGCGGACGAGACGTCACGTCTCAGGGAGGGCACTGGTTGGTCGGGTGCAGGCGAAACCACGACGCTTCATGTTTTGGGCGTGCTTCTTTTCCAGAAGAAAATCGGGGCCGACGCTGTTCGTCGCCTGTGTCGATTATGGAGAAGCCACCGTCAGGCTTGGTGCCTGTGGTCGTGACTGCGCCGGCGGTCGGTGGCAGAACGATGGCTGAATGTCTGGGAGACACGGTCTGCCTCTGACCGTGTCTGTGTCTGCAGGTGGTCTCGGGCCGTTGTCTGGGAGCCCGAGAGCCCATGGTCTGCCTCTGACCGTGTCTGTGTCTGCAGGTGGTCTCGGGCCGCTGTTTGGGAGCCCGGGAGCCGCCAGCCCACAGTCTGGCCCGGGTCGGCTCCCGCGCCGCCATGGGTTTCGCCATCGCCTTCCTCCGGCGGGCCTGGAGGTCAGGAGAGGATGCCGACATTTGCTCCGATCTACTTAAGGTAAAAGCTGCGTTGCTTTATTAATTTTCTTAAACTTAAGGTTCAGTTTTCAATCCCCCCTTCCGATTTGTTTGGTGGGAATGTTCTGGTCATCGCTTAAACATCATCCATCAACGCGATGTCTTTGATGCGTCTCTGTGTGTGGTGGCGGTCTGATTACTGAGCGTCTCAGATGTGTCGCCACGTGTGTTTTTTCACGTCCTTCAGGAGTCTCTGGACGCGTTGCGGTACCTGCCTGAGGGCAATCTGTTCGACGAGGAGTCGGTGTCGCCCGTCTGGCTGGAGGTGGTCGACAAGGCCAATCGCTTCCTGCGCTCCGTCGTGCTCGGGTGGGTGCTGACTGCCGAGCCTCGGAATGGCGGCGGGATGATGGGGCAGTTCGTGCAGTCTGTCGAAGTCACGCCACGTGTGTTGTGAAACGGTAGTCAGAGCGTTCAACTATTGTTTCGTTAAGTGTTTCTTGCAAGTTCCGGGGATGAATGCATGTATGGAAGATACTGATGAATGATGAGTGTGTACACGCGGGGAATGATCGCTTATCATCTGGAAAACGTCACTCGCTGCATATGGTAATGCAGTTTTCGTGAAAATGAATGAAAGTGCTCCAGAATTGCATCATACTTATTTTAGCTCATCACCACGGCTAGCAGCATAACAAAAAAAAAACACCGCTAAATTTAGAGATTTTCCACTAGTAAATAAATCTGATTGAGCCTGGTGAGAACTGTACAGGGCCCACTTCATCTGCCCAGTATAATGTGCCTATGTGTGCAGGCAAACCACCGTCTCTGTCCCCGGGAGACCCGTGCTGAGCTGTCTGTGCGCGGTTGGCTGGTAACAGCCCGTGCCTGCGCGTGCCGTCAGTGAGGTGGGCGGCGTGCCCACGGCGGACCGGCACCTGGCGCTGTCGCTGTTGCTGGAGCTGGCCGCCCAACGAGCTGCGCTCAGCCAGATACTCAGCGTGGTGCTGCTCATCCTGCAGATCTGGCACGACGCCGGACACACGGCCGCCGACAACAGGTACACAGCGGCGGACACACGGCCGCCGACAACAGGTACACGGCGACGGACACACGGCCGCCGACAACAGGTGCACAGCGGCTGACACATGGCCGCCGACAACTGGTACACGGCGGCGGACACACGGCCCCGACAACAGGTACACAGCGGCTGACACATGGCCCCGACAACAGGTACACAGCGGCAGACACACGGCCGCCGACAGCAGGTACACAGCGGCGGACACAGCAGAAATCAGACTTAGTTAACGCATTGTCACCGCACAGCTTATATTGGCCCCATGAGACGCGTCGCTGCGCTCGGTGGTGGTGGTTCAGGTACTCCGCGCGCCGCCACCTGTACCTCTTATGCGGTGCCAGGCATGGACAGAACAGCTTATTCACCAATTTTTAATTTGTGCTGTTGGTGCTTGAACCATGCTCCTGCGTTATTGGCCAGCTTTTCCTTATAATTCGTTCAGTTATCTTGAATGGTATATGACTTGGTTGTGTATTCTCTATCCGTGCGTAGCGTTAGCTACAAGGGATGAGGTTAGACGACGAACATTCATTTTCCTATATCCCGTGCACGCACCAAGTCAGGTTATGGCCGCGGCCACCTCCCTAGCTGGCGCCTGCCATCGGCCGGAACCCGAGCGGGCCACCCAGCGACAGCCAGCGTCAGCGGCGGTGCCGCCGGGCGGCTGACAGGGAGGTGTTTGTTTGCGTGCCGCAGGACGCGTCGGCACGGTAGCAGCGCGCCCCTGCTGCCCGTGCTGCACCGACTGCAGGCAGCGGCGGCCGCCGCGGCCGGCCAGGGTTCAGCCGCCGCCGCCGCCGCCCCTCACGAGCTGACGCCGGCCGCCGTGAGTGACGCTCGGGGGTGGCCGAGTGCGAGGCCGGTGACGTGACCTATGTGTCTGCCCGCCGGTATAAACATGACGCCCCACGTCTGGCCGGCGAGGGCGAAGAAGCAGGGAAGACCCGGCCAGCGCAGTCAGGATCAGTCTCAACTGTTTATCGCAACCCAATGGAGAACCTGCTGCGAGGCTGGGGCCATTATAACAGGCAGCGACCCTTGCATTGTAATGACAATGTGGTGCAGTGATCGGGGTCGTTTTGCGATCACGACAGCGGACTGATATTAGCTCGAGCGACGGTAACGATTAATGCAAGTCCGTCGGTATTTGCTTGCTGGACGATAAAGCTGATGCACCAAGAGTAGCCCATTGCCATAAAAGGTACGCACAAGCCTTAGCTGCTACCTTCGCGGGCCGCTAGTGGCCCAGTGCGTGTGATGAAGCGAACACGCGATATCCGCACCCCAAAGCGGCCAGCCCTACGCGGGCAGACGCCTGACATCTGCTGCGTGTCGCCGCCCAGCTGTCTCCGACCGAGGTGTTCCTGCGCCTGCTGGAGCTGCCGTCCGACCCAGAGCTGCACGTGGACCTGCGCCAGGTGGCCGTGGTGCTGCTGTGCCTGCTGGACCGGATGGCGGCGCCGCTGCAGCCTGACAACACCGCCGCCAAGGTGGGTTCGCGCCACCGCCGGCGCCATCACGGGATGACCCGGTCTACGTGGGAGGCTGTCAGTCAGCGTACGCGCCAGCGTGGCGGTAACGAGAGACGGACCGACCCGTGGACAGCGGCCGGGCTGTCGGACCCGGCCAGACCAGAGCTGTCGGTCTGCGGACGCGCCAGGGTGTCGGAAACCAGAGGTGGACCGGCCCGTGGACAGCGACCGGGCTGTCGGACCCGGCCAGACCAGAGCTGTCAGTCTGCGGACGCGCCAGGGTGTCGGAAACCAGAGGTGGACCGGCCCGTGGACAGCGGCCGGGCTGTCGGGTCAAGCCAGACCAGAGCTGTCAGTCAGCGGGCACCGGGAGATGTTCATGGGAAAGAGAGGACTGCAGGAAACTCGCGGGACGTGTTGTGCTGAGCATGGTTGAGGTAGCAACCGCTTCGGTGTATAGTTCCAAGTAGTCCAGCCATTTGGTCGCCATTCTGCCGCGACCCTCCCTTGACCGTGGCCGCCTCTGGGGCAGGACACGGGCCGTCAGGAGCTGCTGTGCCTGGGCAGCGGCGGCGGCGGCGGCTCCCAGACGCCCTGCTCGCCGCTGCCGACGCCGGCCGCCGCCAGCCTCAGCCGCGTGGAGGGACTGGCCGACCTCCGAGTCAAGCAGATGGCCTGCGGCGAGCAGGCGGCTCTGCTGCTGGCACACACGGGCGCCGTCTACCTGGTGGTGTACGGCGCCGACAAACAGGTCAGACCGACCCTGGTCCGCCGTAGCAGTGCAGGTCGTGGAGTCAGCACGCCTGGCGCAAGGCTTATAATGACGGGACGATGCTCTTGTGAACTCCATGGCTTATTCAACTCCATAATATTACTGTTTTGGTGCTCTACGCAAAGCTTCTGATAATCGATTGTAACCTGTCACTGAGCACACTAGTGTCGTTTTGCTGCGCATGTCTGGTTAGGCTTGCCATTGCGACATTGCACACCTGTCTCGTTTCGCTGCGCTCGTCTGCTGGGCTTTGTCACACGTGTAAGTCCGGACAGTTCCCGCAATGTCGGTCGGTCGCGCATTGCACAAGTCACCAGTCATCTCGTCTCTCGGCGCCACGTTGAGTGGCCGCCGCCGGGTGTCGCTGACCGCGCCGCACTGCTCCGCCCCAGTCGCTGGCGCCGGTGGAGGGCCTAGCTGACAAGGAGGTGGTCCACGTGTCGGCCCACCCGGAGGGGCAGCACTACATGGCGGTCACCGCGCACGGCGAGGTTAGAACAGACCGCCCGGTCGGCACCCGCAGGAGACCCGAGTACAGGGCTTCCCGGCCTCCCCGGGCTCCCCTGGCTCCTCGGGCTCCCCTGGCTCCTCGGGCTCCCCGGACTCCCCTGACTCCTCGGGCCCCCCGGGCTCCCCTGGCTCCTCGGGCTTCCCGGGCTTCCCGGGCTCCCCTAGGCCCTCGGGCTCCCCTGGCTCCTCGGGCTTCCCGGGCTCCCCAGGCTCCCTATTAACGGGCTCCCCAGGCTCCCCGGGCTCTCAAGACTCCTCGATCTCCCCTGACTCCCCGGACTCCTCGGGCTTCCCGGGCTCCCCAGGCTCCCAAGGCTCCCCAGGCTCCCCAGGCTCCCCAGGCTCCCCAGGCTCCCCAGGCTCCCCAGGCTCCCCAGGCTCCCCAGGCTCCCCAGGCTCTCCAGGCTCTCCAGGCTCCCCGGGCTCCCCGGGCTCTCAAGACTCCTCGATCTCCCCTGACTCCCCGGACTCCTCGGACCCTCTGGGCTCCTCTGCACCGGTCGGGATGTCTGCGGTAGTGATGTACTTTGCGCTATCGCAGCGGTAGTGTGCTACAAATGTGTACGGCGATAAGCACAGTAACGCACTGCAAATTGCTGCACACAGCAAGCCTCGTAAGATGTGGCCGTATAGAAGAGCAAACCCAAGTGTCCAGTGTTGAGATCACGGAGACCGCCGCCTGCGGATTGTTCTGGTGTGACGGGGTCGTCTGTGTGACGCTGGCTGGTCGCTGCAGCTGCTGTCCTGGGGTAACGGCGACGGCGGCCGGCTGGGCCACGGCGACTGCCAGTCCCTGGAGGCGCCCGCCCTGGTGGTGGCGCTCACCGGCAAACACGTGACCTGCTGCAGCTGCGGCAGCACTTACAGGTGGGCCGTAGCTGTGGCAGATGTTTTGCTTGCCTGTTGAGAAAACTGTTTCTTGTGGTTTTCATTTCATTATCTCTTTAACTCCACCCGGTTGAACGGAATCTTCCCAGCCCTAAGGTTGCGCTCGTCAGTTGTGAGACACGTGTGACGTGATCTGACTGGTCCTGACCTGACCCGACCTGACCCGACCTGACCTCCCTGCCGCAGCGCTGCTCTGACCAGCTGCGGCGAGCTGTACACCTGGGGCCGCGGCAACTACGGCCGACTGGGTCATGGCAACTTTGAGGACTGCCACCTGCCCACTCTGGTGCAGGCTCTCACTGGTCAGCCATGGGCAGAGGGGTGGGGAGCGAGACTGTCACCTGCCCACTCTGGTACAGGCCCTCACTGGTCAGTCATGGGCAGAAGGGGTGGGGGACAAGACTGTCACCTGCCCACTCTGGTGCCGGCCCTCACCGGTCATTGTTGCCCGAAGCTGGTGGAGATGGCTGGTGGAGATGTCTGGTTGCGCGGAGGTCTGTTTGTATATCGACGCGGCAGGTGAGATCGCTCGCTGCGGACACTAGTAACGGCGATCTCAGCTAGCCTAGCAGTGCCAAAGAGATTGGTCTCGGTTATTTTTGGCATGGACGTCATAGTGAGCTTTGATCGATGATCTGCGTGTGCTATTGTGTATTTGTGTACATCTGTGTGTATACTTGTCTGTGTGCGTGTTTTACTATCTGCGTGTATATTTGTCCGTCCCGGTGGCTCGGTTGGTTAGAGCGCCTGCATTTCAATCCGTCCACCCATGGCAGGGTGGGTTCGAGTCGCTTTAGGGCGCTTGCTATTTGCCCTTGGTAGGTGTGGCCTGCGACCGGTGGCAGCGGTCGCGCTAAAGGTCAGTTCACGTCAGGGGGCAGGATGGACCGTGCCGAGCATTGCGGCACGTTAAGCTTTCGCCACTAAATTCTGCCGTTGCCTGGAATTGCGCGATCGGGTCGTGGGGGTCAGGGCTCACACAACAAGCGCTGCTTAGCGTGAGCGCTAATCCCAGAAATCCATCCATTCGAAGGGTTCGGATCAAATTTATTGAAAAGAAATTCAAGCGTCGACGCGATTAGGTAGCAGAATGCACGTAGCTCCGTAAATTCCGGCATGCGGTTTACATAACCCTGTCGGTTGGTATTTAAGGCGTCACTGCGTTTTGCCAGTGCTTTCCCTTCCTACGTCGCCCGTCGGCGACAGTGTGCAGCTGTTTGACGGCGTGTCCGGCTTGGCCTCAGGTCACCGCGTGGTGGACGTCTGCTGTGGCTCGGGCGACGCGCACACGGTGGCCGTCACGGACGCTGGCCTCGTCTACACCTGGGGCGACGGCGACTACGGCAAGCTGGGTGAGAGTCGGCGCACGCGCTGCCGAACGTGGTCGGAGCCGTGCTGTGGCACCGTGACTGGCATGTCAAACACAGTGGTGCCGCTGCTGGATGACGGCTGGCCAGTCACCGTAGGTGCCTGATGCGAGACCAGCCCGTTCAGTAGTCAAGGCTAGAATCTGGCCACACGGCTAGTGGCTGACATGTTCTCCTATGAACCCCACCGAGTGTTAAGTGAGCCTGGCTGTGGGTCCGTGCCATGGTGCCACCCGGTCAGCTGTGTAAGCCGTGGCCTCTGCTCGCTAGGGACCCGGTACCTCAAACGTTCCCAGTGACGCGAATACCTCAAGTGATACCAGTGGGCCTGGCTTCCTCTGATCTGGCGTTACCCATAGCGACCCTGACCCGGTACCCCCGCCCTGTCCCTCATAACGGAACCGGTGCCCGCAATTCTGCCCTACCCCCGTTGCTCGCGACTGACCGTGTGCCGTGGCGCGGCCGTCGCCGGCAGGCCGCGGCGGCAGCGAAGGCTCGCGCGTGCCGCAGCTGGTGGAGCGGCTGCAGGGGGCGCGCGTAGTGCGCGCCGTCAGCGGCGCCCAGTTCTCGGCGGCGCTCACCGACGCCGGCGTCGTCTACACCTGGGGCAAGGGCGACACGTTCCGACTGGGCCACGGCACCGAGGAGCACGCCAGGTTCCCGCTCAAGGTTGAGGCGCTCGCAGGTCGGTGGCCGCGGCGCCGTGCGGAGTGGTGCCGGTTCGTGCTGCAACGCAGAGCTGAGGCGCCTCTGGAGTGTGCACCGGGCCAGGCAGGCCAGAGGTGCGCCTGTGGAGGGCTTGGCGGCGAGTATTATGGCTCGCTGCGGGTGCCGTTGGAGACAGGTGGGGGTATGTGCGCGCGGGCAGGCCCAGGAGCTGGGAGTTTGGAAGCCCATTTGTTATTGTGACTTGTGGACACTGCTAGGTTGGGCTATCGTGTGGAACTTCAAGTGAGCACGAGTGAGAGCCTCCGTTATATTGGTGCATACATGCGCTGAACTTCATGTGTACACAAGTTCAAGATTCCTTGACGACAAATAGGACAAATGTGTCTGTGGTGAGATCACATGCTAAACGGGGTCGCTTTCCCCTTACCGAGCAGGGAAATTGCGTCGGCTTCTAAAGGATGTGACCACGTGCTGTGTATGTGTGGTGTGTCACCACCCACGCTCCTCCGCCACTCTCAGGGAAGAAGGTGCGCCAGCTGTCGGTGGGCGTGGCGTCGTGCTGTGTATGTGTGGTGTGTCACCACCCGCGCTCCTCCGCCACTCTCAGGGAAGAAGGTGCGCCAGCTGTCGGTGGGCGTGACGTCGTGCTGTGTATGTGTGGTGTGTCACCACCCGCGCTCCTCCGCCACTCCCAGGGAAGAAGGCGCGCCAGCTGTCGGTGGGCGTGACGTCGTGCTGTGTATGTGTGATGTGTCACCACCCGCGCTCCTCCGCCACTCCCAGGGAAGAAGGTGCGCCAGCTGTCGGTGGGCGTGACGTCGTGCTGTGTATGTGTGATGTGTCACCACCCGCGCTCCTCCGCCACTCCCAGGGAAGAAGGTGCGCCAGCTGTCGGTGGGCGTGACGTCGTGCTGTGTATGTGTGATGTGTCACCACCCGCGCTCCTCCGCCACTCCCAGGGAAGAAGGTGCGCCAGCTGTCGGTGGGCGTGGCGTCGTGCTGTGTATGTGTGATGTGTCACCACCCGCACTCCTCCGCCACTCCCAGGGAAGAAGGTGCGCCAGCTGTCGGTGGGCGTGACGTCGTGCTGTGTATGTGTGGTGTGTCACCACCTGCGCTCCTCCGCCACCCCCAGGGAAGAAGGTGCGCCAGCTGTCGGTGGGCGTGACGACGTGTGTGGCGGTGACGGAGGACGGCCTGGTGTACTGCTGGGGCCGCGGCGTGGCCGGCCGGCCGTCGGTCCTGCCCGGCCCAGCGCCACTGGCAGAGCTGGCCGGCCGCACCGTTCTGGGCGTCTGCTGCGGCCCGCTACAGGTTGGTGACGGGCTGAGGTCACTGTCGGGCACCGGGTCACAGTCGTCTGCCGCGGCCCCGTACAGGTCAGCGGCGAGCTGGGTGGCTGGCCTGATGACGGGCTCACGGAGCTCGCGCAACGCATAGGGAGAACGTGCCCTGGGCGGCAGTGATGTCCAACCGCTGGACAGCACGCTACGCACACGTAGTCCTGTTATGCTCGTAAACGAGACGAGGTAACCACATGAACCGCCGCTGGGTAGAAATGCTGAGATTGTGCAGCCAGTGACACTTTAGGAGGGCGAGCGACCGCCGCGTCGTCGCCGCCCTGCTGCTGACGGCTGGCGCGCCCGGCAGCTGTTCGCCTGGTCGCCGGGCGCGGAGAGCAAGGTGAGCCGCCGCGTGCCGTTCGTGGTGGACGCCAGCGAGGCGACGTTCGTCTATCTGGAGCGGCTGATGGAGAGGGCTGCGCCACCGGCCGCCGCCGCCGCCCGGCCGCCCACCCAGGAGGACGAGTGCATGATGGTGGCTGCGCTCCGGCTGCTCACGCTGCAGGTGGGCGCGACGTCTCCGGCGAACGGGGCCAGCGGTGGTGCGACGCGGCGTGAGGGCGTGATCTCCTGTGGGCTTTGTGACTGGTGTGCTGCGGTAGACTTGGGGAATCGGGCTGGAGCGACCTCGGGTGACTTGAGGGAGCTCTGGAACATGGGACCTTAGTTTTTGTGTCCTTAGCAATTTGTACGCCATGTACGAACAGAGCAGCACAAGTTTTCTCTCCCTGTCTCCGAATACGGGGTGTTGCGGTTATTGTCTGCTACACGATAAGCTCCGCACCATGCAGAACTGTCGCGGTCATCTGTCAGCACCCCGTCCGTCGTGTGGCCGCACTGCCAGGCCCCGCAGTCCGGCCGGGCCGTCCCACCACCCTTGCGCCGGCACCCCACCCCTTCCCCGCGCGGACCCGCTGACGACCGACCGCGCCCACCAGCTGCACGCGGCCATCACGCACGGCCTGGACCTGTCGTCACTGGGGCTGGCGGCCGGCAGCCGGCTGCTGACTGCGCTCAAGAGCCGCGTGGTGGAGCTGGCTAGCGGCGGCGGCGTGCTCGGCTCGGTGCAGGCAGCCGCCCAGGCCACGCTCAAGGTCGGGTGGAGCGCGCTGCTGCCCACCGCCGAGGAGCGCGCCAAGACGCTCTCTACCCTGCTGCCGCACGCCGGTCAGTGGCGCCCCTGCGTGTGCCGCCGCCGCCGTCCACAGTCCGCCGAGGCGGAGGCGGCGGCGGTGAGAACGGCTGTGAACGTCGGGAGCCCTATCTGGGCGGTATACGTCTGTTGTCGGACTGTTCGCGTGCTGGGATAAGGCGTGCGGGTCAATCATGTGTCCCTCCAGCCCGGAGATGTGCCGTCTGTGATCAACAGTCGATGTCGGATGGACATGCTCCACAGCCGCCTCTCAAGGACGCTGAACAGCCACACAGTCGCTCAGCAGCGGCGCCGGTTCTCGGCAGAAGCGGTGACACAGGCCCACACACGTGCCTCGTGTCCTCGCTCTGCCTGACCGCAGCCCAGCAGCTGCACTCTTGAGTCACGTCCCCGGAGCCGCGCGTGAGAGCCGCGTGTTGTCGGGGCTGGCCCCGCCGTCCTGACGGCGCCGCCGCCGCCGCCGCAGGCTGTGAGGTGGGATCGCCCAGCGCTGGCCGGCTCTTCATGACCGACCTGCTCGTCTCGTCGCTGATGGCCGACGGCGGGCTGGAGACGGCCCTGCGCGCCGCCGTCAAAGGTGCGCCGACGCTACTGGGAGGGGAGCGGGCGATCGGCCCCATGGGAAGCTGCCTCAGCTTATGGCGTGGCTGCGGTGTCGGGAGGTCTCCAAGAGATACCAAGAAATGCTTTCTGGTTTGGACGAGATCCACACAGCTAACAGGTTCTCCGATCGTTACGATATCTCGTTCACGGACTCACAGCTGTATCTCCCTTTACTGGAGAGCGTTCCATCATTGCGAACTCGCGGCGTGCCACGCAAGTCACCGTGTCGTTAAACACCGTTATCTACAAGACAGCTCTCCTTTGCTGCCACATTGGAGTCCGGCAAACGGCCCTTTCCGTTTACCCTTGTTGGAGCTTCCTGTGCGGTGCCGGCTGTGACGTCGTCGCGCTGGGTTGACAGTGGAGGTGCAGGACCTGGAGGAGGGCGGCGAGAAGGAGGTGCTGCTGTCGCAGATGATGACCGAGCAGGCCCAGCTGGAGGCCGAGACCAAGCGGTCGCAGAGTGCCAGCGGCCAGAAGCCGCCCATCCCGCTGCTGCATCTGGTCAAACAGCTGCTCAGGTACGGCGCCGATCGGCCGCTGCGACGGACGTCCGGCTCAGCGACGGCTGCGCGGGCCGGCTGGCAGAGCTTCAGCGAGAAACTGTGGGCTTAAAGGATTGGGTGCACGCGATGTAGGTGGCTGTATTTGTCGATATTTGTCCACGTCATGTTGTGCATTAAATGCGCCACCAAATCGCCGTGAACCGCCGTCATCGTCTTCTCTGCTTCCCGGGACCACGTGATTTTTATTCTTGTCCCCTCTTTGGAGCATGCTCGCTGGAAAGCCATTATGGTTCGTCATTTCAAGTGCCCGATCGCCTGTCTCGGCGACCGACGCCGTCATCGCCGCGCCGGCAGGAACATCTCGTCGCAGACGCTGTACCGGCTGCAGGCGGTGTCGACGGCCGACTCGGCTCTGTCACAGTCTGCGTCGGAGCTGCCGCCGCCGCCGCCGCCGCCCTCCACCGGCGGCAGCGGCCTCCAGCGCTCGGCCTCGCTCGACCTGCTGACGCGCTTCCAGCGGCTGCTGCTGGCCGAACTGCACCACGTCAGCGGCCCGGCCGCCGGCGACGAGAAGCGCGAGCGGCACGACCGCGGCGCCGGCTCGCTGCTCGGCAAGTACGTCCAGCTGCTGATGGTGTACGTCAACGACACGCTGTCGGTGGCGTGCGGCGTGGCCGCCGCCGGCTGCAAGCAGTTCGCCCTGGTTTCGGCCACGCTCAGGGACGACATTGTCGGTGAGTGAGGCCGCGGCCGGGCGGGCCGGTTGGCTCTGTGCGCGGCAGAGGTGGTCTGTTGGGCTGCCGGGAGGTGGGACTGATTTCGAGGTCTCGAGTTTTTCGATTGATAATGTGAGGGAGGGTGATAGGTAGTTTTGCAAATCAGGTTATTCCGGGCCCTGAGCTGATATTTTGTCAACTTGATTTCAGCATTGCTGTGAATTTTCATAGTCAGATCTGATCGACTATTTTATGAGACACATCTTGTGTTTAATGTTTTCTTGTCTGTAAAAGCGAGCGGCATCATTTCAGTACCTCTTGTCTCCCTTCAGTGTGTGCTGGGGTTTGACCGATGTGGCGGTTGCTGGCATTCACTCCTTATCCACACTTCCCCCTGCCGTTGTCTTGTGTGCGGAGCCCGCATGACGCCGCGTGTCCCCCTTCCCCGCCCCGGCCAGGCGTGCTGGTTCCGGAGCTGGTGCTGTGTCTGCTGATGCTGCAGCAGCGCAGCCCGGTGCTGCGCTGCCCGCACCTGTCCGGGCCACTGCTGCCGTTGTCTTGTGTGCGGAGCCCGCATGACGCCGCGTGTCCCCCTTCCCCGCCCCGGCCAGGCGTGCTGGTGCCGGAGCTGGTGCTGTGTCTGCTGATGCTGCAGCAGCGCAGCCCGGTGCTGCGCTGCCCGCACCTGTCCGGGCCACTGCTGCCGCTGCTCGACACGCTCGACCGCTTCAATCGGCTGGCGCCCGGCGCCGAGCGCGAGGACACCGAGGACCTCGCCTGGCCCGGCATCATCGGTCAGTCGGCGCGCGCTGCTAAGCGGGGGCGCCGCTCACCGGGGGCGCCTCTCACCGTGGGCGCCGGTCACCGGGGGCGCCGGTCACCGGGGGTGCCGCTCGGTCACCGGGGGTGCCGCTCGGTCACCGGGGGCGCCGCTCCGCGGGGCGCCGCTTCGCGGGGCGCCGCTCCGCGGGGCGCCGCTCCGCGGGGCGCCGCTCCGCGGGGCGCCGCTCCCCGGTGGCACCGCTCCCCGGGGGCACCGCTCACCGGGGGCGCCGGTCACCGGGGGCGCCGTTCACTGGGGTTGCCGCTCGGTCACCAGGGGCGCCGCTCACCGGGGGCGCCGGTCACCGGAGGCGCCGCTCACCGGGGGCGCCTCTCACCGTGGGCGCCGGTCACCGGGGGTGCCGCTCGGTCACCGGGGGCGCCGCTCCGCGGGGCGCCGCTCCGCGGGGCGCCGCTTCGCGGGGCGCCGCTTCGCGGGGCGCTGCTCCGCGGGGCGCCGCTCCCCGGGGGCACCGCTCACCGGGGGCGCCGGTCACCTGGGGCGCCGCTCACTGGGGTTGCCGCTCGGTCACTGGGGGCGCCGCTCACCGAGGGCGCCTGTCACCGGAGGCGCCGCTCACCGGGGGTGCCGCTCGGTCACGGGGGGCGCCGGTCACCGGGGCGCCGCTCATCGGGGGCGCCGCTCACCGGGGGTGCCGCTCGGTCACCGGGGGCGCCGTTCACCGGGGGCGCCGCTCACCGGGAGCGCCTCTCACCGGGGGCGCCTCTCACCGGGGGCGCCGCTCACCGGGGGCGCCGCTCACCGGGGGCGCCGCTCACCGGGGGCGCCGCTCACCGGGGGCGCTGGTCACCGGAAGGGAGGCTTTCGTGTTTACAATGGAAAGGCGGCTTTCAAATAAGATGCTTCAGAACAGCTGAGTTTTACTGTACAGTTGTACTGTACCTTACCGTAATTATCCTGTGTGTTTTGAAATTGCTGACGCGTTGGTGCTTTCCAATGTTATTGGCCTGGTGTAGTTCCAATATTAGTTTGTTGAGTCATAAGATTAGTTTGTTGAGTCGTAAGATTAGTTCGTTGAGTCGTAAGATTAGTTTGTTGAGTCGCAAAATTGCTGCAAGCCTGCGTGTCTCTCCCCCCCCCCCCCCCCCCCCTCTTCGCTCCCGGTCGGCCGTACCGCTCGCCCGCCGCCGCGTGCAGCCGCTGTGTCCGCCGCTGCCTCAGGCGCCTCGCACTCGACCCACTCGGTGCGCTCCAGCGACGAAGTGCCCGTGATCAGGCGCGCCGACATAGAGAACCACAACCGCGACGGCGGCCTCTGGCTCCTCATCGCCGGCAAGGTGTACGACGTGCAGGACTTCAAGTGAGTGGTCGGCTGGCGCGACGCCGGCACCGGCGCCGGCGAGCGTGGCGCCGCGCAGCCTACACCTCACTGATGCCACTGCGGAGGGCGGACGGTGATGACGGCTGTTCTCGTGGGGTGTGGAGCCACGTAATGCTTTACGTTGACTGTTAAGTACGGCCACATTTATGAGGAGTTTTGGGGACGGTGAGATGCTTCTCACGTTTTGGAGAATTGGGCAAGGAACACTTGAAGGTGTTTGATATCCGCTGTTGTTATTCTTATGACCTTATTGATATCTACTATGCCTATTTTGTGATTGGAAGCAAAACAACAGTTGGCGGGCGCGCCGTTTCGCGCCAAGTCGGTACGACCCGACTCCATGAAATGTGGCCTGAGGCTTGAACATCTGATGGACGCGCCCGATTGCGATCCAGCCCTTCGGAATACGTCAGACTGTTCTGCATGTGAGCTGCCCCACGCTGCTCTGACCTCATCCGTCTTCCCTTGCACTGACCCCGTCTGCCTGTGCCCTGACCCGTCTGCCCGTGCCCTGACCTCGTCTGCCTGTGCCCTGACCCGTCTGCCCGTGCCCTGACCCCGTCTGCCCGTGCCCTGACCGTGCCCGCCGGCGGCGGCAGGGCGGAGGCGCCGTGCGGGGCCGAGCTGCTGCAGCGGTCGGCCGGCAAGGACGTGACGCGGGCTTTCGAGGCGGCGCAGCACTCGGCCCAGGCGCTGGACACGCTGCGGGGCCTGTTCGTGGGCAACTTTCTCGACCCGGACACGGAGCCCGTCCAGGTCAGGGTTTTGGGGGTGTCGGGTCGCTCACACACGGTTGATGGGGGGGATGTGGGGTCGAGATGTCGCCGTTTACGTCCAGGTCAGGGGTTTCGTGGGTGTCGGGTCGCTCACACGCGGCTGATAGAGGAGATGTGGGGTCGAGAGGTCGCCTTTGACGATGCCAGGGTTGATGCAATGCCATGGGAACGACACGTCCCTCGTCTGCGTCCAGAGCAGTAGCAGCAGGTGTGCTGAACACCGCCGAGCCAGATCTGACCACGCTGTGGACCGCGTTCCCCGCCCGGCCAGACGGGTTCCGATCCCCGCCGTGTTTGCCGCCACGTGCCGTGACCCTGCGCCCGGCTAGACGGGTTCTGATCCCCGCCGTGTTCGCCGTCCGTGCCGTGACCCGACGCCCGGCCAGACGAATTCCGATCCCTACCGTGTTCGCCGCCACGTGCCGTGACCCCGCGCCCGCCCTGCCCGGCCAGACGGTGGACTCGAGCACGCTCTCATCGCCGCTGGTGGACGCCGAGCGGTCGCTGGCGCTGCTGCTGGGTCTGCAGGCGCACACGTTGTACCGCAGCGCGCCGCCGCAGCCGGCCGAGCTGCAGGCGCAGGCGCTGCTTGACAGCGGCGTGTTCGACGGCGGACTGGCGGTGAGCGGGCGCTGACGCTGCCGCGTGTGCTGGTGTCTGGCCGACGGCGGGTGGTGTATGCATTTGATGCGAGCAAGTGAAGCAGAAAGTTTATAGTGGTATCCGCTGTAAATTTATATTCCACTCAGGCAAAATGAGACGCACGTGGACGTCATGGCAGTGCGATTGGGCGCGCTACGTTGCCATGTTTCCGATGCGTGTTTCTGAGGCGAAGGATTTTGCTGGGAAGGATCAGAACGCACACGAGCATTCGGCTGCCCAGTGGGGCTGGGTGGTGTCGCTAGCACCGCCTGTGATGTCTGATGTAACGCCAGATAACACCATTCTGCGCGGCGCATGCGATTTCAGCGAGGCGTCTCTCAGGGACTGGACGACGCCGACAAGGACCGTGAGACCACCAATTCCCCCTTCAAGGCTCACATGGACTCATCCGCCATGGAGGATACTGTCAAACTGATTCTAGCGTATGCGGAGGGCATTGATGAGGTAATCAAACCAACAGGCGGAGTGACAGGTGATACTACCAAGCGAGGGATACAAATGATAACCTCATTAGTGAAAGCCCGCCAGTTGGTCTCCCCGTTCATGTTTCAGCTGTTTTGAAGCTTACCTATCCTATTGGTTTGTGCAGATAGCGTCAGCCATCTACCAAATAATGCTCACCAAACAACTGGACCAGGCAAACACTATCCTGGACGCGTATTGTTCTGAACCGGATAGCCCAACCTCGGACACCGCTGTGCGATGCCGCACTGACCGACGGCGGCCATCGGCAGGACGAGGGCGTGCAGCGGCTGAGCAGTGCCATCTCTGGGCACTGCGACAAGTTCCACCTGCGGATGCCGCTACAGGTGTCGCCCGACCACCCGGTGGAGCAGGTGGGCCGCCGGCTGCTGGCAGCCGTGCTGCGTCAGACGGGTGCCCACCGCCGCCTCCAGCCGTTCCTGCGCCCAGGTCAGCTGCGCCGGCGCCGTCATGGGTCGGGTAGCGGCGGCCGGGGTCGCCGCCACACGTGCCCTTGTCAAACACGTGTAGGAATGCGGTGAACAGCGTGCAGTTCACCACGTGGCGATGGTTGGCGAAGCTCGTGTTTCAGCCAGCCTCTCGTGCCGTGCGGGTTGTTTGCGAGGCGGCTAAGCACCGGTGGATGGAACCCAGGCGCGTGTAGCCTTACCCCACCGCTGTCCACCATCCCTTATCCCAAGGCCCAGAAGGGGTCATGATTGACTGAAGTGACCCGTATCGGATCAGTCAAAACAAACCGAACCGAAGCCCGTGTTTTGCTTGGGTCGTTATCATCACTTGCCTGCTTGCTCTTTATGCTCGGCCCCACATTTGCGTGTGAATACAGAGCGGACGTGGCAACGCGTTCGCTCGTGCGTTCCGACGCTTGTGTTTGTGCGTCACCGCGGGGCCTGTCTGACTGCGGTTCGGGCAGTGTTCTGACCCCGCTTGCGTGCCCGGCAGCGGCGGCGGGGCCGGACGGCGAGGCGACCGAGCCGCGAGAGCTGCCGGAGCCGCTGCCGGAGCTGCTGCGGATCGTGCAGCGGACCAAGCTCTCGCTGATCCGCACGCGACAGCAGCTCGACTCCAGCTACAAGGAGGTCTGCGCCGAGCCCATGGACAAGTGCCGGTCAGTGAAGCTGGGCGCCACCCGCCGCCCGCCCGCCGCCCGCCGCGGTGCCGTCCTGCGCTGGCGTGGCTCGTATAGGAGATCCGACCTGCTGGCCGCTCCTGGCCTAGCCTTTCATCCTGAGACGCGTGCGGTGCTGTGCGACCACATTGGTCTGTGTTACTCTGTTACTGATGATGTGGTGGTCGCCACCTGGACACCAGGTGGCGTTGTACGCGCCCGGCGGGGCTCTGACTAGCATCCGTCTGGTGGTAGAATGCCTCGCAGGCAATCCGCGTGATCTGTCTGGGATTCACTGGCTACTCGGCATGCCCGGCTTCTAGGACTGGGTTGCTATTTTGCCGTTCTCCTGGCCTGCTGCACGCTTGTGTGTACCCAGTCGGTGGCATCCCGCCGCCAGTATACCCAGCGTAATAACCAACACCCCCGGGTGTCCGCCGCTGCGGCCATATGAAGGTCACCGCATCCGCGCCCGCCTGCAGTGACGCCGCGGCCGCCGCCGCAGCTCCGACCGCAGAGTGGCGTCCAGCGCCGCTCCTCGTCACCAGCCCTGCTGTCACGCCCCCTCCCCCTGCGGTCCTGCAGGTTCCTGCTGTACAAGATGCGGCCGCTGTCGTGCGCGGCGGCGCGCGCCGCCTCTGGCCGTCGCCTACTGCACGTGCCCAGCCGCTGGCGGGCGGCGGCGCGCCAGGTGCTGCTGGCGCGCTCCGGCGGCCTCAACGTCCGACCAGAGGACATACTCAACGAGAGCATCCAGGTGCGACGGACGCGCAAGTGTCGAACGCTGAACCAGGCGATGAGATATGGTGGTGGCTTTCACACGGGCATAGTGGTGGAGTGGATCACGGATGACCAGTTGGGATTATAAGAGGAATGTGTGATGAAGCGGTCTGCATCACATGACCCTAGAAGAACAGCATTGCTCTTCTCTGTCCCCGGTGATAAGGGCGTTTTTGCATTTTCCGGGGCCGGTTTTGAGCATTCTTACTTCCGTGTGTAAGCGCCCTCGGACATCCCATTCTTATCTGATACTAATATGGTCGTCAACGTCATGCACAGTGCAGCATCAGTCGTGAAGTGCACGTACAGTCAGTCGTCTGTCACACGCGGTGCCAGGGTGGATGCGACGAGCCGCCGTCGGCCGGTCACGCCACGTGCCGTCTGACCGCCCCCCCCCCCCCCCGTGTATGACTAGTCTCAGGACGCGCTCGCGGCCGCCGCCGGTCAGAAGGAGCCGTCGGAGGAGGACGGCGAGGCCGAGAAGCAGCTGCTGGAGGCGGCGGCGGCCGGCTGCGCGCCGCCCCCGCCCTCCCAGACGCTGCCGGCCGGCGGCGTGGCTGGCTCGCCGGAGGACGACTCGGGCGCGGAGGAGGAGGAGCGCTCGGAGAAGCTCGCCGCCGAGGCGCTGCCGGAGAAGACCGGCGAGCCCGACCACGAGCGCTCCGAAAAGTTCGAGGAAGACCGCTCCGAGAAGGTGGGCGATGAGGATCTCTCGGAGAAGCTGGTGGCGGAGGACCGGTCAGAGAAGCTGGTAGACGAGGATCGCTCTGAGAAGCTGCTCGACGAAGATCGCTCCGAGAAGCTGGTGGACGAAGACCGTTCGGAGAAGCTAGAAGAGGACGACCCGTCCGAGAAGGTGGACGACGAGGACTGTTCGGAGAAGCTTGAGGAGGACGAGGAGCGTTCTGAGAAGGCCGAGGCCGGCGGGAAGCGCTCCGGCGGCGGGGTGGGGAGTCACGACAACCGAAGAGACGAGGCCCCCGAGCAGGTGGTGAAGGACGCACTGTCGTGCGACTCGGAGCCTGGGGCAGCCGCTGCCGTCCGCGTCGTGCCCGGCAAGCTGGCGCTCAAGCTGGAGATGATGGAGACGACAGAGACTTGGACGCCCGCAGCGTGCGGGCCCAAGCGCGGTAAGAGAACCACAGGCTTGGGGTCAGTCGTTTGTGGGAGCTACGCCGGGCTGAAATTTGGCGTGAGGTTTTGTTGAAGGCTGCAAACTTTTTTGTTTCTTTTCATTTTGTGCACTTTTCATGTAAAAGTTCGACTGACATTGATGGTGTGAGGATTGGCATCTACAGTATTGTAACGCTTCTTTCTTTTTTATTCGTGTCTGTGAATGCATTGGTGTTAAATGCATGGGCTTGCTCAGATGCTTCGTTCGAACCTGCTTCATAATCCGCACGTTTGCTTTCAGAGCACATCGCCTCGGGCGCAGCGCTGCCAGAGTCGTCGCCTGTCGATGTGCTCGAGATTGCTAACAAGATCGCCGCGTTCGTGACCCAGACCTCGGTGGACGTCGGCGTGGTGCAGAAAGCTCTCACATGCCAGGTAGGAGTGTGTGCCTGGAGCCGAGCGGCGCCGCCAGCTGTCGCCGGTGGTGTGCCACCAGTCACGCGGTAGCCTCCCACGCGCTGCTCCAAACGTGGCGTGCGTGCTTGTGTGACCCGAGCAGCCGGTATTTGTATACAGCATAACCATCGACCTTCCATGGCGACTCCCCGTCCCCTCCTCGGGAGGCGGCGGTGGATCGGACCCGGCCCGACCCGGCCCGGCCCCCAGACGCCCGCTCTCGGTCGACGCTCGTGCTCCCGCCGGCAGATGGAGCGGGCCGGCCTGCGCCTGCGCGGTCTGGACATGGTGCACGGCCTGCTGGCCAAGACGCACCTGGTGGCGTCAGCGCGCGTCCACCTGCTAATGGGCTGGCTCGGCCTGGGACCCACGCTCAAGGCCAGCCACACGTGAGTCGGCGCGCCGGCACCCGCCTCATCCGCTCTGTCTCGAGTCCCGTCGTGCTGTCGCCTCACCGTCGTTACCAAGTCGCCGTTACAGTGGAGTCTGACTTGCCGTGCCTCGCGTTCTCCCACGACAGTGCGTCGGCACAGCTGTCACGCGCGGCCGCGACACAGCCGTCGGCGCCGCGCCCGTGTCGAACCCGTCTGCGTCCTACGGCCTGATGAAGCGCCGCGAGCCGTGTCGCTGACACCCCTGGAGCCCGGCCAGACTCCGGCGACGCGGCGCGGCCCCGTGTCCGCCGTCTGACTGTCTGGCTGTCGGGCTGTCTGACCGTCCGGCCGTCTGGCCGCCGCCAGGCCGCTGCCGTCGTGTCTGGACGGCGTGCGTCGTAGCCGGCCGTACGAGCGGGCACAGCTGCTGGTGCAGCACGGCCGGCTGCAGCAGCTGGCCGCTCATCAGCTGCGCCAGCTGGCGGCCGACGCCGAGCAGCAGTTCCGCGGCCGTAGCTGCAAGTCCACTCGGCTCAAGGAGAACCTCAACCACATGGACCAGAACGGCCTCTCGACGCTGCCGTCGGCCAGGTGAGCGGCCGCGAGACGCGGCACGGCCCGAGGCAGCTGCCAGCAGCGGCAGTGGGCCGCGGCCGCCAGTATCAGTGTTCATCAGATGTTAAGTTATTAAGACATCTCGGATTTGGAAAAGCTGTCGGCAGTCCTAGATTGTTTGAGCTGTTGAAGTCATGTTGGATGCGAAGGAGTTGGCAGTAGCTGCACATTCTGACTCCTGTTTTAAGCTGCCGATGTGATTTTTATATGTTTAAAGCATGCTAGTTTTTAGGTGTTCGGTAGGGTATGGAAGGCTGTGTGCATTTAGCGCATATCATGCATTTTATACGCATATTATTGTGGGTATTTACTGGATCCCGTAGCTTCGGGCACTTTGCTGTCTATGGGTCTTGTGACGGAGTCCTCTGCTCCCTTCCATCTATATCACGTTCTTGACATACGCATCTGGACGGAAACTATCAAAAGATTACAGTTGGCCGTGGTCTGGATTAGTGAAATACACATCCTAACACGTTGGACTCAAAATATGCCCCAACAAATGATAACGCTCTGATGTCGCGCGCTGATGCCGCGCCCGGCGCCTGCCTGTGCCGCTGTGTGGCGCCCGGCCAGTATGCCGCTCCTGGCCTCTGAGTTTCGGCGCCTGCCTGTGCCGCTGTGTGGCGCCCGGCCGGTCTGCCGCTCCTGGTCTCTGAGTATCGGTGCCGCGCCCGGCGCCTGCTTGTGCCGCTGTGTGGCGCCCGGCCGGTCTGCCGCTCCTCGTCTGTGAGCGGCGCTGTCGGCCGGCAGGTTCCTGCTGCCGCTGCTGGCTGTCCTGAGCGGGGAGCATGGCCCGGACGTGGGCTCGATGCTGGTCAGCTCCGGCCTGCTGGCCACGGCGCAGACCCTGCTCCGGCTGCTCGGTACGGCCCCTCGCCGCGGCGCGCGCCACGGCCGGCCCGCCCCCGGACCGCTGTCATCGGCTGGACATACACTGAGGGCTGGATGGAAACTCAGCCTCGAGTGGGATGCATTTTCTTGGCAAAATGTTGATGTGGTGTCATCAGGAGCAATGCCATGTGGTTGAAGTACATATAGTCTGCTTTAATATTGTGTATGACTTTCGTTACTTTTGCTCTTACAGCACGATCCTCGCTGTCATTAAGCTGCCCTACTCCCTTGAGTGGGAAATATTTATCTTTTATTTAATGTTAGCTAATTCAAAGCTGGTGTGTATGTATGCATCTTGACTGCATGGGCTGCCTACATTGCCTGTTGGCCAGCTGCAGCCCAGTGCCCCCCCCCCCCCCCCACGCCTTCGCTGACGCCGCCCCGCTGGCGCCAGGTCCGGACCCGTCCGGTGGGCCGGAGGAGCCGCTCTCGGTGCCGGCCATTCTGGAGGAGACGGTCGAGCGGCAGCGCTCGCCGCAGTACCAGCTCACCGGGCCCGAGATGGCCGCGCTCATGAAGATAGGCACGCGCGTCGTGCGCGGCGAGGACTGGAAGTGGGGTGACCAGGTCAGCGGCTGGCGCCATGGGGAAGGGGGGAGGGGTGAGGGTCGGCTCGTAGATCCGAGTTCTTTAGACGCACGTTTGCGACTTAAATGGATGTACTGAGTTTGTGGACCGCTTCTTCTTTCGACCGACGGCCAGACCGTCGATGGATCACACCCATCACGTGAAACACCATTGCTAACATTGGTGAACTCCATTTCGGTAGTTTTCTGCTCGTCTTCGTTGCATCGTCCACGCCGGTGGGGTGAATTGCCTTTGGCAATACCGGGTGTCATGGCAGTCAGCGTCTGCCGCGCCATCTGGCGGCCGTGCCGGATCCTCGGTGCGCTGTGAGACGGCGCCGTGTCGGGGAGCCCGCGTCTCTCGTCCGTCACCGCCGCGTGCCCGGCCGCTCCTCTGGGCCGCCGTGACCGATGTGGCGCGCTGGCTCGGCGCAGGACGGGCCGCCGTCCGGCGAGGGCGTCGTCATCGGAGAGCTGGGCGAGGACGGCTGGATCCGCGTCCAGTGGGACAACGGCTCGGCCAACTCCTACCGCATGGGCAAGGAGGGCCGCTACGACCTCAAGCTGGCCGACGTGCCGCAGCCGCTCTCCTCCGACGACGAGGACGACGACGACGACCTCAGTGAGTCTCGGCCGAGACTGTGGACGGCCTGAGTCGCTCGGCCAGACCGCTCCCGTCATGAGAGTTGTCGCTCTGTCCACGTCCAGAGTTGTCGTTCTGTCCATGTCCAGAGTTGTCGTTCTGTCCACGTCCAGAGTTGTCGTTCTGTCCACGTCCAGAGTTGTCGTTCTGTATGCCCACCCACGCCAGCGTCAGACAGCCTCGCTCTCAGAGCATTTCTCTAATGCCATTCACGCACCGTACGCTGGTTTGTGGTCTCCGCCGCATGAGCTGGGAGGCCCGGTGTCTGTATCCTAACCCCTAACGCGATGTTTGACCCACGCTCAGTTACGGCCACGACTTCGCTGTCCTGTTCCATCTCTTCCGTGTCCTTTGCCGTCTGTACCGCGTCCTATGCCGTATGTTCTGTGTCCTGTGCGATAGGTTTTGTGTCCTGTGCCATCTGTTCCATATCCTGTGTCATAGGTTCTTTGTCCTGCGCTATCCGTTCCGTGTGGAGATAAAATTAATCGGACAACCAGAATGGCCAATTCCATCACCAAAATATGCATCCTGATCACCAACTGAAGTTGCATGTCGAAACGGCCAGTTTATCACGAAAAGGCTGAGTCATTACTATTGATGCCAGTCAAAATCTGCTACAGTAAACCAACCAGGCATCAGGGCTTAAACCTCCGATACGGGTGGAAGGACATGAACAATCACCAAAACAAATGAAATTCAGGTGCCCTGAAGAGCCCATATTTGGTGCTAGAGTCCAGGAGTGGCCAGACCATTCTAGTGTCTCATTGTCGACTTTTTCATCGAGATGTCTCTGATTTCCATTCCATGTTAGGCAAAGGGACATGGACCAACACAAGTGGCTCTATGGTATTCAGAGCCCCGTCCCGCTCCTCTTCAGCAAGATGTGCCTGCGGTCGGCTCGGAGTCCCTTGCCGACACAGGCTCGCCTGTAAGGCTCTCTGTGCATTAGTACAGGAAGCCACATTGTTTAAGGGGTTCCGGCCAATGCAGGAGGACTTCAGTAACAACTGCAGACACTGGCCTTGTCCCTGCTTCGTAAATGGGACCCCAGGCTTCAAACTGACTCAGAGCCAAGTACTTAACATTGGTGATTTCGGACCTACATAGACGCTTTTGTAGTCCCGGGGACCCCCGACAGGCGCGACGAGTCCATGTGGCCGACCTTGAGGGACCGGGCCTTCGCCACGGAGCTGCTCCCGGCCAACCCTTCGGACCTTCCAATCAGGCCGTTGATAGTCTGTGCCCAGGGTCCCGAGAGCCACTCACGGCTTACCGGGAGGATATGTCCCCTGTGCCTCCCCTCCCCACCACCTGGCTTCGCCCCCGATGTAAAGGTATGTACGAAACTCAATGCTAGTCAGCGACTCGCTCTCAGGACGCGACTCCACTGTGAGTAATGGCGTCTGCGTCCCAAGATATTGGCAAGTTGATGCCAGTTTGGTTTAAAATATTGCCGTTGCTTTTGCCGTTGGGCTCAATATCCTAAATTCTGATACAAATTATCGATTTCCTTTTATATCTGGGTGGTTTGTTTCAGCTATCTGGTGAAACCCCAGCCAGTCCGGTGGAAATGACGCTAAACATCTCCTTCTCGTATTTGTTGGCTTGGGTAGGGATTACGGAAAAAAAACGGCGGTGAAAACATGTATATGGGTGGCAATGATCCAATCGATGGTGAAATGTTCATTTTGGTTGTCATTCTTCCGATCTGGCAGAAGTATCCATTTTAGTCATTTTAATTCATTTTTGGTGACCGGTTAATAGGGAACCTTTGGTGTCCTGTGCCGTCTGTTTCGTGTTCCGTTTCGTCCGTGAGGGTGGTTAAAGCACCGCTAGCGCAATGTTTTACATGCGCTCAATCACGGCCACGACGTGGCTGTCCTGTGTCATCGGGTACGTGTTCTGTACGGTCAGTTCTGTGTCCTGTGTCATCTGTTCCTTGTTCTGGGCCATCTTCCGTATCCTGTGCCATCTGTTTCGTGTGCTGTGCCATCTGCTCCGTGTGCTGTGCCAGCTGTTCAGTGTCTTGTGCCAGCTGTTTAGTGTCCTGTGCCATCTGTTCCGTGTCCTGTGTCATCTGTTCCGTGTCCTGTGCCAGCTGTTCAGTGTCCTGTATCTGACACGTGTGGCGCCTTCTCGGCGTCCATGGGCACTATCCCGTGTCCAGTGAGCTGATCTGGCGTCCTTGTGTCACACCACTGACGCAGTGTCGGCAGTGGCGTGCGCCGAGTGCCGTGTCAGCGTGTGGTGGTGGTGACGCGGCCGCGCCGTGTCCGCAGCGGCCACAGAGGCGCCATCCGAGAGCCGACAGCCGACCAGCCTGTTCCGCCAGAGCTGCCTGCGGTTGCTGCAGGCCCACACGCTGGCGGCCGGCCTACACGGCGAGGCGACGGCGCCCGCCAGCGTGCATCGGCTCACGGCGCTCATCAGGGACATTGTCAGGGTGAGGGCGACGTCCCCGGTCAGGGGTGTCCTCAGGGTGAGGCCTGGCTCCCGCGTGCGTCCGGGTGAGGCCAGCCTAATCAGCGATGTCATTGTCAATGCATACTCCGCCTGGGGCCTTTTTGTCATTGGTTGTAGGGCTCTACTATTTGATCATTATATGATAGCGCCCTGCCATCATTATCTCCGCGTAATGATCTACATACCTCTGATACCAGTCAAGAGTTCTCCTGTTCTCCTTCCTTCTGCGGACCGCATTATGGCGCTGTCCTCGCGGCTGGCCGTCGACCCCCCCGGCCAGGCCAGACCGGCGTCTGACCGCTGTGCCTGACCCGCGCCCCCGCCGCTGCCGGCAGCACGGCCGCACGGAGCCGGCCTCGCCTCTGCAGGAGCCGGAAGCGTCGCTGCACACGCAGCACCGCAGCTGGGCCACGCTGCCGCTGGTGCGGGCCGTGGCGGGCTGCTCGCCGGCCGTACAGCGCGCCCTCTGCCGGCCCGCCTGGCTCACCCTGCTGCTCGACAGGCTCGAGCCGCACGTGCCGGTGAGGGGGCGTCACGCAGGGATGGAGGGCTGCTGGTGTCGACAGGCTGCACCCGGTATTCGTGCACATGATGGTGCGGGCGCATTAATTTGTCGTCACGGTGCGGTGCCAATTGCGGGGGCTCGTAATCAAAACGGGATCCACTGTAACATCAGTCGTCGTAATCAAAACGGGATCCACTTTAACATCAGCCGTCGTAATCAAAACGGAATCCACTTTAACATCGGTCGTCGTAATCAAAACGGGATCCACTTTAACATCAGTCGTCGTAATCAAAACGGGATTCACTTTAACATCAGCCGTCGTAATCAAAACGAGATCGTCTTCAGCATCCCTTCTGGTCATCAGCATTAGACTGACTGCAGTGGCGTGTTGTGGGTGGTTCTGAGCGGGTCTGACACCCGGCCTGCCCTCCCTGTGTCGTCGCCCGGCCCGCCCCGACCGTCGGCGCGGCGTGCCCTTGCGCAGGTGGAGGCCCAGCTGCAGAGCGTGCTGCTGCTGTCCTCATGCCTGGCCGCCTGCCGCGAGCCGGACCAGATGCGCGCCCTGCTGCACCGCCTGCTGACGCGCATGGGGGAGGCCATGCTGACTGGTGCCAACGAGGCCAAGCTGGCGCAGGGTGCGTGGGGTGCGGCCGCTCTGGGCGCGCCGCCTCTCTTGATTGGGACACGACTGCAGCGAAGCTGGAGCGGCTCTCTGGTCGTCACGCACGTGTGGTGTCAGTCGCTGGCTGATTGGCTTCGGCGGCTCGTGCCGGTCAGACCCGGCGTCGTGTGGTCGCTGGGGCCTCTGCGCGATGCCATTTGGAGGTCAAACAGCCAGGCATCACCAAAGTGTGTGTCAGCCCTTGGGCATATTGCGTGCGGACGTTCTGTCGGGCCGCGGATCCGTCTGTGGCCGTTAGGCCCATGTACAGAGGCTGCTGCGGCCCGTCTCCGTGTGAGCGTGACGGCGACGGTGCTGCAGGCGGGGACGGCCTGGTGCGCGCCGGCGGACGCCATTCCCTGACCGCGTCGCTGACCTCGACGCTGGCCGAGGAGGTGGTGGCGCTGGTGCGTCGGCTTCACGCGCTGCCCCACTGGACGGCCGTCACCAGCCAGTACCTGGCCGACTGCGTGGCGGCGCTGCCCGCCCAGCCGGCCGCTGATAATGAGGTGAGGCCGCGCTGCTGCGTGCCTCACTGCCCGTGTCTGTACTCTATAACGAGGTCTAACTTGCTACGGAAGCAGCCGGACGTGTTGGAGCCGTGACCAGGTCATCTGGTCGACCAGCTGTGCTCCTTGACTGAGTTATGGTCGAATGAGGCAATGCTTGATAACTGATCCCATGTTTTGTCCCAATGCGCCGCTAACGCCTTCCGCCACACCAAGCCGACACTTAACAACGTCCATGGCCACACCCGACCGTACATACCACTGCACAGCCTTCTCCCGTGTGAAGCGTGGTCGTTGCGCCGGCGCGTGGCCACTGGTGGTACCGGTGTCGGGCCGTGACCGCGTGGTGGCGGCAGCCCGCCGCCGCCGCCGCCCCCGGTGCGATGCCACCGCCCGCGTGACCGGGCCCCGTGCTGCACAGGCGCCAGCCGAGTCGCCTCCGGACGACGCCTCTGGAGACTACCGCCAGGCGGCGCTGCTGGCGGCCGTCTCCGTCGTCGGCGGCGTCGACCCGCGGCCGCGGCTGGGCGGCCTGGTCCGTGTCGGAGCCGACAACCGTGGTGAGTGTCGGCTGGCAGCACGGGTCAGAGTCGGAGCTGAACGGACCAACAAGGACGCGCTATATGTCCGGTATTTTGCAGATAGCGATGGCCATCTCGAGTTGTCTCTAGCCAGATGGCGATGGCCATCTCGAGTTGTCTTGAGCCAGATGGCGATGGCCATCTCGAGTTGTCTCTAGCCAGATGGCGATGGCCATCTCGAGTTGTCTCTAGCCAGATGGCGATGGCCATCTCGAGTTGTCTTGAGCCAGATGGCGATGGCCATCTCGAGTTGTCTTGAGCCAGATGGCGATGGCCATCTCGAGTTGTCTTGAGCCAGATGGCGATGGCCATCTCGAGTTGTCTTGAGCCAGATGGCGATGGCCATCTCTGTGGTTGTTACGAGTAGTGGTCCTGCTCGCGCTGCCTGCGGTCACTGCGTTCGCTGCTGTGAGTGGAAAACATCGCCCTGGAGGTCGAGCGTCATGAGAGGATTTCTGCCATGAACCCCTATGCGTTCGTGAATGCGTATACATGCGTGGTGTGCGCGCCATCACGGGTTTCGGCGTGGCTTTACCCGCCTGTGGAGTGAGACAAATAATTACAATCGCGGCCGCTAGCGAGAGTAGCATACCCCAAGTTAGTTCGCTTTGTTTACGCCATCGACGCTGCACATACTGCTTCAAGCATGCGGACTTGGCATTGTCTTAAACGCGCTGAATTTCGTCTTAGCGCCGTCTGCGATCACTACGGTGGTCCTCCAGCGGCCGCGGAAACTGCAGGACTGTGACGCATCTCGTGACGTCATCGGAGAACTATGACCATCGTGTCATTGTATGACGCCAGACAAATGACTGGCGCTGATTGGCGCGGCCACAGCGACAGCAGGTGCCGTGGATGGGGCCGGTGTCCTTATCGAATGCCATTGTCCTCATTGTTGTTAATGGTAGCGGTCAGGAGTCATTTGAGTGGGTGATTGGCGTCACGCTGACCACCTCAGCTCAGTGATCAGCCTCGCTCACCAGACCAGCTGCAGCGGTATCGCCTCAGGCTACGTGACGTCACGCGTCGAGTTCAGCTGACTCACCACCATCATGGCGCCCCTCTGACAGCGCGTGTCGCTTGTGTGTCGCACCTCCCTGCCGATGTGGGGCCGCCTGCGCCGGTGCGCCGGCGCTGGGCAGGCGCTCACTCCGGCGCCGTCCTGACGGCGGCCGCCTGCGCCGGTGCGCCGGCTCTGGGCAGGCGCTCGCTCCGGCGCCGTCCTGACGGCGGCCGCCGCGCGCCGGTGCGCCGGCGCCGGGCGGGCGCTCGCTCAGGCGCCGTCCTGACGGCGGCCGCCGCGCGCCCGCGTGTGCCGCAGGCCTGGTGGTGCGGCTGGGCGTGCAGAAGCTGTTCGTGCGCCTGCTGTGCTCGGGCGAGCTGAAGCGGCTGCCGGTGGCGGCCGTCGTCGGCCTTCCGTCCGTGCCGCCCACCGTCGGTCAGTCGACCCCCGCCGGCGGGCCCGCCGCCTCCGCGCCGATCGGCGGCAAGGGCACTGGTGGCTCGATGGCGGCTGTGCTTCTCGCAGATTCCGTGTCGCATGCCCTTGTAACGATTATTGAAAACTGGGAAAATGCGTTTGCAAATGGAGACGGATAAATGGTATCGTCGCCTGCGTTTTTGGAAGCAGCTCCTTGTTTTAGTGTTGCGGCCTGTCGATAAGGCGTCGGACAGTGTGAGCGTGTACTTCTGATCTAGCTATTTTTGTCGTTACTGAACTTCGTGCGCATGGCCACGTTGGGTGCCACGCTTGGCTAAATTATTGGGAAGACATGCCCGTGCTCACAGCACTGGCGTTCCAACCCACTGACATCGTGAGCCTGTCGCCACCACGGCCGTGTCCCGTCTCCCTCAGAGAGGTTCCCGACGTCGGATGACTTTATCCAGATGTGGGCCAACCTGCTGCTGTTCGCCATGGAGGCCCCACGGGCGGAGCAGATCAAGTCGCCGATGCAGGGTAGGTCGGGACCAGCTTGTCAGTGCGGCCGGCGCGCTGGCGTGCCGTCTGGATCTTGTAATGTGTGCTGAGGAGGGTTTTGCCAGACATGTCACGGTACGTTGAACCGCTTCTGGTGTCCCTCCGTGGCTGACCCGTGCCGCCGTACTGACCCTGACCCCTGACCCCGGACCAGCAGCGGCCGTCAGCCGCGCCGGCGTGCGCCAGCAACAGCAGCAGGTGGCGGCGCTGGCCGCCTGCCGCCAGCTGACGGGGCGGCAGCAGCTGCTGCGCCGCGTCCTGCAGAGCCGGCAGCTGCTGCAGCGGCTCACGGCCGTCGCCACTCAGCCCAGTCCGGTCAAAACCGGGTACAGCCCGCTCGAGATCGAGGTGCGGCAGGCTGTAGCGCTGGTGGATAGTCGGGGACTCTGAAGTCAGCGATCGTACGGTCCCGATGTGCAGTGCCATTGGTATACCGGTTGGGAAACTGGCATGACTTAACAAACAATGCCATTAGATAGTTGCTGGACGTTTTCAACCAGAGTCTCGCCTAATCCCCAAAACATTGTTTTGTACCTTTTCCAGCAATTCTTGCTGTCAACGCCTGCTTGCCCGTGCAACCCGTGCATTGCCGTCTGGTTTCTGACTCGATGAATGTGGCAGCATTGCAAGCCCTTCAGACAGACAGCCATGGCACCCTGACCAAACTCCCTCCCAACGGCCAGTTGTCAGCACGCTACCACTTCCGCTCCCATCCACCAGTGTCTAGCGCCCTGACCACTTCCCCTCTCTGTTCCCAGGTGGCAGCTCTGGCGCTATCGCAGCAGCTGGCGTACGACCTGCACCACGCGCGCCCGGAGCTGGGCGCGGCCGACACGCCGTCGCTGGGTGCGGCCGGCGCGGCGCGCTCGTCGCCGCCGCGCCGCAAGCGCCGCGCCTCTTCACCGCCGCCCAGCGAGGTGGTGCGCCAGCTGATTGAGATGGGCTTCGTGCGCCGCACGGTGGAGCGCGCCCAGCAGTGCATGGGTGCGTCGGCGGCCGGCGCAGAGGCGGGGGCGCGTCCGGAGCTGGGGCAGAGGCGGGGGCGCGTCCGGAGCTGGGGCAGAGGCTGGGGCGCGTCCGGAGCTGGGGCAGAGGCGGGGGCGCGTCCGGAGCTGGGGTAGAGGCTGGGGCGCGTCCGAAGCTGGGGCAGAGGCGGGGGGTGCGTCCGGAGCTGGCGGGGGCGCGTCCGGAGCTGGGGCAGAGGCGGGGGCGCGTCCGGAGCTGGGGCAGAGGCTGGGGCGCGTCCGGAGCTGGGACAGAGGCGGGGGTGCGTCCGGAGCAGGGACAGAGGCGGGGCGCGTCCGGAGCTGGGACAGAGGCGGGGGCGCGTTGGGAACTGGAGCTGAGGCTGGGGCGCGTCCGGAGCTGGGGCAGAGGCGGGGGCGCGTCCGGAGCTGGGACAGAGGCTGGGGCGCGTCCGGAGCTGGGGCAGAGGCGGGGGCGCGTCCGGGGCTGGGGCAGAGGCTGGGGCGACCTGACGTGGTCGCCTCTACTGAGGACTGGGGTTGGGGTGTCGGGCTTCGCGAAGGCGGTTATGCTGCCGGGCTTTGAATGCAGACCGCGTACTCGATGCTACAGCTGTTGGATACTGGCCAACAGCTGTGGTGTGACCGCGTACTCGATACTACAGCTGTTGGATACTGGCCAACACTGTGGTGTGACCGCGTACTCGATACTACAGCTGTTGGATACTGGCCAACACTGTGGTGTGACCGCGTACTCGATACTACAGCTGTTGGATACTGGCCAACACTGTGGTGTGACCGCGTACTCGATACTACAGCTGTTGGATACTGGCCAACACTGTGGTGTGACCGCGTACTCGATACTACACCTGTTGGATACTGGCCAATACTGTGGTGTGGAGTTGGAAAGGATGATCATGTATTATAACAAGTCAGGGTGGGATAGCATTTAGAGAAGAGTGCTGGAAAAAACTCATGCAATTGACTTATCCTTTGATGACGAGCGTAGAGACGCCCTGTTTTGTGTTGAAGGCGTTACCGATGTCGCCGTGCCGACGCCATTGTTCGGGGGGCGCGTGAGCCTGGCTCTGGCCTGACCGCGCTCCGCGTCTGGCCGTCAGACGGCGCCCCGAGCGCGGAGTCGGTGGTGGCCTGGATCCTGGAGCACCTGCCCACCAGCGGCTCCAGCTCCGACTCCGAGGAAAGCTCCCTCTCCTCCGACGACGAGCGCGAGGAGGAGGAGGACGACGACGAGGACACGAGCACCTCCGACTCGGCGGCCGCCGGCGCCACCGGCTACCAGGCGCCCGTGCAGGTGATGATCTGGTGCTCTGGAGGTATTAGTGGTGGGGAGCAGTAACACCCACGCTTTTACAAATGATAACTATCCACGCTTTAGGCAGGCGGGTGGGATCCATATCAGTCCACGCTTCACGTGCACATCCTGTGTATGATAGTTGTGGTGCTAGCTTAAGTAATTACCGGTGATAATCGCAGATTATTATTGATTATTATTATTGATGATTATCTTGCATGATTATCGATGTTATAAGTGTTTTAACTCCTGTTAAAGTTGTGGTAGGCGTTCGGAGATAGAAGGCATAGTGTTGGGCATTTCATGACAACAAATTTGTATGCACCCATATGTGACCACCGAAATACACGCAAATGTGGTGCACGCGCAGTGAACTGATAGTCCGTATCATGACGTGTCTCCGCTCGGTGGGCCGGACGTCGGCATGGCACGGCTCCCTAGACGATACAGTTGTCTCGCCGGACGGTCTCCGGCCGGACCCCGAATCTCTGGCCGGACCCGACGGTGCCCTCTCCGCCGCCAGCCGGGCCCGGCCGAGGCGTTCCGCCGGCGCCACCAGTTCGCCTCGAACGACGACTACGCCCTGTACGTGCGCACGCACATCGCCGTGGGGCTGACGGTGCGCTGCTGCCGCTCCTACGAGGAGGTGCACGAGGGCGACGTCGGCACCGTGGTCAAGCTGGACCGCGACGGCCTGCACGACCTCAACGTCCAGGTGCGCCGCCCGCCCTGCTCGCCCGCCGCCCTGCTCGTCCTCCAGACTCGGCTCGGCGCTGGCTGTGGGCGCCCGCTGTGGTGTCCGGCGTGGAGGGTTAACAGCCGCCCGCGTTTTGTTCGGGCAATGTAGTTTCAGAACAGCGTGGGGTGCTTTGGATGTTTGGCTGCTACCACGTCCGCTGCCGTGTACGCGGCCGAGAGGAGAAGGTGGCATCAGTGCCTCTGCTGACTGGGTAGAGCTAGCGGCATCCGCTTACGTCGCGATGCGGTGCAGTGTAGAGTCCGCTTCACCGCGCTACCCCATTACGGCGTGGTGGCAGTCGTGAACCGCTTTGTGTGGATCGTTGCCGCCGGTTTCCCCCAGCGGTCGCCTCGTGTGTGTGTGTGTGTGTGTATGGTAGTGGGAGACGGAACACGGCGCCCGTTGGCCGGCATTCCTTCCTGACGGCCCGGTCCGACCCCAGGTCAACTGGCAGCGCAAGGTGGGCACCTACTGGGTGCGCTACATCCACGTGGAACTGTTGGGCGTGGCGGCCGTGGCGGCGGCCACCACGCACGTGCGCGTCGGTGATCGTGTGCGCGTGCGACCGGCCGTCCACACGCCCAAGTACAAGTGGGGCTCGGTCACCCACCGCAGCATCGGCATCGTCACAGGTCAGCGAGAAGGGGTGGCAGCGGCGTGCGAGCGGGTTACGCGGCCGGACTGCGGGCTGCTGTGTTAGCTGGCAGGGGCGTCAGCAAGCCACCGTCGTGGGAAGTGTTGGATCTGTTAGGCTTCGGATTAAAGCACATTATTAACATCGTGAACTACTGTATGCGGTGTGCGAGTGGAGCATACCTTTCTGGCTGGAGCTGGTGATTTCTGAGGGCTTCCATCTGGCTGCGGCTACCGGGGCCGACCGGAGTCTTCTGCCTCTTTATTACTGTTCTTACTGTATTACTGTATTGTTGCTGTTCGGTGTGTAGGTGTGTGTCGCTGGTAAGTTGTAGACCCCACCCCAGCCATCCGAACAGCAATTACCACATTTGCGACTGACTGTTTTCAATATATATATATATATATATATATATATATATATACATATATATATATATATATATATATATATATATATATATATATATCTCTCTCTCTCTGTACATAATGCATATGCATATATATCATTTGTAGCAGCAGCGGTGATATGGTCACCGCCACCACCACTGGCTCTCCTCCGACGGTCGCGTCTGTGTAGCAGCAGCGGTGATATGGTCACCGCCACCACCACTGGCTCTCCTCCGACGGTCGCGTCTGTGTAGCAGCAGCGGTGATATGGCCACCGCCACCACCACTGGCTCTCCTCCGGCGGTCGCGTCTGTGTAGCAACAGCGGTGATATGGCCACCGCCGCCACCACTGGCTCTCTTCCGACGGTCGCGTCTGTGTAGCAGCAGCGGTGATATGGCCACCGCCACCACCACTGGCTCTCCTCCGACGGTCGCGTCTGTGTAGCAGCAGCGGTGATATGGTCACCGCCACCACCTCTGGCTCTCCTCCGACGGTCGCGTCCGTGTAGCAGCAGCGGTGATATGGCCACCGCCGCCACCACTGGCTCTCCTCCGACGGTCGCGTCTGTGTAGCAGCAGCGGTGATATGGCCACCGCCACCACCACTGGCTCTCCTCCGACGGTCGCGTCTGTGTAGCTGCAGCGGTGATATGGTCACCGCCACCACCACTGAGTCTCCTCCGACGGTCGCGTCTGTGTAGCAGCAGCGGTGATATGGCCACCGCCGCCACCACTGGCTCTCCTCCGACGGTCGCGTCTGTGTAGCAGCAGCGGTGATATGGTCACCGCCACCACCACTGGCTCTCCTCCGACGGTCGCGTCTGTGTGCGGCGCCGGCAGGCATCAGCAGCAACGGCCGGGACGTGACCATCGACTTCCCGCAGCAGGGCAACTGGACGGGCCTGCTGACCGAGATCGAGCCCGTGCCCACCAGCCACCCGGGCGTCAGCTGCGCCGTCTGCGCCGCCGCCCCCATCGTCGGTGAGTGGCGCGGGCACGCCGGCGGGCCGGGTCTGGGCGGGGGTGCGGTGCGGCTCGCGGCGCAGGCTCTGTTGCACACAGCGCAGGGGAGGTCGTTCCAGCTCAGGTCGGTTTGGTCGCTGGACCTGGCGGCGCAGGAGGTCGACATGCGGTGAGGTTTGGTGCGGGGGTGGCGCTGGACCTGGCGGCGCAGGAGGCTGACCTGCGGCGAGGTTTGGTGCAGGGGTGGCGCTGGACCTGGCAGCGCAGGAGGTCGACATGCGGTGAGGTTTGGTGCGGGGGTGGCGCTGGAGGCTGCCGTGTGGACGAGACCGGGCGGTGGGTGAGGGAAAGCACCGATGTAGCACGCTCGCCGCACTGGCCATTGCCCTGCAATGGAGAGAGTTCGTCCTTCCTCTCCGGTGTTGGGTGGAAATGCCACTGCCAGACGGCCCTACCAACCAGGGATGTACCCAAGGAAAGGGACAAACCCCCTCCCCCCCCCCCGTGCCGATCGGTTGAAATAGATACGAGGTGATTTCGCTGGAATTTATTGGAAACTCACACGGCGTTGGAAAATAATGACTCGCCCTAAGAATAATGTTGCTAGGCGCCTGCTATCAGTCCAGAGAGAGAGAGAGGATCAGTAGAGTGGCGCCATCTGTGTACCGATGTGCCAGCGTGCCGGCGGCCTCTGTGGGGCTCAAGGTTATGTGCAGCTGCTGCACGGTGGTGGGTTGTGGTGGTTGCGGCTCAAGGCTGGCGGGTGTTGTGACATTCGTGTGAGAAGATTGTTGTCTTCAGCTGTTGATATCTGTCAAATGGCAGAGATGTCACGGCGATCTGTTTGTGCCCTCCACTCACGGCCATGAATCAGCGTAAAACTCTAAAAATGCCAGAAAACAACAGGTATCTGGTTACTTCATCACCACACTCTGTATGCAGGTACGTGGTTCTCGATTAATATAAACGAATGACCGTTTCCCTGTTAACCGCGGTTACCCAGACCCAACGGACCCCCGGCCCCATCCGTGCCACCCCTGCTTTCCAGTACGCCAGTGATGCTGGCGACATGCCCATTGATGGTGCGTTCGGCCTCCGTTCCAGGACCGCGTTACATCTGCAAGGTCTGCGACCGCTGGGACCTCTGCGAAAGCTGCTTCAGGACCACGCGTGGCCACCGGCACGGGTTTAACCGTCTGGTAGAGCCGGGTTAGTGTCAGAGCCGCCAGCCGGCCCGTGGCAGGGCTGACAACTGGCATACGGGGCCTCGTGCGGCAGCTGGTTGGCATTGTCCGACCCGCGGATGATAGACCACTTTGGTCCGGGCTGTCGACTTGCTTGAAGTTCGCCCCAAGCTGCGATCTGGCGTCTGCAGCAGGTCACAGTTCGTGTCGCTCAGCGCGCAGGCGGCCGAGCTCCGTCAGTCTGTGACGTCCCCAAGGAGCGGCGCGGCCCGCGGCCGCCGCCGGTCCGGCCGCGCTCGGCTCCAGACGGGGTCGTCTAGCGCGCGCGCCTCGCGCTCGGCAGGTGGCGCGCCGACGGCGGCCGGCCGACCGGGCCGCGGCCGCCGCCGGTCCGGCCGCGCTCGGCTCCAGACGGGGTCGTCTAACGCGCGCGCCTCGCGCTCGGCAGGTAGCGCGCCGACGGCGGCCGGCCGACCGGGCCGCGGCCGCCTGGCGCCCGGCGACTCGACCTCGCCCGGCGCCGAGGGCCTCATCACCGAGTTCCGGCGCTGCGTACGCGGCCTCTCCGTGTCCAGCCGCGAGAGCATCGCCAACAGACTGGCTGAGGACGTCAGCGGCTTCTGGCAGAGCTGCGGCACCCACGGCAAGGTACGTCACGAGGGGCTGCGGGGCAAGGTACGTCAGAAGGGGCTGCGGCACCCACGGCAAGGTACGTCACAAGGGGCTGCGGGGCAAGGTACGTCAGAAGGGGCTGCGGCACCCACGGCAAGGTACGTCACAAGGGGCCGCGGCACCCACGGCAAGGTACGTCACGAGGGGCTGCGGGGCAAGGTACGTCAGAAGGGGCTGCGGCACCCACGGCAAGGTACGTCACAAGGGGCTGCGGGGCAAGGTACGTCAGAAGGGGCTGCGGCACCCACGGCAAGGTACGTCACAAGGGGCTGCGGCACCCACGGCAAGGTACGTCACAAGGGGCTGCGGGGCAAGGTACGTCAGAAGGGGCTGCGGCACCCACGGCAAGGTACGTCAGAAGGGGCTGCGGCACCCACGGCAAGGTACGTCACAAGGGGCTGCGGGGCAAGGTACGTCAGAAGGGGCTGCGGCACCCACGGCAAGGTACGTCACAAGGGGCTGCGGCACCCACGGAAGATACGTTACAGGTTCCTGCAGCATCCATGACCAGCTACGGCACAAACTGCTGGCACGCCACGTATCTCTGACACTTTCTCCAGGTTTGGCACAAATAGCTTCAGCACTACATGCTGCTTCAGCGCCAAATACCGCTTCAGCACCGCATACTGCTTCAGCGCCACATACAGTTTCAGCACCCCATAATTACAGCTTCAGCACCCTCAGCGAGTGACGGCACACCCACGACAGCCGTGTTATGTATACGCATCATTTAAGTCACCAAATTCGGCCTCCCTGACACCTGTTAACTGGCTAATAAAACAGTGCCGAATTCTGCAAGGAACCATCTACTTTTGGGGTACTTATGTAATGTAGAGCACACCACAGATCTGGCTGCATTGGCCACCGGATGATTTCCCTCGGCGCTGGGCCGGCTGTGCAGGGGCGGGGTTCAGCTGTCGTGTCGCGTCGGTGCGTGGCGCCCCCTGACGCGGCCGCCGGGGCGCCGCAGCACTGGATCCGTCTGGAGATGCAGCCGGGCGTGACCGTGCACAGTCTGCAGCTGCTGGTCTCGCCCGAGGACGGCTCCTACATGCCGCACCTGCTGGTGGTGTCGGCCGGCGCCCAGCTGACGGCGCTGCGCCAGCTGGCCGCCGTCACCGTGGCGCCGCACGAGACCTGGGTCACGCTGCTTTACGACCTGGCCGAGGTACGGACGCTCGGCGTGGACCGGGGCAGCCGCAGACTTGCGGCGTCCCAGAACTGGGTTTCAGGCCTGGTCCGCGACGCGCAGGTCGTTCTGGTCAGGACCTAGAAGCAGGACCTAGAAGCGTTAGAAGTTCAGTTTGGATATGGTGAGGGATCCTAACTTGATCTAGATTTGATTAGTTTTGATGCAGTGTAGGATCTGATGTTTTGGTCAGGGGTCACACGGTCCTGGAGGGCTCGTTCGACAAGTCTCCATTTTCCGCAAGACGCACCGCAGCCCTCCGATGTCAGCATCATTATCATATCATACCATGCATCAGGATCAGTATGATTCCTCGGAACGGTGCTGCGCTGGTGCTGCCACTCCCGGCCGGTGCCGGCGTGTCATGACCGCCGCATGTCCGCTGTCGACAGTACCACCAGTACATCGAGATCACAGTGCGCGAGTGTCGCGAGGGCGGCATCGACTGTCGCGTGCACGCCCTGCGCGTGCACGGCCGACAGCGGACCGACGACGAGACGGGCGCCGCCACCGTCTGCTTCCTGGCCAGCGACGGCGAGGAGGTCAGCTCCGACTGGGGCCCATCGTCTCGTAGGGCTGCGGGCAGTTGTGGCAGGCCGTTGTAGTCTGACAGGAGGTGAAAACTTGCCCAATGCGCTAACCTCGTGGACGGCGAGGTGCTCTGTCGATGTCGATGTGTCGCAATTCGATTATAAAATATCGTGCAGCTGTTGTAGTGGCTATGGTGCCGTTGCCGGCGGCGCTGCCACTGACGCCTTTGATACGAGTGATGGGCCAGCCGGCGGTGTCGCTGTTGGTGCCGCTTCACCACCGGCCGTCTGTGACGCCAGGAGGTAGAGAGCGGCTACCTGGGCGGCCGGCCGGCGGCGCGCGGCGTGCCCGGGCCCGGCCTCCAGAGCCGCGTCTTCGTCTGGGGCCTCAACGACAAGGACCAGCTGGGCGGCCTCAAGGGCAGCAAGATCAAGCTGCCCGTGCCGTCCGAGCCGCTGAGCAAGCTGCAGCCGGCGCAGATCGTGGGCGGCAGCAAGTGCACCTTCATCGTGTCGCAGGACGGCAGGGTGAGCTCCGTGCGATACTGGTGTGCTGCCATCTGGCAAGACAGCCAGCCAGCGAAAGGGTTTGTTCTCTGCTTTGCCGAACCGTTTCGTCATTCGTCGCTGTCCTTGCTATCAATGCGTGCAAGGTTTGCGTACCTAGAGTCGCATGTCAGGCCTAAATGACAGCTTCAACCAGCTAGCTGTACACGAGTTCAGTTGGGGTGGTTGCCGTTTGTATAGTTAGTGTCGGGTGAGAATGCAGTCATTCTCATCGGGATGTGTATGTGTGTGTGGGGGGGGAGGGGGGGCATTCTCATCGGGATGTGTATGTGTGTGTGTGGGGGGGGCATTCTCATCGGGATGTGTATGTGTGTGTGTGGGGGGGGGGGGGGCATTCTCATCGGGATGTGTATATGTGTGTGGGGGGGGGGGGGCATTCTCATCGGGATGTGTATGTGTGTGTGTGTGTGGGGGGGGGGGGCATTCTCATCGGGATGTGTATGTGTGTGTGTGGGGGGGGGGCATTCACATCGGGATGTGTATGTGTGTGGGGGGGGGCATTCTCATCGGGATGTGTATATGTGTGGGGGGGGGGGCATTCTCATGGGGATGTGTATATGTGTGGGGGGGGGGCATTCTCATCGGGATGTGTATGTGTGTGTGGGGGGGCATTCTCATCGGGATGTGTATGTGTGTGTGTGGAGGGGGGCATTCTCATCGGGATGTGTGTGTGGTGTGGGGGGGGGGGGGCATTCACATCGGGATGTGTATGTGTGTGTGGGGGGGGGGGCATTCTCATCGGGATGTGTATGTGTGTGTGTGGGGGGGGCATTCACATCGGGATGTGTATGTGTGTGTGTGTGGGGCATTCTCATCGGGATGTGTATGTGTGTGTGTGTGGGGGGGGGGCATTCTCATCGGGATGTGTATGTGTGTGTGTGTGTGTGGGGGGCATTCTTATCGGGATGTGTATGTGTGTGTGTGTGGGGGGGGCATTCTCATCGGGTTGTGTATGTGTGTGTGGGGGGGGGGGGCATTCACATCGGGATGTGTATGTGTGTGTGTGGGGGGGCATTCTCATCGGGATGTGTATGTGTGTGTGGGGGGGGGGGCATTCACATCGGGATGTGTATGTGTGTGTGTGTGGGGGGGCATTCTCATCGGGATGTGTATGTGTGTGTGTGGGGGGGGGGGGCATTCTCATCGGGATGTGTATATGTGTGGGGGGGGGGGGGGCGTTCTCATCGGGATGTGTATGTGTGTGTGTGGGGGGGGCATTCTCATCGGGATGTGTATGTGTGTGTGTGTGGGGGGGGGGCATCCTCATCGGGATGGTATGTGTGTGTGGGGGGGGGACATGGTAGGTCATGGAACCTAACCAGGTAGGTTGCGCTCCGCACGAGCTGTGTTCGATTCCTCAACTGCTGGGTGCTCCTGTATATTGCAATCGTATTGTTAAAGCTTTGTGATGCTGTGTGCCACGCTCTTTCTCTACCACGATTACGCACACACCGTCGTTGATCGCGGTCGAAACAGAATATTTCATGACCGGATGCGGCGTGCGCCTCGCCGCCGCGCCGCCGCGCCGCCGCGCCGCCTCGCCGCCTCGCCCGCCTCGCCGCCTCGCCGCCTCGCCGCCTCGCCGCCTCGCCGCTCGCCTCGCCTCGCCCGCTGACACGTGCCTCCGCCGGCCGCCTGGCCAGGTGTACGCGTGCGGTGAGGGCAAGAATGGTCGGCTGGGCCTCGGTCACTGCATCATCACGGGCAGTCCGCGCCAGCTGACAGCGCTCGGCCAGTACGTGGTTAAGAAGGTGGCTGTCAACTCGGGCGGCCGGCACGCACTGGCGCTCACCGCCGACGGCAAGGTAACCGGGCCGCGCCGTCGCCGACGCCGACGCCAACGCCGGCCGGCCGAGGCGACGCGGGAGGACGACCCTCTGGTGGCGCGCGGGGTGCGGTGTGTGATACCCGACCGGCGGCTCGGCTGGTGGCTTGGTGACGACCTGCCGCAGCCGGTGATGAGGTCGACGCGTAGACGGTGTCAGCTGTTCCGTCCGGCTGATTGGTAGGCCTGCTGCTGCAGGTGCCCTGCTCTGACGCGGCGTGGGTCCGCTACCACGGCGTCATGTGCGGCACGGGCCGCTGGACGCCATGGCACGCTGTCCTGGGGGGCTTGTGGGGCCGGCCTGACGTACGCCGTAGACTTGACGCATGTTTACGTCCCTGTCTTTCCCGCACCGGCTGACCGTTCTGGGGCGGGCTGCACCAGCCGGGCCGGCCGGCCGTCCGGGCGCGGCCGGGAGGGCCCGCCCGCCGGCCCGCTCCGCGCCGCCTGACCGTCCGCCCCCGGCGCCAGGTGTTCTCGTGGGGCGAGGGCGACGACGGCAAGCTGGGCCACGGCAGCCGCCAGTCGTGCTTCAAGCCGCGCCAGGTGGAGGCGCTACGCTCGCGCCGGATCCGTGACGTCAGCGCCGGCAGCTCGCACTCGGCCGCCATCACCAGCTGCGGCCAGCTGTACACCTGGGGCCTCGGCGAGTACGGCCGGCTCGGACACGGCGACAATGTCACCCACCTCACGCCCAAGCTGGTCAGTGGCCGCGGGGGACGGAGGCGGCACCAGTCCGCACTGCTGGCTGGCCGTTGGCTTCACTGGCGAGGGGAGCAGGCGTTGGCTTCACAGTGAAGGTTGTGCTCATGCTGTAGCGGTTGGGTGTGGGGGATTGGTACTGCATGTATATAATGTTTTGACTTGCGTGCGTCGTTATAAACGTGCCCACCAAGGTATTAGTGTTTTACTATTTATGAGATCGGTATGTGCTTACGTAAACCATTTCTGACACCACTTTATTACGTTATGTGTAACCAGTGTAGATTTGCCGTGCATGTCGAAGCCACTGATGATGCAGTAGCGGAGAGCGCAGCGCTCGTTTGACCTCTGGCGCGTGGCAGGTGGAGGCGCTGGCCGACCACCGAGTGGTGCAGGTGGCGTGCGGCTCGCGCGACGCCCAGACCCTGGCGCTGACCGACAAGGGGCTGGTCTTCTCCTGGGGAGACGGCGACTTCGGCAAGCTGGGTGAGCGGCTGCTCGGCGGGCCGGCAGCGGCGGCTCGGCGAGGGCTGCGTGCCGGGTCGCCGGTGTGTGACGGCACACTGGTGTGGTGTGTACGAGAGGATCGGTGTGAACTAGGTGGTGTGTTCTGTGGGCTAGGTGTGAACTAGGTGAAATGTACTAGGGGATCGGTGTGAACTTGGTGTGTGTATTAGGGGGTAAGTGTGAGCTAGGTTGTGTGGACTAGGGACTTCGTGTGAAATAAGCGGTGTGTACTGGGGGATCGGTGTGAACTACGGGTGTACACTTGGGAATTGGTGTGAACTAGGGGTGTGCACTAGGGGATCGGTGATGGAGTTGAGTGATGGTGTCGCCGAAGATAGGATGGTGCTGCAGTGTTGTGCAGCACCGACACGTGCCGGCGGCGGGTCTGCATTTGCACGTGTCCATCGAGTTGTTTGTCCGTACTGGACCATGTGTCAGCAGGCCATTTTTGTCTTCGCTGCTCCCAGAACGTTAAAAGTCAAGCCCTTCGACATATCCCGAGCGTTTTCCTTCCCCCAAGCTGCTGATTCCCAGCATTTTCCAGGCGTCCTCCATGTAATGCTGTGTACGTCGGCAGGCCGCGGCGGCAGCGAGGGCTGCGCCGTCCCTCACAACGTGGAGCGTCTGAACGGGCTGGAGGTGTGCCAGGTGGAGTGCGGCGCCCAGTTCAGCCTAGCCCGCACCAGGACCGGACAGGTCAGTAGAGTGTGAGGTGTGCCAGGCGGAGTGTGGCGCCCAGTTCAGCCTGGCTCGCACCAGCACCGGACAGGTCAGTAGGGTATGAGGTGTGTCAGGCGGAGTGTGGCGCCCAGTTCAGCCTGGCCCACACCAGGACCGGACAGGCCAGTGCCCCCCCCCCCCCCGCACCAGTTGCCGGTGCCGGCAGACTTCGCTTCAGATGGGACGCGCCTGCGATGCTGTGCATACCGCGTGGGGTTATGCGGTGTGCGAAGAGAAGAAGGAAGACCTTGAGACGAAGCGGCACTGGAGGCATGCCAACATTCTGCACGGGATGTGATCAGGGGCGGGAGGTTTGATTCATGGCGTCATACGGAGCGATAGATATCTAATGCTTGTCGTGATTATTATGCAACTGCGAATATGCATGCTTTGTCGCGCCTGGCCCGCAGGCCAGTGTAGATTGACGCCAGCTTCTTCCCCGACGGTCTGCCCTGGCCTCGGCGGCGTCCGCCCCGATCCAGCCTCCTCGCTCTTGGGGTCCGCCGCCGACCGACCGCCACCGCTCGCTCCCTCTCCCCGCCAGGTGTGGACGTGGGGCAAGGGCGACTACTACCGACTGGGCCACGGCACCGACCAGCACGTGCGCCGGCCCAGTCAAGTGGAGGCGCTGCGTCCGCACAAGGTGGTGCACGTGGGCGTGGGTGCTCTCCACTGCCTGGCCGTCACCGACACGGGCCAGGTGAGCGGACGACGCTGGGGCGGCTGCCGGGGTCGGGGCCTGGCTGGGGCCAGGTGAGTGGACGACGCTGGGGCGGCTGCCGGGGTCGGGGCCTGGCTGGGGCCAGGTGAGTGGACGACGCTGGGGCGGCTGCCGGGGTCGGGGCCTGGCTGGGGCCAGGTGAGTGGACGGCGCTGGGGCGGCTGCCGGGGTCGGGGCCTGGCCCGGACGGGACGCCGAGCAGATTGACGGGGCAGGTGCAGTTCGGGCGCGATTTTTTATGAATGTCTTCGCAGATTGGCCGACTTGGCCGGCTAAGATTGTGTTCGCTTTTCTGTCGTATCGGATTTGTGGATTCTTTCCAGGCGCAGAGGCGCAGGGGCTGTTCAGCGCTGTTCCTGCCAGTGCAAGGCCGGGAAGTTGGCCGCGTTTGTACAGCTGTGTATGGTGACACTCAGATGCTAACCCGGTTCTGCAGTGCTCCAAATGTTTAGATGTAACAAGTAGTGCCAAATTGTAATTGTAATTTGACCATTGCTCAAAATGCCATTTTTTGTTTGCCAGCCATCCCTCGACCTGCGCGTCACCCCACCGTGACCTGTCTGTGACCTGTCCGTGACCTGTCCTCGGCAGGTGTACGCCTGGGGTGACAACGACCACGGCCAGCAGGGTAACGGCACCACCCAGGTCAACCGGAAGCCGACGCTGGTGCACGGCCTGGAGGGGGTCAAGGTGAGTCGGGAGCTACCACCGGCGCGCCACGCGCTCCCGGGCGTCTGCGGTGGCGGTGGTGCCGCCCAGCCGTGCTGTTACGCCGCCCCCGCTCCCCCTCTGTTGGCATCGTCACACCCCGCGTCCCCTTCGCTTCTCCGCCCGCCCCGCCGCCCGCTTGCGTCTCTCCGCATCGTTGACACCGCATGCTGTTGACGGTGACCTCGGGCGGGACGCTGACTTCTCTTCCGCCGGCGCCTCGCCGCCGTGATGACGCCACTGCTCCCTCTTGATCGCCTCCAATGCATCTCTGACACCCCCTCCTATCGGTGCCCCCCCCCCCCCTGCCGCCCGTGTTCCCCTCTGGTGGCTGTCCCCGCCGTGCCCCCCTGACCCCCTGCCACCCGTGTTCCCCTGCGGCGGCTGTCTCCGCTGTGCCCCCTGACCCCTTGCCGCCCGTGTTCCTCTCTGGTGGCTGTCTCCGCTGTGCCCCCTGACCCCTTGCCGCCCGTATTCCTCTCTGGTGGCTGTCTCCGCCGTGCCCCCCCCCCCCCCTGACGCCGCCCCGCCGGCGGTTGCAGGTGTCGCGGGTGTCGTGTGGCTCAAGTCACAGCGTAGCCTGGACGACACCGGAGCCGGGCGCGCCCGCCCAGCACGAGCCCGTGCTCTTCCCCACCGGCCGAGACCCGCTCGGCACCGACATGTTCGGTGAGCCGACCGCGTGCGCCTCCGCTGCCGCGGGACCGCGGCGGGGAGCAGGGGCGGGAGGGGAGCATTGGTGTGGGGACAGCTAGCGGAAATTCTCTCGATTTTAAGATGCCAAAGATGTCCGCGATTTAGAGATGCTTTCATGTCTTGTAAGTTCTGAAATAACGCGCGTGCATTATTTACGAGAGCCGCTTCCTGCTTCACCTCTGTTGGGGCGTAGGTTCCGTTAATAACTTTTTCCAGTCATTTTGCGCGTTGTTTGATATATATATATATATATATATATATATATATATATATATATATATCTCTCTCTCTC
>NW_023596136.1:14181165-14284005 GCF_011947565.3 Pollicipes pollicipes | reverse complement strand
AGTATACGGTCGATGCAGCGCGACCGGTGGCGCCACATCGTAGCCTCACCGCCGGCCGGCCATCCCGCCAGGTGGAGCCGGTGCGGACACCCGAGCTGCCGCTGGACAGCTTCACCTCGCTGCTGACGGCCGACGACGCGCGCGGCCTGGTGGACCTGCTGAAGCTGTCGGCGGCCGGCCGGATCGGCCAGGACGCCACGGCGGCGCTGGCCCATCTGCTGAAGGGTAACTGACCGGGACCGGGACCGGCAGATGCCGGTGGGGTTCTGCTGAACCGGAGCTGGTTATGCTTGAAGTAACGCGACTGTCGAATCGACCCAAGTGGTCGATTCACCAGTGAAACATTGTATGTCATGGCGGATTTTTTATCACATGTAATTGCATTGTTGAGGCAGTGTATAAACCTCGCCTTACCAGGCATAGGCCATCACCGAGTTTTCACTGTTGTTAAGGGACGTCGAGACACTCGTTAACAGTGTTTTTCCATATCGGGTCACGGGATATAAAACCTCGTAGATATTTGCAACCAAAGATGGCACGTGCGAGCTGCCAGTCACATTTAGAGACAATTACGTGTAGCTTTCCCGTATGACCTGCCATACTGCGCCGATGACGCTGCTTAACCTGAACCCGGCATCCCAGCATCACTGGGTCATGACTTAACCAAGTCATGACTTGCTGAGCCATGAGCTAACCGAGTCATGGCTTACTGAGTCATGACGGAGCCAAATCATGACCTAACTGAGTCATGGCCTAACTGGACGCCAACGTTCTTTTGAGAGAAAGGCCCTGATGCCGTGCTGACGTGACAAGCCGCCGTGTCCCTCAGTAGTGGGTGTTCACCCGGCCTCACGTCCCTGCGTTGCCCTCCCCCCCCCTCTCATGGCGGGGATGGGCCGCAGTCATCTGACAACAGTCCCGTGCTGCTGCTGGAGGCGTGACGTGACCTGACGTGACCTGACCTGACGTGACGTGACCTGACCTGACCTGTCTGCCGGCAGCGATGGGCCGCTGTCAGCCGGCCGTCAGCGCCATGCTGCTGGAGACGTGCGTCACTGAGCTGGAGGACGTGGCGAGCGGCGGCGGCGGCGCGGTCCACCTGCCGCCGCCGGTGGTGCAGGAGTCGCTGCACCCCTACCTGGGCGACACCAACCTCTCGGGACACGTGCGCATACCAGGTCAGTCTGTGGCCGCGCCTCAACGGGCGGTGCGAGCCGCGTCAGGCGTCGCCGGTCACGCTACCGACTCGCCTGTGACGCCGTGTGATCGCCACTGTAAAACATGTGCGTCCACAGCAATTGCGCTGGCGTTGGCGCCATTGCCAACTGTCTTGCGCTTGCATGCTTTTTGTCTCAGGGCGTTCGGATTTTACGGTTCACGGAATAGCTGTCGTTATTGGTGTCGCAGTCGCTCTTGTCCGTGACCCAGATGCCCAGAGTGCTGAGTATCTGACCACGCATCTGAAGGGCTGACTGTGCCAGGTATGTGGGTACGCCTACTAGAAGTCGCCCACATGTGACTCCGTGAATGATCGCCATTGCGCAGGTGTGCGAAAAAGTTGGGTTACGCACGACAAAATGGTTGTGTCGCCGCAGGATTAGATGTGATGTCTTGACAGAAGCCGTCCAAGCTGGAATACCACCATTGTGATGGGGTACATGTGCCCTGCGGGTAACACATGTCACCAGTGTCACCAGGGTCACCAGCTACTGGCAGGGTCTAGCCTTGCGAGCCATACTTAGCAAGGACATGAAGGCCATCCCTGCTAATCATGGCTGCGGATTCGCACCGACAGTGCGCCACGGCTAGCCTAGCGGGGAACTTAGTAAGAAATTGCGACATGCTAACGGCGCCACATGCTGGTGCAGCGCTGACGCCCGGCCGTCGGCAGGCGCCGAGTCTCTGTGGGTCGAGTTTGACCCGCAGTGCTGCACGGAGCGGCGGCAAGACCCGCTGACACTGACGCCCGGCCGTCGGCAGGTGCCGAGTCTGTGGGTCGAGTTCGACCCGCAGTGCTGCACGGAGCGGCGGCAAGACCCGCTGACACTGACGCCCGGCCGTCGGCAGGTGCCGAGTCTCTGTGGGTCGAGTTCGACCCGCAGTGCTGCACGGAGCGGCGGCGAGACCCGCTGACACTGACGCCCGGCTGTCGGCAGGTGCCGAGTCTCTGTGGGTCGAGTTCGACCCGCAGTGCTGCACGGAGCGGCGGTGGGACCCGCTGACACTAACGCCCGGCCGTCGGCAGGTGCCGAGTCTCTGTGGGTCGAGTTCGACCCGCAGTGCTGCACGGAGCGGCGGCGGGACCCGCTGACACTGACGGACGCCGGCGGCCGCGTGCTGGCCGTGCGCTCGGGCCGCGACCCGGCCGACTGGGCGTGCGAGCTGCGCGTGCCAGGCGCCGAGCTGCGCTGGAAGTTCGGCTCCGAGCTGGGCGGCGGCGGCAGCTGGGGCTGGCGCTTCACCGTGCACCCGGTGCTGCCGCGCGGCGCCGCCGCCGCCGCCGCCGGCTCGTCCGACCGGCGCATCCTGTCGCGGCCCAGCCTCGACCTGGTCAGGTGAGGGGGCGGCCGGCGGCGCCGCGGAGCGACGCCAGGCGCACCTGACCAGGTGCCAGACCTGGTCAGGTGAGGGGACGGCCGGCGGCGCTGCGGAGCGACGCCAGGCGCACCTGACCAGGTGCCAGACCTGGTCAGGTGAGGGGGCGGCCGGCGGCGCTGCGGAGCGACGCCAGGCACACCTGACCAGGCGCCAGACCTGGTCAGGTGAGGGGGCGGCCGGCGGCGCTGCGGAGCGACGCCAGGCGCACCTGACCAGGTGCCAGACCTGGTCAGGTGAGGGGGCGGCCGGCAGCGCTGCGGAGCGACGCCAGGCCGCTGGCGCTCGTCGGGCAGACTCGGGGACGGTGGCGGTGGAGCTGGAAGGAATGAGTAGGTCCATGGATAGGTGCGGTGAACACGGGAGCGTGATCTCGCCGCAAGGTGATCGGGTTATCAGGATGCGCGCAGCGTCACTGTTAGATGCTCGGTCTGGCTAACGCCGCCGGTGCCCTGATCTCGCTCACTCTGTTACACTCGCTGGCCCCGTCTGTTCACGCGGCTGTCAGCGGCCGCCGCCCTCGGACACTGCCTCCCCCAGACCACCACCCCACCGACACTCCACCACTAGGCAGCAGAGAGAGAGGCCTCAGCCCCCGGCAGCAGCCTGACTCCGCCCTCCCCTTTCGGCAGGCACGTGCTGGACGTGCGGGCGGCGCGTGAGCCCGGCACTGTGGCGCGCCTGACAGCGGCGCTGGCCGCCTGTGCCCAGCTGAGCGCGCTGCTGGCCGGCCAGCGGCGCTGGGCGCTGCAGCAGCTGCGCTACCTGCTGGGCGCGCGGCGCGGCGGCCAGGAGGCCGGCGGCCCGCTGACGGTGCTCGTGCAAGCGCTGCCCGAGGCGCTACTCCGCCAGCACGAGTACGAGGAGCCGCAAGTGCGCGCTGGCAAGCAGCTGATGCACAGCGAGTTCTGCAAGGTGGGAGCCGGCGGCGCCAGTGACGCCGTGCCGGGGTGGATGGTCGCGTGTCACGTGACAGGGGCTGTCAGGAGAGTGGACGGAAGTGGCTGCCTGAGCTCACGACTCCCGTAGACGTCGGATTCCCTACATTCGCACGCATCCTACATGACGCCATACACCATTTGATCCTCAACTCCGACCCCCGTAGTTATAACCGGTTTGTCTCATCATCTCCACCCATCGCGACGGGCTCTGTAGAGAGACCATTGCGTCTTGTGGTTGGCCAGCTTGTGCAGCGCCGCGTGGGGCGATCCGGCAGCTACGACCACGAACACGAGGTGGTCGCCCTAGTGCGCGGTATTTCGGCGCTACCTACTGATAAGATGGAGGCTCCACACTCCACTCACTTATTGCAGCTTCATCATGGTGCAGGCGTTTCGGCTGCCTTCCCAAGTCATGCATTTCGTCCCCGCCATATCCCCAGCAGGTCGTGACTCCGCCCTCTGCAGCTTTGGGCAGCTCCCGCCAAACTGCTGCTGAACTTGTCAGTCCTCGCCGTTGTCGAGACCGCTTGACGCGACGCCGGTGTTGTCGGCGCGGGTTTCGATGAGCACACAAATGCTTCACACCACAGGGTGCCGCAGCGGTGCGGTCTGCCGCGCACAGCGGGCTGGCCGTGTTGTGTTGCGTGAGTGAGCCGGATTCGTGCAGCCCTCGCCGGTACGCTCGGCGGCTGACGAGCGCGCCGCCTCCCGCCCACCCAGGAGCTGGTGGCGCTGGCGTGCGAGCTGGCGTTCGACCGTCTGCCGGCCATCGCCGACAGCCATCGCTGGAGCTGGTTCCGCCGCTACTGCCTGGCCTCCCGCGTCATGACGGCACTCATCCAGCGCCAGCAGCTGCCCGCGCAGTTCCAGGATGAGGTCGGGCGCCGGTTTGGGATCGGGATCGGGATCAGGGTCGGGATCGGGATCGGGGTCAGGATTGGGATCGGGATCGGGATTGGAGTCGGAGTCGGGATTGGGGGAGTCGGGATCGGGATCGGCCGCCGGGTTGGGATCGGGATCGGGATCGTCATTGTGACAGAGATCAGGGCGGATTAAGAGCGGAGGTGGGGCTATGATCCGAGGCGGTCAGGATCAAGACGGCATCAGGACGGCGTCGGCCAGCGCGAGCGAGGTCTCTTGATGGGTGTCGGATTAGACAGGGTGCTTACGCCGTCTTTGACAAGACTCAGTGTCGGGTTTCCAGAGGCAGCTAGTTTCCTCGTCGATTACAGTCGCTCTTTTCACCGCTCTATTAAATGGACCTGACTCAGCATTTCGCCAATTATTTGTAAAGTGTTGTGTGCTCACTGTTGTGATACTCCTGTGACCAGCTCTGTGGCCACGACACCAACGGTTTATGAACTCCCACCGCTTCAGCCGACTGAGGCCGCCGCCTTCCTGCCGTACCAAGCCGGGTCTCACCCGTCCTTGTCAGTCCCCAGTCTCCCTCCCGAGCGTCACCTGTCCTTGTCAGTCCCCAGTCTCCCTCCCGAGCGTCACCCGTCCTTGCCAGTCCCCAGTCTCCCTCCCGAGCGTCACCTGTCCTTGTCAGTCCCCAGTCTCCCTCCCGAGCGTCACCTGTCCTTGTCAGTTCCCAGTCTCCCTCCCGAGCGTCACCCGTCCTTGTCAGTCCCCAGTCTCCCACCCGAGCGTCACCTGTCCTTGTCAGTCCCCAGTCTCCCTCCCGAGCGTCACCCGTCCGTGTCAGTCCCCAGTCTCCCTCCCGAGCGTCACCTGTCCTTGTCAGTCCCCAGTCTCCCTCCCGAACGTCACCCGTCCGTGTCAGTCCCCAGTCTCCCCCCCCCCGAGGCTCACCCGCCCGTATCAGTCCCCAGTCTCCCCCCCCCGAGCCTCACCCGTCCTTGCCTCTCCCCAGTCTCCCTCCCGAGCCTCCTCAGCCCGCCTCAGTTCCCAGTCTCGCTCCGGAGCCTCCCCAGCCCGCCCCAGTTCCCAGTCTCCCTCCCAAGGTTCCCCAGTCCGCTGCAGTTCCCAGTCTCCCTACGGAGCCTCCCCAGTCCGCTGCAGTCCCCAGTCTCCCTCCCGAGCGTCACCCGTCCGCGTCAGTCCCCAGTCTCCCTCCCGAGCCTCCCCAGTCCGCCTCAGTCCCCAGTCTCCCTCCCGAGCCTCCCCAGTCGGCCTCAGTCCCCAGTCTCCCTCCCGAGCCTCCCCAGTCCGCCTCAGTCCCCAATCTTCCTCCCGAGCCTCCCCAGTCCGCTGCAGTTCCCAGTCTCCCTCCGGAGCCTCCCCAGTCCGCTAACTCAGCGTTGTGTCCACGCGCCGGCAGGTGGCCAAGAAGATCCGCGAACTGAGTGGCGAGGAGGCGACCGACTGCCGCCACCTGGACCACGCCGTCTTCACCGAGGATAAGGATCAGCAGCTGCTGCAGTGGATACACAGGTGACGCTGGGCTCGGGCTGCGACTCCGCGCCGGCCTCTGACGGGTGGCGGGTGGCCAGGCGACCGTGCCGCCGCACGGGGGAGGGGGGGGGAGGGGGGGAGGGGGGGGGAGCATATCGATACCTGCCCTGCCCGCTTCCCACAACCCTGACAGTCTTGGCCAGCCTTGTTCTTGTTCTTGTTGTTCTTGTGGTGGGGATGTTCAGCGCGGTGTAAGCGGGGCGCGGTGGCCACCGATGAGTGCTGGTCGACGCCACGCGAGTGCTCTCCCGACGCAGATGGTCGGCGGGCCGTGTGATGACCCGGCCTTAGCCGGCGACGCTGTCCCTCCGGTCCTGCCACGCGCCGCTGGCCGGCCGCCGTGTGATGACCCGGTCTGAGCCGGCGACGCTGTCCCTCCGGTCCTGCCGCGCGCCACTGGCCGGCGGGCCGTGTGATGACCCGGCCTAAGCCGGCGACGCTGTCCCTCCGGTCCTGCCGCGCGCCGCTGGCCGGCCGCCGTGTGATGACCCGGCCTTAGCCGGCGACGCTGTCCCTCCGGTCCTGCCGCGCGCCGCTGACGTCTCCGCCTGGGCGTCGCCACCGACAGACGGCCGGACGACTGGACGCTTTCGTGGGGCAGCTCAGGCGTCATATACGCCTGGGGCCACAACCATCGCGGCCAGCTGGGCGGCCTGGATGGCGCTAAGGTCAAACAGCCCACCCCGTGCGAGGCCTTCTCGCTGCTGAAGCCGGCTCAGCTGATCGGCGGCGAGCAGACTCTGTTCGCGGTCACATCCGACGGCAAGGTACGGCTGGAGGCGACGGCGCTGTCGCCGACGGCAAGGCGGCCGAATCAGTGCCGACGACACGAGACGGAGGCGAGCCGATGTGGGTGACGCGGTGGATGTGTGACGAGACGTGCGCCTGTTCTCGTGCGCTGTCCGGCTGCTGGCGGACGGGGTCAGCGGTGTCCGGTGCCAGCCGCCGCTCCGGTCTCGTGGTGATACTCAGATGAAGCCTGGTGCACCAGCCGCCGCCGCTAGTGCCGCCGCAGACTGCAGAACTACGCGCTGGATGTGTGAGCAGGCGTTCGGGGCCCACTGTCTAGTTGATTTACATAGGAGCGTAAGTGAACACATATTTGCGGGTTTACTGTAAACGCGGACCGGACGACCGACCTCCACCCGTGAAAGTGATATTTTATTGGCGCCCTGTCGCTCGCGGCGTAGTGTCACCAAAGGCGCGGTGCTCGCTCGCCTGATCCGCCGGCTCTCGACACTAACGAGCGGCAGACGCTGCCGAGTCTGACCCTGGCTCCGTGCGGCGCTCACGTCCAGGTGTACGCGACCGGGTACGGCTCGGGCGGCCGGCTGGGCATCGGCGGCACCGACTGCGTGTCGACGCCGTTCCTGTTGGAGACCCTGCAGCACGTCTTCATCAAGAAGGTGACGGCCGGGGCGGGGCCGGGGCGTCTCGCGCCGGGTCGGGATCAGGGCGCCTCTCGCCGGGACGGGACCGGGGCGCCTCGCGCTGGGACGGGATCAGGGCGCCTCTCCCCGGGACGGGACCGGGGGTCCTCGCGCTGGGACGGGATCAGGGCGCCTCGCGCCGGGACGGGGCCGGAGGTCCTCGCGCTGGGGCGGGACCAGTGCGCCTCGCGCTGGGACGGGACTAGGGCGCCTCTCCCCGGGACGGGACCGGGGCGCCGCGCGCCGGGACGGGATCAGGGCGCCTCGCGCCGGGACGGGGCCGGAGGTCCTCGCGCTGGGGCGGGACCGGGGCGCCTCGCGCTGGGACGGGACTAGGGCGCCTCTCCCCGGGACGGGACCGGGGCGCCGCGCGCCGGGACGGGATCAGGGCGCCTCGCGCCGGGACGGGGCCGGAGGTCCTCGCGCTGGGACGGGATCAGGGCGCCTCGCGCCGGGACGGGGCCGGGGGTCCTCGCGCTGGGGCGGGACCAGGGCGCCTCGCGCTGGGACGGGACTAGGGCGCCTCTCGCTGGGACGGGACCGGGGCGCCTCGCGCCGGGACGGGTCGGGCTGCGACGCCAGCCTGCAGCTGACGAACACCAGCTCAGGAGGAAAGGGCAACGCCGTGTTAAGTTTGAACTGTGTGGTATTTCAGTGGAAAGAAGTGAAGTCGCTTGCGGCTGTATTTACGTAGTCACGTGAGGTTCCTCATTCATTTTAAGCCCGGCTTATTAGTGTAACGTTATTTGAGTCATTTGCGCTTGCTGGTCACGAGCATTTGAACATGACGACCTTTCCTATTGCAGTGTTGTCGACCAAGCAGCCGTTGCACTGTATTTTTCTTTGTCAACCGTTTGTTTTGGTCGCACCCTAGCGCTGTTGACTAATCCCGAGGCGATGCGAGATCTGTGACCACACAACAGCTTCAAAAGACGCGTGTATCCCGCGAGTGCCCGGCTTCGGATCGGTGGTCAGCCATGCTGACGCGGCGTTGTTGGTGTCGTCTGCCAGGTTGCCGTCAACAGCGGCGGCAAGCACTGCCTGGCTCTAACCTCGGAGGGCGAGGTGTACAGCTGGGGAGAGGGCGACGACGGCAAACTGGGGCACGGCAGCAAGAGGTGAGCCCTCCCCGCGGCGACCGAGGCCTTCTGTCGGCGTAGGCATGCAGTAATGCACTGTGACTGCTGCTCAGGTCATCTGCCGCTGCATCGTCGAAGCTCAGCGAGGTTTTGTTGCGTGCGCTTTTTCCGAGTTACCAACCGGCGTACCTGCGCCGCCTCGCCCCATGTCACCGACTACCGTGCCTGCCGCGCCTCTCCCCGTACCACCCCTCCCTGCACCACGCCGCCGCCTCTGACCCGACGGTTCTCGTCGACTCCCGGTGGTCTGAGCCTGACGCCGCCCCTGCCGGCAGCTCGTGCGAGCGGCCGCGTCTGATCGACGCGCTGCGCGACAAGCGCGTGGCGACGGTGGCGTGCGGCGGCTCGCACTCGGCCTGCGTGACAGTGGACGGCCACCTGTACACGTGGGGCCGCGGCCGCTACGGCCGGCTCGGCCACGGCGACTCCGAGGACCAGACCAGGCCCAGGCTGGTCGAGACGCTCGTCGGCTGGAAGGTGGGACGGGACGGGACGGGACGGGACGGGACGGGACGGGACGGGACGGGACGGGACGGGACGGGACGGGACGGGACGGGACGGGACGGGACGGGACGGGGTCGTGGGCCGGCCCTGCCAGTAGGTGATCCGGCTGTGGGTGGCGCTGGGTCTATGAAAACGCCACCAACATTATATATGTGTAAACGTATGTCTTCGAACTGGCGAGCGGGCTGAGCAAGACTTGGCATGTTTTGCAAGCATTCCAACGTCAATTGTGGTCGATGTGATATGTATCTTTGTGACGGCGGTACTTCACTTTTCTGACCTGGCTGACCTGACCCAGCTAATCGGCCTGACCTGGACGATGAACACTCTAACCCGACTTTGTTAGCCTCGCCTGATGTGACCTTGGCAGGTTTTGTACATGCCCTGCAGCTGGCGTGTGGCGCGGACCTGACCTGACGTGGCGCCGTCAGGTGGTGGACGTGGCGTGCGGCTCTGGCGACGCGCAGACCCTCTGTATCACGGACGACGACAACGTCTGGAGCTGGGGCGACGGCGACTACGGCAAGCTGGGGCGCGGCGGCTCGGACGGCTGCAAGGTGCCCATGAAGATCGAGTCGCTCTCCGGGCTGGGCGTGGTGCGGGTGGAGTGCGGCTCCCAGTTCTCGGCGGCGCTCACGCGCTCCGGCAGCGTCTACACCTGGTGAGCGGCCGCGGCCGGGGTGGGACTGGGGCGGCACCACTAGATGTAGTAGGGGCAGGGCAGGGGCGGCAACAGGGACAGGACAGGGGTGGCGACAGGGACAGGGCAGGGGCGGCAGCAGGGGCAGGACAGGGGTGGCAGCGGGGGCAGGGCAGGGGCGGCGGCAGGGACAGTGCAGGGGCGGCAGCAAGGGCAGGACAGGCGTGGCGGCAGGGGCAGAACAGGGCGGCGGCAGGGACAGGGCAGGGGTGGCGGCAGGGACTGCAGCAGGGAAGGGACGAGGGGCTCAGGAAGGTGGGTCAGAGGCCGCGGCAGTGGCGAGATTGGAGTGGGGTGGCAAGTGGACGTCTTTGGGGATGGCTGGGGCCCATCTCTGAGGAGATTACGATCCGTCACTGACGCGCGTATGTCGCATTGCTGTGCCTTTTGGCCGTCCCTCGCTGCATGTTAGTACGTCACCGTTCTGACCCGCTGTTTGCGGTGACGGTGCCCTACGGTGACGGTGGGTCTCTGTACCGCCGCAGGGGCAAGGGCGATTACCACCGGCTGGGACACGGCTCGGACGATCACGTGCGCCGACCCAAGAAGGTGGCCGCGCTGCAGGGGAAGCGGATCGTCTGTATCGCCGTCGGTGAGTGCCTCTGCCCGGGCCCTCATTGTCGTCTGTATCGCCGTCGGTGAGTGCCCCTGCCCCGGGCCCTCATTGTCGTCTGTATCGCCGTCGGTGAGTGCCCCTGCCCCGGGCCCTCACTGTCGGCTGTATCGCCGTCGGTGAGTGCCCCTGCCCCGGGCCCTCACTGTCGTCTGTATCGCCGTCGGTGAGTGCCCCTGCCCCGGGCCCTCACTGTCGTCTGTATCGCCGTCGGTGAGTGCCCCTGCCCCGGGGCCCTCATTGTCGTCTGTATCGCCGTCGGTGAGTGCCCCTGCCCCGGGCCCTCACTGTCGTCTGTATCGCCGTCGGTGAGTGCCTCTGCCCCGGGCCCTCACTGTCGGCTGTATTGCCGTTGGTGAGTGCCCGTGCCCTGATCCCTAACTGTCGGCTGGCGGTGGGGCGCCGCGCGGCGGTGGGTGTGGGATTTGGGGTGTGTCGGTGGGGGAGATTCGTGGAAGCTCGCTCCCCTGGCGTGGTGGCGTGCTGAGTTGTTTGGGACTGGAGGGTCTCGTAGTTGTTTCTGTGTTTAGCTGAGGACGTAAGGACAGCGAAGAGACCCAGACCATAAGTCTTGAGAAGTTGCGGTGCCTAATGTTCTGACAGGCAGTTCCGCGTTGTGAACCACCAGCAGACGTGCCTCGGCCACCGTGGAGTTCCGCGGGTCGGGCCACGCGACGCGGCCGGGTGTGACGATCCGAGGCAACAGCTGACGTCCCGTCCCGTGTCACGTGATCGCAGGCTCGCTCCACTGTGTGGCCTGCTCCCAAGACGGCGAGGTGTTCACCTGGGGCGACAACGACGAGGGCCAGCTGGGCGACGGCACCACCAACGCCATCCAGCGGCCGAGGCTGGTGGCCGCACTGTCGGTGAGCGCCGCCAGGGGTTCGGTCTGTGATACTGTTTCCATATTGGCAGAGGCTGGCGAATTGTAGTCCGGGCGTTCGTTGGTTTGTGGAGGCTCAGCTTAACGAAGCCATTGTGGTGACATCAATTTGATTGGTTTTGATGTGTACCAGGTTTTATTCGTCGTGCTCCGAGCCGGTAAGTTCATCCAGTTATGTCTGGCCCGTACAAGCGCAGGCGGGAAGCGCACAGGTCACGTGCGGCTGCACTCGGCGTCAGGTTACCGGGCAGGGTGGAGACTGACGCCGCGCCCCCTCCGCAGGGGAAGAAAATCAACCGCGTGGCGTGTGGCTCAGCCCACACGCTGGCCTGGAGCACCAACGTCTCGTCCAACACCGGCAAACTGCCCAAACAGGTGCTGTTCGGAGGGCTGATTTGTCTTGTGTCGGTGACCTATCAACGCTGCCCGTTGTCAAAGAGAAGGCAGCTGAAATGCTGTTAAGATTACACGGCTGCACCACACTTCTGTGCCTCCCATTGGGACTAATTGCCGCTGAAATGATATTGTCCCACCCAATTGTTGGTTCCCAGCATGGCCCCTGTGCACTCTTTCATTATCTGCCACCGAACTACGCTCCAGCCCGCCCATTCTGGCCCCGGCAGCAGTGCGTCGGCGACTGCGATGCTGGTCTTTCGTAACAATCCGTGCCTTCGTGGTGTCTGACTTCCATTGGATCTCCGTATGCAAGGCTACCCCTCACTGTCCGCCCCTGTCACGGCCAGATTCCGCTGGAGTTTGACCACCTGCGCGAGTTGCCGGTGCCGGTGCTGCGCAACCGTCTGGTGGTGCTGCACCACTTCTCGGACCTGCTCTGCCCACTGGTGCCCATGTTCCACCTGAACGCGCCCCAGCTGCGCGCACTCATCGTGCCGGCCGTCAAGGAGGCTGCCTTCAGGAAGGTACGTCACGCCCTCCCCCCGTCCCAGCTGGTGCTGGGCTGTGCGACGCGACCTGATCCCCCGTAGAGGTCGTCGTTCGGGTGGGACGCGGTCTCAGCAGCCGGGCTGCGGAAACCCCAGCAGCGTACCGTCAGCCGCTCAGTTACGGCATGTGTCGGAGCTCGACCGGCCGGAGCTGGCTGTTGCCGGAGGGCGTGGTCTGATGTCACGCACGGGGCAGGCTGTGGCCGGCGACGGGAAACACCTGACCTGATTATTGATGATCTCTCTCTCTCTCTCTGGATGACCCAGCGCGTTGGCTCGTAACCACCCAGAGTATTGTGGGCAGTCGGCGTGCGGCACCATTCCGCGGAGACGGCCCCCAGGGAAACGCCTCCTGTCCACAATACCAGTTGCGGGATGGGGAGTGAAAGAAGAAGCAGACCCGGACTTGTCGCAGTGCTGAAGGTGTGGCTACTCATGCTCATAGCGTCCGTCCAGCCCTCCTGCCTGCGGCGCCGTGCCGCAGCGCGGCTCGACTGACAGCTCCGCCTCCTGGCCCCGCCGCCAGGTGGTCCAGGCCACCATGATGCGGGACCGGCAGCACGGGCCGGTGGTGGAGCTGAACCGGATGCAGGTGCGCCGCCAGCGGGGCCGGCCGTGCTCGGCGGCAGCGGCGGCCGCCGCCGCCCAGAAGACCGTCTTCTGTCAGATGGCCAGCAAGATGTCGCTGCTCGGCCCCGAGGCGCTGTTCCTGCCGCACCGCGTCTGGAAGGTCAAGTTTGTCGGTGAGTGCAGCCGGGAGGTTAGGCCTGGCTACGGATGTGGCCAGGATCAGGTGGGGTGGGTGGGTGTAGTGTGATAAATTGGGTTAGATCGGGTGAGCGCAGTGGCCGAGGTTAGGCTGGGCGAATGAGTTTGGAAAGGATGGTCAAGCCTGTCGGGGAAAATTGAGGAACTCTTTGGAGAGATGGGAGTCCTTAAGTCCAGATTCGGTGATGGCGGCCAAGTCAATTGATGGGCGTGGTAATTCAGTGTGAAGCTGGTCGCCGTTTCGGACGGTGTCGGGCTGGTAAGCTCGCCCATTTTCCATGTTTTCCGACGATCACTCCCTCGCGTTTCTCCCCACGTATACCCGCTCCCGCGCATGAGCCCACACCCAGCCGACAGCCGCGTCCCTATCGCCGGACGCCAGTCGGCCACCGCCCGACCTCCGCCCGACTTCTGCCCGACCACCGCCCGACCGCCGCCCGACCTCTGCCCAACCACCGCCCGACCACCGTCTGACCTCTGCCCGACCACCGCCCAACCACCGCCCGACCTCTGCCCGACCTCTGCCCGACCACCGCCCGACCTCAACCCGAGCCTTCGCCTGACCTTCACTCGACCTCAGCCCGACCTCAGCCTGACCTCAGCGTGACCTCAGCCCGACCTCGACCTGACCTCAGCTTGACCTCAGCCCGACCTCAGCCCGACCTCAGCCTGACCTCAGCGTGACCTCAGCCCGACCTCGACCTGACCTCAGCTTGACCTCAGCCCGACCTCAGCCCGACCTCAGCCCGACCTCAGCCTGACCTCAGCGTGACCTCAGCCCGACCTCGACCTGACCTCAGCTTGACCTCAGCCCGACCTCAGCCCGACCTCAGCCTGACCTCAGCTTGACCTCAGCCCGACCTCAGCCTGACCTCAGCTTGACCTCGGCCTGACCTCAGCCTGACCTCAGCCTGACCTCAGCCTGGCCTCAGCCTGACCCCCGCCAGACTCAGCCCGTTATCAGCCCAACCTCCGCTCGACTGAGAAGCTTTCGAGCTGCCCGAGCTTTTGCACGACCTCTGTCCGACCTTATTCTAACCTCGGCCTGACTGAAGAGCTTTCGAGCTGCCTGAGCCTTCGCCCAAGCTCTGCCCGATTCATCCCGACCTCCGCTTGACCTCAGCCGTACGTCTGCCCGACCTCGGCCCTACGGCTGCCAGACCTCAGCTCGACTTCCGCTCGACTCAGCCCTACCTCCCCCATACTCAGCTCGACTCAGCCCTACCTCCCCCATACTCAGCCCGACTTAGCCCGACGTCGCCCATACTCAGCCCGACTTAGCCCGACGTCTCCCATTCTCAGCCCGACCTAGCCCGACGTCTCCCATACTCAGTCCGACTTAGCCCGACGTCTTCCATACTCAGCCCGACTTGGCCCGACGTCTCCCATACTCAGCCCGACTCAGCCCGACGTCTCCCATACTCAGCCCGACCTCCCCCATACTCATCCCGACTTAGCCCGACGTCCCCCATACTCAGCCCGACGTCTCCCATACTCAGCCCGACCTCCCCCATACTCATCCCGACTTAGCCCGACCCGGCGTGTCCACGGCGGGCAGGCGAAAGCGTGGACGACTGCGGCGGCGGCTACAGCGAGAGCATCGCCGAGATGTGCGACGAGCTGTGTGGCGGCTCTCCGCCGCTGCTGATGATCACGCCGAACGGCCGCGGCGAGGCCGGCGCCAACCGCGACTGCTTCCTGCTAAACCCGACGGCCCGATCGCAGCAGTACCGGCACATGTTCACATTCCTCGGTGAGAGTGGACGCCGCGCGGGCAGGCGCTGTGCTGAGCCGCCTGGCTGCAGTGCGACGCCAATGTAGGGGCGGGTTTGTTTCTGAGGGCCGCGGGGTGAACGGTGACGAACCTCGGCGCAGCGGTGATCGCATTTGATCACATCCGTTAGCTGGATTGATGGCGTGATAGACCATGTTGCGGGCGTCAGTGTTATCTGCGGACTGGCCTGGCTGGACTTGGAGAAAGGAGTATATGTTAAGCACTGTTTCAGTATCGGTGCAAAACATTATGCGCCCTTTGGCGAATAGTATTGCGTTGCTACACCTCCCCGGCACGTCACGTTTTCTTGGCGATGTTACGGTATGTGCATGCGAATCTGAAGGAAATGCGAATCTGAAGGAAGTCCGGACCTTGACCGATGACGCCGCCACGCCCGGCGCAGCCCTAAGGCGCCATTCATAGCATCACGAGAACGCATCTGCATGCCGGCCAGCCGTGCAGAGATGACGCGGCACGAGGCCGCCCGGTGCCGGCGCTGACCTGCCGTCGCCGCCGCCTCCTCCGCAGGCGTGCTGATGGGCATCGCCGTGCGCACGGGCTCGCCGCTGAGCCTGAGCCTGGCCGAGCCCGTCTGGAAGCAGCTAGTGGGTCTGCCGCTGACGCCGGCCGACCTGTCCGAGGTCGACCGTGACTACCTGCCGGGCCTGCTGCGGCTGCGCGACGACCCGTCCCTGGCCTCGCTCGAGCTGCCGTTCAGCACGCCGTCCGCGGCCGGTCACGAGGTGCAGCTGAGCAGCACACACCGGCGCGTCACCGACGCCAACAAGACCGAGTACATCCGGGCCGCGCTCAACTACAGGTGGGTCGGAGACGCTGCTGACGCGCTGGTGGCAGGCCGTGGGCGTGGACCGCGAACGTCCCTATGCCGGGGATGATTAGGCGCAGCGCATCCAGGCGGTGCTGCACTGCGGATGAAGAGAAGGTATCCGGGTGGTGTCTGACTCGAGGTGAGCAGTGTACAGCGCTCAGCTGTATGCGAGTGAGCGGCTCATCGGGCGGACGCCGGCGAGCACCGCACGTCCGGGCAGCACGCCGCCGCAGCACCTCGCACGCCGTCGGCAAGCATCGCACGTCCGGGCGGCGTTTCAGAGCTGGCTAGTGAGACGCTCTCCGCCGGCGAGCACCGCACGTCCGGGCAGCGTTTCAGAGCTGGCTGGTGAGACGCCCTCACGGCGCGACTGCGACGTTGGCGCTGCTCCCGCCGTGCCCCGACCAGCGGAGAGCCTAGCTGTGTAGGTAGCGCTGATCACGCCGGCAATCACAGACGTCGCGGCATGCCCAGCAACTGGCTGTGAGGCCACGTGCCGCCGTGTCCGCGTGCCGCCGTGTCTACGTGCCGCTGTGAGGCCGCGTGCCGCCACGTCTGCGTGCGCCGTGTCTGCATGCTGTCATTTCTGCTGCGGTATCTGCATGCCGTCATGTGTCTGCGTGCCGCCGTGTGTCTGCGTACCGCCGTGTGTCTGCGTGCCGCCGTGTGTCTGCGTGCCGTGTGTCTGCGTGCTGCCGTGTATCTGCGTGCCGCCGTGTGTCTGCGTGCCGCCGTGTGCCTGCGTGCTGCCGTGTGTCTGCGCGCTGCCGTGTGTCTGCGTGCCGCCGTGTGTCTGCGTGCCGCCGTGTGTCTGCGTGCCGCCGTGTGTCTGCGTGCTGCCGTGTGTCCGCGTGCTGCCGTGTGTTTGCGTGCCGCCGTGTGTCTGCGTGCTGCCGTGTGTCTGCGTGATGCCGTGTGTCTGCGTGCCGCCGTGTGTCTGCGGGCCGCCGTGTGTCTGCGTGCCGCCGTGTGTCTGCGTGCCGCCGTGTGTCTGCGTGCCGCCGTGTGTCTGCGTGCCGCCGTGTGTCTGCGGGCCGCCGTGTGTCTGCGTGATGCCGTGTGTCTGCGGGCCGCCGTGTGTCTGCGGCCGCCGTGTGTCCGCGGGCCGCCGTGTGTCTGCGGGCCGCCGTGTGTCTGCGGGCCGCCGTGTGTCTGCGGGCCGCCGTGTGTCTGCGGGCCGCCGTGTGTCTGCGTGCCGCCGTGTGTCTGCGTGCCGCCGTGTGTCTGCGTCCCGCCGTGTGTCTGCGTGCCGCCGAGTGTCTGCGGGCCGCCGTGTGTCTGCGTGCCGCCGAGTGTCTGCGGGCCGCCGTGTGTCTGCGTGCTGCCGTGTGTCTGCGTGCTGCCGTGTGTCTGCGTGCCGCCGTGTGTCTGCGTGCCGCCGTGTGTCTGCGTGCCGCCGTGTGTCTGCGTGCCGCCGTGTGTCTGCATGCTGCCGTGTGTCTGCGTGCCGCCGTGTGTCTGCGGGCCGCCGTGTGTCTGCGGGCCGCCGTGTGTCTGCGTGCCGCCGTGTGTCTGCATGCCGCCGCGTGTCTGCGTGCCGCCGCGTGTCTGCGTGCCGCCGCGTGTCTGCGTGCCGCCGTGTGTCTGCGTGCCGCCGTGTGTCTGCGGGCCGCCGTCGTGCCGTTAGCCGGCCTCTGAGCGGCGCCGTCAGCCACGCGCTCGCCGCCGCCAGACTGCACGAGCTCGACCCGATGGTGGCGGCCGTGCGCGAGGGCATGAGCCGGGTGGTGCCGGTGCCGCTGCTGGAGCTGTTCAGCGGCGCGGAGCTCGAGACCATGGTGTGCGGATCGCCGGACATCCCCATCAAGCTGCTGATGGCCGTCGCCACCTACAAAGGTAGCGGGTCGGACGGCCGGGGTTAGGGTGGGGGACTGGGTAGGTGGAGACCTGTCTGGGATGAAGGGGCGTAGTGACTGCAGGCTATAGGTGTTGATTTGAGATTCCCCGCTTGTATTGATCCGATCTATCCGGTTCGATTTAATGTCTTTGCACTTCGCTGTATGGGGTAAGTTGAGTTGGTAGTCCGCCCCTGCTTTTTGTGTCCTTCGGTCCAGCAGAGTAGGACATTGGCGTCTCCCTATCGGCGTCTCCCTATTCCCCCTATCGATGACCTTACGTGTCTGTTATGGGGACACCTGCTGGCCGTTCTAGCCCCGCCCTAGGTTAACCTGACCTGACCTGACCTTGCGTGGCCTGACCTAACCTGACCTTACATGGCCTGACGTGACCTGACCTGCTCGCCAGGTGTGGACGCCTGCTCGCCGCTGGTCGCCTGGTTCTGGGAGGTGATGCAGGAGCTGAGCACCCTCGAGCGCTCGCTGTTCCTGCGCTTCGTGTGGGGCCGCACGCGGCTGCCACGCACCATTGCCGACTTCCGCGGCCGCGACTTCGTGCTGCAGGTGCTCGACAAGTACCAGCCGGCCGACCACTTCCTGCCAGAGAGCTATACCTGCTTCTTCTTGCTCAAGATGCCGCGCTACTCGTGCAAGGTGGGCCTGCTCGTGGAGGCTGGGGGGAGGGGGGCGGTGTTTGGCAGTGTGCGATACGAGCATCCGATATGTCATGTGTTCCCAGGCGTGCTGGGTCGTTTCTTCGTCATTCGGAATGGAATGTGGAGGTCTCTGGCGCTGTTGTTTATACCTGTATAGCTGTAGTTATCACTTATAGCTATGATAAAGCTATGGTAGGAAGCTGTGAGACACTATAAAACAATGCTATCTCCAAGTAAATGCTGTGCTGTTTATATTCGTTCCCTTGACACGGGCCCGTGTAGGGGACCGGCCGGTTCTGTCGTGTGAGGTAGCGGGCGTCGGTGACGCAGTGTCCCGCTGCTGCAGGCTGTGCTGCGGGAAAAGCTGCTCTACGCCATCCACTTCTGCAAGTCCATTGACACGGACGACTATGCCCGAGTGGCCATGACAGCCCATCAGGCCGAGGAGGACGACGCCACCACGTGAGGCCCGCACTTGGACCTCGCCTGCCCTCCCCGCTCCCCTCCTGGGGACCGGCCGCCGCAACGCGAGGCGAGGGCGCGCTATCAAGACCCTAGCCCCTGCAGCGGCTCGTATTTGTTTTGTCGAGCTCGTGAGCCGCCCACTTGAGCCGTCTTCCCGAGGTCTGTTTGCTCGACCGCGTGGGCCTGGAACTTGGACCGCGCCGGACCTCCATCGGTGGCGATAGCGTGCTGCTGCTGAGTAAAAGGTGTAGTGTGAGGCCGAGCTGATCCCGCACGCATGCCGTGGTTCTCACGCCGATCGGTGGCGACGCGCCATTCATGTACCTTTAAAATGTTCGTGCTTGCATTTGTGTCACGTGAAAACGGCAGAGGCGAAACGTGACCGCGTCAAGGTGGCCTGTTGCAACGTGGGGTGCCACATGGGTCATGCGATCTCGTGTTAGCTGCGCTCCCTGGGTGACGTGCTGCAGGGCTGCATTGAGTCGTTGCCTCGGCGGCGCTAGAATGCTATGTTGTGTTGCAGTGGAACAAGACGATTTATGGAGTCGTTACCTTGCGGGTGCCCAGTATGGCGCGCCGTATTATCTCGAGCGCAAGAGCACCAGCGACTTATCGCGCGCTTGGCCTTGCCCCAGGGAGACCAGCAGCGACCTGAACGACGGAAGCAGCGACTTCTCGGCGTACCCGTTTGACGGCTGACGGCCGGGCGTGTCGTGCTCGTCCTCTGCGGCCTCCTCGGAGGGCCGGCCGCCGTCGCCTCCCCTCTAGTCAGCGGCGCGACTGGGGATCCGCGAGAGTGTGCCGGGCCCGCCGCCGCGGCCGGGTGCCCGCTGCCGCCGGCCCCGCCCCCGCCCCCGCTCCGCCACGCCTCGTCCCCGCTTACTGCGCGGTGTCCTGCCGCCTCAGGGCTCTCCGCTTCGTGCCGCCGGGCGGCGACAGGACGCACTTTAAGCGGCGGCCGCCGCCGCGCCTCATCCTAGCGCTCCGTTATCGTGTGTAGCACTAGAGCAGAGACGGCGCGCCGCTGCGTCCGCTCGGGCGCTCGCTGTTGTGCTGTAGCCCAGCCGTGCTACAGCCGTGTGGTGCTGCGCTGGGTGCCGGCCGTCCGGCGCCGGGCCCGTCCGCTAGCTCGGCGGCGCCGTTCGATTGGCCCGCCTGGCCGCTGGCCTCGAGCGCGCCCCGCTTCTCCGTGTTTTGTTGTGAGCCGTGTGATAATGCAGGCCCGCGGGCATGTCTCGGCACGTGTTTGAGGCACGGAGGAGTGACAGATGCCGCGCAGCGCAGTATCTTGCAGACCCAATGGACGTTGATACTGGGCCACCGAGAACGCCGATTTGTCTGACCAAACGGTGTGCGCATACAGGGTTTTACCGCTCACAACCTGAGCGAGGAGGGCGGCCCCTGAGTTGATTGAGAACTCGTCATAAGAAAACCTAAGAGGTCAACTACCGTGTTTAAGTAAATAAAATCCGAGCCTGGGGGGGGGGGACGGGCTGGGCTATGACAGTGGAAATAACTTTTGAAAGGCCATGAGCGGCACATGTGTTAATGGTGCGCGCACTGGTATTTCCGTGACCCAACACTTTGCTGGTAAGAAAGAGACATTCGATAGGTGGAATCGAAGCACAGACCTTTAAGTCGCGAAACAGGCCTTAACAGAGAGCTTTCAGCAAAATCTGAGAGCTAACAGGACGTAATGTGGTACCTTGGGTAAGGAAACTGGGGTATCAACGATTAAGTATTATCCATAAAAGCTTTTGCTACACAATCAATGCTTCTGAACGTTTGCATGCAGACTCTGAAACAAACTTTATCTTGTATGAACATTTCTGTACGCACATTTGCTAACGAACAATTGTGATACGTACTTAGTGCATAACCCCCTTTCATACAAACTGCTGTCTTGGCGACCTTTCGTCGATTCCATGCACACTTGATACCATATAAACAATTATAACAAACTTGCCCGCAATTTTTTTATTGCTACATCATTCGAGCATACGAACCCTACCCCACATTTTTTGCATCCCTACACTTAGTACGCGTACATTTGGTGATGAAGAGTTACGTGCGTACTTAATGGTATTTTATGCATTCCTACATTTGGTAAGCGTACATTTGGTCATCGAAAATAACTAGCGCGCGTAATGGTAGTTTGTCCACTTATTATTCTGCCTATAGCACACACGCAATCACAATATGCAGCCGGCGAGACTATAGACGTAGGACAGCCCTCTCCAACTCCTTCCAGTACTGGCATTCAGGTCGGCACCAGGTCAGTGACTGGCCAGCTGAAAAAGCAGCATGTACGCTTCGCAGCTGTTAGCGAGGTGCTGACGGGAGGTTATCTGCGAGCGATGCATTGTGAAGAAGCCCTGAGAAATTTCATGTTAGCCCGTCCTCACATCTGCGCAGAACGCTGTGCGGACAGTCTGGGGAATGCCAGGCTGTGGGCAAAGGTCGCGTTACATCTGAACACGATGTTCTTAGTCGCAAGACGATTTTTCCAGTCCGGGTTTATAGGTGGCGTGCGCTCGCATCTGTATTTGACATCAGCTGACACTCCACATACATTCGTGGCTATTACGTGCCATTAGCCTGAGACATAAAACAGTGTGTCAATAAACAACGGGAAGTAATAAGGGATAATCATATTTAAACGCATGCACGCTTAACCGGAATGAGACCAGCCCTTCGCATTAAGAATACCTGGCAGCGCGCTTGAAACTTGTCGAATTCAGTCGTTGAGCATCCACAGGCGACTCATTAATGGGAGACGCAGCGCGGTATGTAAGGTACCGCTGTCCTGCCGCCATGCGCGCCGTCGGGGGGGGGGGGGGGGCAGGGGGCGGATTATGGTCCATACGAGTAGTTCGGTGACTGATCCGCGCGTCAGCGTATGTTTAAAGTAAACAGGCAGGACCCTCAGGGCCCCCAGGCCCGCTATTCAGCAGGACAGGGAGGTCGCTCCAGCGCAGAGCGCACCAGCTATTCTGATTGGTCCATGCGGTCCGACCTTGGAGCCCCAGATACGGGGCGGCTGTTTCGTGTCGTTCCGGTGCCGTAGTATTTTATTGGCTAATCGTGCGATAATGCTCATGGGATAACCATTGTCCTTGGACAGCTTCTGAGTTCTAGGACTTCTTTTCTGCAGTGCTGTTCCGTCAGATGACACGGGTCTGCGGTGAGTCCCTAGACAAAGGGGCAGGGGAGCAGATCAACGACGCCACGGGCGGGGGCTGATTAAGCGCAGGAAATGTTAGCCGTGAAGGCTCCTCGTCACCGCAGTGCCTCGCTCGTCTGCGACCTACCGCGCCTTGACGATCTGTTGGCGCTATCACTGAGATGGTGCCCTAGCCCCGCGGTTTTTGGCGGGAATCCCGTATGCCTTGGTTCCTGCATTCTTTCCCACTTAGTTGCTGCATGAGAGGCTTCCATTGCATTCACCAGTCTGGTGAACGCACGGTCCGCATGCGTGCGGTGCGGTGCATGTAACAGCAGTGAAGCTGAAAGCCGGAGCAGAACTCAACGATCGTTAAGCATGGCGGGCGACCTCGTGCGCGCCTCGCACCGAATTATCCGATTCTTCGCACCATCAGGGCGGCACCGTCATGGGCTTCGCACTGGCTCCAGTCGATCTTCGGGCAGGCGGCCAGCACCGAGTCTCGGTACCTCAGGGTGTTCACCACCGTGTAGCCGAGGCGGCTCAACCCCTGCCGCGTGTACGGTGAAGAAGCCGCCACGACCGCCGCCTGGCAGCCGGCCTTCGGCGCCAGCTCCATGGTTGTGCGCCGGAACAGTTCCGATGCGATGCCCTGACCGCGGTACCTGCCGGAGATGAAATTCGTAAAATCGATTCGAATCGAATCCCAAATCGATCGAAATCGACCAGTTTGGGAATGGTCATTGCCTTGGAATCTTGAGTCGATTGAGACAACCTCACAAAGCCAGCGCAAATGTAGAAGGAGGTATTTTACCTTCCGGCTGCTCGTCGCTCTCATACCATGCCATTGCTTCCACCTACATGCCATTCACGTTTACTCCACGTTTATGGTGTACAATTTCCTCAGTGGATAGTTCTCGTGCGTGCATGCAATGATTGAATAGTATGGCGATTACCGTGCTCTTGTAAGAGCTTCCTTCCGTGTTGTGCGCCGCGCTAACCCGCAGTCGACCATACGCTCTCGCCCCCGCGGCTGTGTCAGCTATTCCGGGTGCGGTGGACGTCCTCGTCGCTGCGCGGCGGGGTCGAGCCTTACGTGGCACGGTGGCATGCGGGTGACGGGGGGCGGAGGCGCTATGCAGCAGTGAACCTGGTCAGCTTGGTGGCACAACGCGGGTAGGGATATGACACTTCTTCGGGCCCTGCCCCACAAGAGTACCGACCGCGTTGAACTGCAGGTAGATAAGCAATCATAGAGTCAGAATTCCAATACAGTTAACCCTAACCCTGATAGGACGGGGTCCATGCGACCGCGCCCTGAGGTTTTCTTAGAATGACCCGCCGCTCTCCGGCATGTTCAATCGCGCTCAAATATTAAGAGGTCTATGGCTAAACCATTGCGCGTGCTTCGACGCCAAAAAGGTGTCCCCAGCTTCTCTGGTTCCGGAGCAGCGGCGTTTTTTTTTTTAGGAACACTGCGCGGCGATCTACAGGCGATGTGGGCGGCTGGTGGCAACCGACAACGCCACGGAACGCGTGCGGCGCGCCGACATTGTTACTTAAAAATAAATGTATCATAACTCTGTGGTAACAAATCAAAATGTATATCATTGCACTCATAATTGGGCAAGGAAAAAATCAAAATGTATATCATTGTACTCATAACTGAACAAGGAACACTTCTGTCTTCTGTCAAATCAGGGTGAAGGCAAGCGAGACTACAGTTCCATAGATCATGTTGAGAAGAGAGCTCTTCGACTTCATTGGACAACTGGAGGCGTCATAAAGACCACAGTTGACAGCTTAATAATGTTTTTGCGCCCGAAGAGAGAATCGCTATCCCCCAGCGACGAAATGAAACTGGGTAAAGAAAATAAATAAACCAAGCGAGTTCTGCAGCGGACGAGGGAAAACAACGGACATGTTGACTAGTCTGATTGTGAAGTGCAGCATCCAACATGTGACATCAAGGGCAGTGATATACTATGGCATGCCCAAGACCACGTCAGTGTTTGAGATATCCAATTTTAACGGATAATGATGCAGAATAAGAAGCGTATTTGTATCCATGTTCAGCGCACGCATGCAGAGAAGACCGCTGAAACTCTGGAGCAAATAACGTCGCTAAAACTGGTAGAACTAAGACTCTTGCAAAAATGGCGGGCTGAGGACACTGCTCTTTCTCAGGGACTGACTCTGAGTTTTGTATTTGATAATTGTTTATGTCCGAGTAACCATATGAAATTTCATTCCACATAGTTCAATACCACTCCATTCAAAACCGTGCATGCTACTCAGCCTTGCCGACGAATTAGGCCAACGTGGCTTTATCAACTCCGTTCCGCTGAAATAAAGGCGGCTTTGAAGGCTGTGTTTTTCACCTTGTGCTCAGAGAAGCTGGCACCCGACGGCCCGTGACACCCCCTAGCGTGGTCATTAGCGTGGGTATAGGTATGGCAACAGGTAAGAAGCGGAGCGCTGTTATTTCTCACCGCTTATCGACTGTGGCCATTATGCGTTCCAGCACAGTCTCCACGTCCAGTGCTTTGAAGATGTCATAGCCACCATTCAGCTGGCTGAAGAATTTGCCCAACCACTGATAGGCCTCCGTGTCCTGGCGCTCCCAGGTGGCCAGAGAAGACTCCGACGTCGGAGTGATGACGGTGTTGAGAGACGCTCCGACGACGCGGCTGGTGGCACTGTCCGTAGCCACCAGGCAGACGCTCCAGTCCCAGCCGCTTAGACTCGGTCTGAGCCAAGCGCGTTGGTTCTCCAGCTCTCCGCCATCGCACGCGCGCCCCAGTTTCGATCTGCAATGGTTCGGCATAGCCAGCATCAGATGTGGCACATTTATGTGTAAGTGTTGCATGTGACCTGTGACATGTGACGTGCCATGTTGTATGCTACGTGACGTCGAAACAAGTCGCAGCGATCTGTCTTTGCGCTTACATGAGAAACGTTCACTCCCACAAAGCTACGACCCACAGCACATAGTAAACCACAAAGCTTCGACCCACAGCACATAGTATCCCACAAAGCCCCGACCCACAGCACATAGTATCCCACAAAGCTCCAATCCACAGCACATAGTATCCCACAAAGTTCTGATCTTTCCCAGAAGGAAGGAAAAAGTTTAGAAAGGGTTGCAGACGACCGCACCTACACACTACGCAACCCGCACCACACACTTTATGTGCGATGTTACATACTACGTACTTTTTCGAGATACCCCATACCCCATACCCCATACTACATCACATACAGCTTTTTCCAAACTTTCTTTTCCTTTACCTCCTTCGGGAAAAGCTTGGCGATGTAAGTCATGTGTACACCTAATTATTCAAAGGTTCTACTTTATAGATTGAATTCCATGCTGGTTTTCACCAGCCATCAAAAGTGAAGTATCAAACGTGCTCCAAATGACGTCACAAAGGCCACTTTCGGCTGAGGAAGTTGTGGAAAGGACATGGCCCGGCGAGGGGCACCTAGGCCCCGGACGGCCCCGGAACAGACGCCATTTGGGATGGATAAATATCAAAAGTGCAGTACTTGGTGGCGTAACGTTTGGCACCTGTCTGTGACGAGTGGCCTACGCTAGAGGCGTCCAAATACGGAGGGTGTCGCTGGAACACACGCAACGGTAGCCTAAAGTCGTCTCGAATACTGTCGTGGATGTCACTTCGAAATCATGTGGATGGAAATAGCCTAATCACCAGCATGGGACGCAATGTGTGGGCTGCGGTAGTGGTGCCCTTCGGAAATTAGTTTTCAGTGTCTTTCAGCCCTGTTGCTTATGAAAACAAAGCAGGTGCGTTTGGAAGCTATTCAGGAGTTATCATTTGATACCTTCGGAACTGCCGCAAAATATCGATAATTGAGCTTCTGCACATATCGAAGCAAAATCAGTGCATTCTGACCTAGCATCTTCAAAAGTTCACAACGAAAACGGCAGCTTGGGTGAACCACGGATAGTTTGTAGGCGAAACTCATTAAAAAAAAAACAGATAGAGTACGGCTATTGCAAAATTTCTCTCGTAGAAGGGTAACTGCTTGAGACAATCAAAATCTCAGCCCAGTTAAGTTCTGCAGTGATGATTTACACATCGAGATAGCATACAGGTGCCATGGCTTTGGTTCGTTCCCACGGAAGCATACCTGACAAAGTGGACGTTCGTCCGGATAACCAGAATTGTCTACGCTCTAGCATGGGTGACTACTCCAGATATCAAGGTACTACCATTTATTTATGGGGACATATTGTAACTACGTATGCAAAATAACACTCTGAATCCAGGTGCAGTGTTGATGAACCAGTCACACTAAATATTATGGTCAGGGAACGTTTAGGAAGCTAATAACATTTAAAAAGGCAAGTTGATTGATCGAGAAAATGGTCTATAAATCAGCATGCAATTTGCAAGCAATATTCAAGCATCTTATATTTGCCTTTAACCATTTTCCAAAGCATTGTAGCCTTACTAGGAATTACGGGTAGGCATAACGTCTAAAGACCAATTTTTTGTTTCAATTCTAAACGTATACCAGCGCTTTCAGCAGCATGCATTGCATTAACTCATCGCAACAATGTAAACAGACGGAATTATCTGGAATTATTACATTATCAACATTTTGGTCATATTGAGGACTTGACAGTGACATCACTTACAAAGTTTCATCCGGAAAGAAGTGTTGTACAAAGATGTCTACGATCTCATCTTGTCTTGCTTCCTCCACCGGGCCATAGGTGATCTGGGACACAGCTGAGTCAGCCGGGCCCCCTGTCAACGAACAAAGCAGCTTGCGTTGGTGAAGGACGCTCCCCCGCTCCGCGTATTACAAAACGAGCAGCTGACACAGGTGATTTCAGGATGGTCAACACCAACTGACCTGCCGAGCTGTTACCAATGCGATGATTGCAGCATCAGATGACCTGTTGAATGTCACATCGATGAATACCCGCCCACCTCTGGGTTGTGGAGAAATCGTCTTGACGTGCTCAAGCGGGTATCATGACGTATAATTACGTGCCACCAATGCGTCATCACTGGCACTGAGATAGTGTCAAAGGGAAAGCGGAAAACACGCTCTGGTGTGTTTTGTGCTGGACGGCACCAAAATTTTAAAAATCAAGATGTCAAGGTCAGCACAAATAGTGATAGGTGCAAGCAGCACAAGTACAGGCACAAGTGGTACAGGGTATAAATACATGTGACGATGGTCAGTACAAGTGGTACATCGCCCTCGTCCTCACAGGGGTGGGAGGGGGGGGGGGGAAGATGCAACTCCACTGGGATTTTCTGGAGATTCCCTCCCACGTGTCATGTAATTGCGCCCAAATTTTCCGTAGCCAGTGGGGCATTGACTACGTGTGCTTCGACACTAGAACGTGTGTCAGGTATTTATGATTTCGGAGCTGTGACAGTCTTTTCGGAATACTGCACGGCGATGCCCGGCTGGCGCGGACGGCGGCTAGTAACCGATGAATCCAGCAATCACGCGCGGCGGGACGACACTTTAGGCGGCCCATCGGCCGGCCATGTATGCGTCATGAAAAGTATATATACTTTGACGAATAGGGTACGTAAAAATGAATGCCAATATATAATTAAAATAATTAATAAAATAATGCCAATATAATATTTGCCTCAAAGCTTATCTAACTAGATGTCAATGTGCTCAGAATTAAACAAAGAACTGGCCTGTGTACGTTCCATGCCCCCTCCTCCTTCCGTGGCATGGGTTCATAAATATGGGTATGTAAATCTGAAAAACGTCATTTTCGGGATAAATGTCCTCTGACCTAAAGTAACGGCATAATTTATTGACCCAGGATCATAGTATGTGTTATCAATCGTGAGACTCCGTTGAGACCAGTCTGGTCGTTTCTGCTGCGAGGCTCCATCGTCGTTAGTTTTTGAACGGCACAGGGCGTCGCATCGACCCCCTCTATTAGCCCGCGTTATGAAAAAGGCGAAACAGGATGAGAGTTAAAGTTATCCACGTTATGCGTGCTGGAAAACGTCTAGATGCGCATGCAAATATCAATTCGCGATATGCAGCTTGGGAAAGAAGTAACTGCGATATCTGGGTGGTTATGTAGCAATGTGGAATATGAAACATTACGGAATATATTACGTTACACTTAATGCACTTGGCAAAGGCAGAAAACTCTACTGTCATCACCGACTTCACATTCTTCAAGGTTGAACGTAGCTTAAATTTCATGCAATGCCCTCATCACGACATTGCTGAGGGAGTTGATCTCATGTGCAGGTATGTAGATCCTACCCGACACTGAAACAGAACAATCCACGATTCCCCCATTCTAGTGTGCGACACGGAAGGCGTAGGCAACACCAGCAAAAAACCATGCTTCCGACAGAAGCGAGACTGAGCAGAGACCTCAACCGGAGTGGGAGCTGTTCGAAACGGACGTATGAAGAGATCAGGCTGCAGAAGTGGGGGATAAGCAACAGCGCCGGTCATTGAGCTCTGTATCGGCCAAACGCTTGACGCGCTAACATGCTCAGAGCAGACAACGCGACGCTGATGAACGTGGCCGCTCACCTGAAGCCGTTGCGTGGTTCGCTGCCGGCGGGGTGAGCAGCGGCGCGGAGGCCGTCCTTTTGTTGAATGTTGGAGCCAGGACCAGAGGCGTTCTGAAGCCGGTTATCAGCCTGGTGGCCGTGAACATGCACCGGACGCCGCCCATCGCCCTGATAGGAAATGTCATTGTGTAATCGCACGAACGCAGCGCTGTGGATGCCACGGGTGTCGATTTGTACTCTTTTGGGAGGGCTCCGGCCTCCCTCCCCCATGTTGAGTTGCCCCCCAATATTGACTGGGCCTCCACAATATTTTTGGCTGGAATGTTGCCAAATAACTAGTGATGAATGACAAAATGACTAGGTAAACGATGACTATCAGACAAATACTTTTTTGTCTTACTGCGTAATGGCGTCGGCATGGAGGATGCAACGAGGCAGTTTGATGCCCACATCCTCGACTTATTTCCTTAAATGATGTGTAACTTAAAATAGTGGTGGTCAAACCCTTTGTATATGACGTGTTTTTCCTGTCAAGCACTGCTCTAGACGCTTATTCCCGCAAACTAAACATAATACTGACGCCGCTGATTTCCGGGTCTCGTGGAGACTTATGCCAAGCGTCATGCTGTCTGCTACTCATGAAAGACTACGAACCTAGCATTGTTTTTTTTTACTTGAAATCCGACTTTCTTTACTACATAGCTTTACGAGAAAACACAATGGGGCAACAGAATGCTATTTTTGGTGCGGCATCGTCACTTCAGAGAATAGTTTCAGTTGTGAAATGGGTGTAGGACACATAACAAAAAACAATAATTTTGCAAGGACAGGTTTTGATCGGATTCCTTGCTGAGAATAATTACTTGCCTGCATTCCGAACCAACCTCTCATTATGGTAACAAAGTATAAGGATCCATTTTGCCTCGGGCCCTTATCGAAATAGCACAAAAGCACCTTTACCGTGCCATGCACTTACATGACTCTCGGCGCCCTGTGATCAGGCTGACGCTGCCAAGTCAGCAGCCAAATGGCACTCTTCGGCGAGCCATACAAGAACGTTCGTCCTGCAAGGCGAACCCTCCACCATACGCTTCGCCACATCATGAACGTGGTCAGCATAACTTCAATTGATCTCAGCTCCAACAAAGTTAGGCTTCGGCAATGTCGAATGGTGTGTATTCGCGCCAATATAGTGATTTTTGCGAGCATTTTGCGCGTTGCAGCCAGTTGGTTCGTAGAAAGGCAAAGCCTGTTAGCTGCCACATCACCAACCTTTTTCCCAAATATATCACCTGTGACCTAGAATTGAGCCATGAACGGTGGAACTCGGATGCTGTATGCCACTGTTAATAACATTTTTGGTTTTGTTGTTATCCATCTTTACAGCTACACTTGCCATACAGTCTTGCGACAAAAATACAAGACAGTTCGAGTTTCATCTGGAATCCTGTGATCATTATATACAGCATTTTTGGCTGTATTCTATTACAATTTCCATGGAATTCAAAAATTTCGGTTAAAGCGAAACTGTCAGATTGCGAAAGACAAATGTATCGCTGTGCACAGCAAAAATGTAATCATTTGAAAATGTGCAATCGTACACATTAAAGCGAAACTTACTTTGTAGGATGATCTGTTCCTTTTTCGTAATGCTGAGGGAGAGCTGGCCGCCGTGGAATTAAAATGGCTTGCAACATATGTCATACGTCCATTTCACGAACATTTACGCAAGCCTCAGACGCACAACAATTTAACACGCGCACTTATGGCCGTTCGGTTGTGACGCGTTCAGTAGCGGGGGGGGGGGAAGGGGACAGTTTGACCCCTGAGATAAAAAGCAAGAGAACAAAAACACTTAATTTACAAGGTAGAAATGATTCTGTATGAACTGACTTGTATCCAATTTTCAGATGGACCGGGTCGAAGTACCTGTTGACCACTGTACTAAATAAGGTCAAACTTCAGATCGGTATCCCAAGTACCTCCAGGCCTGCTTATGCAACCGCTCTAACCCCTAAATACCTGTTCTAAGGGCAATCTCACTGGTGTTCATTTCAGTTCACAACGGTCGGGAATCAATGATTGATATGGGTCATTTTAGATCAGTGACCTCCTGTGACCTGCGAGAAGTCTAGATATGATGTCTGTTGACGTCCCTGTAATTGAGAAATTGGAAAAGAGCATAAAAAAACACCGCTTACGGCACGTCCTTCAGTGAAAAAACAGTTTGGGTTCACTTTCGGTCTCACCTTCATACTGACCCAAGTTTAATGGAGTTAGTCGTAATCCTGGCCTCAATTCCCCTATTCTCAGGATTAGCTACATCTTATAATGCCACCGGGTAGGGCCACTGCTTCACCTTGAAGACATAACTAAAATATACATTTTAATATTTGCGAGCCCCAATTGTGCTGCCGTTTGCACAAAAGTACTTTGTCTGAAAGAAATGGCATATGACCAAGCAGCCGGCACGCCTTAATACCAAAATTATCATCACAATCATCAGCATAACTGAATGGCATCACGCTGCTTCGCTGCTGAAGCGACCCCATTGGGGAAACGCTGTGGTGCTCGTAAGATCGACGCACACGCCGGTATAACTTGTAGCCGGTGTATCTTTCTCTCTCGACCAGGGGTGTAGTTTTGGAAAAGGAAAAAGTAGCTTCCTTTTCGGTGGGGAGGGGAACTGAGCGGTAAAAATGACACTTAATGCTTTCTCATTCATACCAGCATCTATTTGGCCTACGCAACGATTTCAGCGCGATAACTTGTATTGATTTCGATCTGAATCTTCTGCCTGCAAATCCCCTGCCAACCAGTTTGCAATATTTTTTGTGTGACTAAGCGAGCAAATCTTATGCCCTTTAAACTTCTTCGTCTACGAAAAAAACACGTCAAAAGATATTCCACTGCAAAGTTTGATTTGAACCGTCCCAGAGCCGTGCAACTCTATTCGCCTACGTTTTGGTATCATCTGCGTTACAACCACTTCTTACCTCGATAGCTCATATGAACAACAATCAGAAGAACCGAAGCGTGTTTTGCCTCTTAGTTTGGAAATACATGGCATGTGCAGGTTTATGCAGTTGATGAAACATGCTACCTCCCACACTACATTCGCTGCAATGAACTGTATCGGATGTAATTACGGAATTGAGCCGCGCTTGCATGGCACGATTTCGTAAATATGGGCATGCAAATCGGAAAAATGACATTTTGGGATAAAAGTCATTTGACCTAGCATAATGGCGTAGATTATTGACCCAGGATCATAGCATGTATTATCGATCGTGAGACTCCGTTGAGACCAATCTGCTCGTTTCTGCTGCGAGGCTCCATCGTCGTTAGTTTGGAACGGCACAGGGGGTCGCATCGACCCCCTCTATTAGTCCACGTTATGAAAAGGCGAAACAGGATGAGAGTTAAAGTTATCCACGTCATGCGTGCTTGCGAACGTCTAGATGCGCATGCAAATATAAATTCGCGATATGCAACTTGGGAAAGAAGTAACTGCGATATCTGGGTGGTTATGTAGCAATGTGGAATATGAAACATTACGGAATATATTACGTTACACTTAATGCACTTGGCAAAGACAGAAAACTCTACTGTCATCACCAACTTTACATTCTTCAAGGTTGAACGTATCTGAAATTTCATGCAATGCCCTCATCACGACATTGCTGAGGGAGTTGATCTCATGTGCAGGTATGTAGATCCTACCCGACACTGAAACAGAACAATCCACGATTCCCCCATTCTAGTGTGCTACACGGAAGGCGTAGGCGACACCAGCAAAAAACCATGCTTCCGACAGAAGCGAGACTGAGCAGAGACCTCAGCCGGAGTGGGAGCTGTTCGAAACGGACGTATGAAGAGATCAGGCTGCAGAAGTGGGGGATAAGCAACAGCGCCGGTCATTGAACTCTGTATCGGCCAAACGCTTGACGCGCTAACATGCCCAGAGCAGACAACGCGACGCTGATGAACGTGGCCGCTCACCTGAAGCCGTGGCGTGGTTCGCTGCCGGCGGGGTGAGCAGCGGCGCGGAGGCCGTCTCTTCGTTGAATGTTGGAGCCAGGACCAGAGGCGTTCTGAAGCCGGTTATCAGCCTGGTGGCCGTGAACATGCACCGGACGCCGCCCATCGCCCTGATAAGGAAAGCCATTGTGTAATCGCACGAACGCAGCGCTGTGGATGCCACGGGTGTCGATTTGTACTCTTTTGGGAGGGCTCCGGCCTCCCTCTGCCCCCAATAATGCGCTGCCCCCCCCCCAATATAGGCTTGGCCCTCTCCAATGTGTTTTGCTGGAGTTCTGCAGAATGACTAATGCGTAGGTAAAATATGTCTATCACGCAGGTTACTTTTGTTTTGTCTTGCTGCGTGGTGGCGCCGGCATGGAGGATGCAACGGGGCAGTTCGGTGCCCGCATCCTCGACTTATTTCCTTAAACGATGAGTTACTTAACGTAGTGGTGGTCAAACCCTTTCATATATGAGGGCTTTTTTGCCGGTCAAACATGACCCCAGAAGCTGATTCCCGCAAACTAAACATGCTGCTGACGTCATCAATTCACTGGCCTTGTGGAAACTTTTATGCCAACCGCAATTGTGTTTGCTACCCATGGAAGGCTACGAGCCTAGCATCGTTTTTTACTTGAGATCCGACTTTCTTTGCAATACGTTATTTTTATATGCATATTTTTGGTGCGGCATCTTCACTTCAGAATATAATTTCAGCCATGAAATAGATACAATACACATAACAGAATGCAAAAACAATTACAACGACAGGTTTTTAGTCGGATTCCTTGCTGATAATGATTACTTGCCTGCACTCCGAACCTTCTAAAGTTTGCAGTCTGCTTCTGCTGTATGTGGGTAACAAGCTGAGGCGACCCATAGGGGAAACGTTGTGGTGTTTTATAGGATCGACGCACACGCAGGTATCATCTATAGCCAGCACGTCTTTCTCATCGGACCAGGGAAGTAGTTTTGAAAAGGAATTTTTTTTTGGGTGGGGGAAGGCAGCTGAGCAGTAAAATTGATGCTTCAGTTTTTCTTACAAGTGTCTGCACGCTCGCTTCGCTGCACTAATGAAAACACTGTAGGAATCTTATTGTCCATCTGTTGTAGCTGGATTTACGCCTATAGCTGGTCCAGGGGCCGAGATATGGCGCAAAACGTGAAAGAGACTTGGCCACAGGCGGCGCGGTGCTGGCGGCCTCTGGCGGCTGCCATAGGATCAGAGGATCAGACGTCAGAGGCCATAGGATCAGGCCACAGGATCAGAGGATCAGACGTCAGAGGCCATAGGATCAGGCCATAGGATCAGAGGATCAGACGTCAGAGGCCATAGGATCAGGCCACAGGATCAGAGGATCAGACGTCAGAGGCCATAGGATCAGGCCACAGGATCAGAGGATCAGACGTCAGAGGCCAGAGGATCAGGCCACAGGATCAGAGGATCAGACGTCAGAGGCCATAGGATCAGGCCATAGGATCAGAGGATCAGACGTCAGAGGCCATAGGATCAGGTCATAGGATCAGGCCACAGGATCAGACATCCCCTGAGGCAACCGCCGGCGTCGACCGAGACACCGGAGGGCGCCGTTCCGTCGCGGCGTAAACAGCCGCCATGCACTTCATCAGTCTAGGCTCATTTTGGGGCAAACCGTTGTGAAAATAGGATCAACAAAAGGGTGGTTTAGAGAGAGAAAGAATCGGCCAACACTAAATCACGAATATTTTTACGGTAGCGGTTTGTATTCGGCGCCGATTTTTAAACTTGGTCGTTTGCATCTTACATTACATTTGCAGCGCAACAGTCGCCGTACAAACCCGCGAAACGCACTGAAAGTGTAGCCGCTTCAATTGTGAATGTTTGGAAAAAATTATCCCTTCTACCTGCACTGCGTGCCGAACTATAACCCAAAACGTCAAAAAAACGGTCAATTCCACCTTATCAATAGGTGTGCATGGACCACGTTTCACGGACCACGTGGCGCCTTAAACTTATACCAGTCCGATGGCCCATGCAATTGTCTATCTGGATGTGCAAGTTTTATGCCACTGCGACCCTTGGTTATCGAGATATGGCTGCGGGAGGCGGAGCGTGTGGGGCCGTTGGCCGGTCGTCGCGAAATTGGCGCCGTCCTTGTTAAACCTACGGGGATTTCTGCACCCTTTTTTGCTCACCACGCACTCATTTTTGCGATATGCAGAATTTTGACGTGACTAAGGCGGGCTATGCCAGCAGGCCTTGGTCCTGTGAAAATTTCATTAAAAAATTCCTTGCCGCTTAGCTTGCAGGTGATCCCAATGGAGTGGCGGGCACACACACACACACACACACACACACACACACACACACACACACACACACACATACACACACACACACACACACACACACACACACACACACACACACACACACACACACACACACACACACACACACACTGCTCCCTCAGTATAATAGTAGATTTATACCAGCATTATGTTCGCCTACTCACCGATTTAAAAATGATAGCTTCCATTGATTTCGATCTGGATCCTTTGCCTCCTTATCCCCTGCCAGCCAATTTACAAGTTGTTATGTGACTAAGCGCGCGAATCAATGCCCTGTAAACCTCTTCACCTACGAAAAAACACGTCACAGGATACTCCATCGCTATGTTTCATTTGCACGTTCCTATAGTCGCGCAGCTCTATTCGCCTAGGTTTCGGTATCATCTACGTTACTTTATAAAACACTAGTTATCACTTACCCTATGCTTGACTCGGGGTGAATTCGGAATCGACTCTGGAACCAACCATGTTTTTTGTCAGGTCAAGATGAGTAGGTTTTTGCATATAAATGTAAGTGAGTCGGAAGCTGTATGGAGCTGGTTGTATTTACTGACATTCGACGGGTGGTCTCAAGGATATACACTGGTAATAAACTATTTCTTATCTCGATAGCGTATATGAAAAACAACCGGAAGAACATAATCTTACTTTGCATTTTAGTTTGGAAGTATATGGCATGTGCAGGTTTGTGTAGTTGGTGAAACGTATTACTTTCTACGCTGCATTCACTACAGTCAATTCCATCGGAAGCAATTACGAAATTTAGCCGCACTTACCTGAGTTGGAATCGAAGCTCACTTCCTTGCGAGTGCTTGGACACAGAGTTGAAACCGACCCCACAAGCCGTACGCCAAAGTCGGAATCAATTCTAAAGAGGTGCTGCCAGTTAGAAGCGCAGTGGCCACCTTTCTTCCCTCTCAACATCCCAGGCGTCTTGCTAGGATCAGTCATATAAAATAAAGTCAGCTTGCCAATGTTGAGATTCTTTCGAATATGTTCGTTCTATTTACTTTCGACAGTCATCAGCGCTTAAATATCGTGAAGAAGCGATTGCGTGGCTCCGTGTCCCACCATTGAAGACAAGTAACGAATAGTTCTTATCGGACCGAAGCAGCTGCTGATTATGAAATGGTTCATAAAGAACAGACCAGTAATAACTTGTGGAGAATTCGAAATGACGTTTATGATACGCTGCAATTATAGTTCACGGATCAAAATGAATTTGACGAGATTGAAGAACCAAATGTCAGGTTGAGAATTGTGCTGTTGTGCCCATCTTGTGACTTCGATTGTGTCGTGTTTAATATTTTATGTTGGACTGGACTTCCTTGGTTTGGTCGGGAGAAGAGGCTTTCCGGCAAGAAATCACCTTTTCAAGGTCAAATTATCAAGGCAAGAGGTGGGTGGTGGGACTATGCTGCCATCTGGGAGACTGCCACTACCGCTCCTTACCCCGCACAGGGAACCTGCTTTGGGCTGTGCGCGGAGCTCGGGTGCGTGGTCCGCGCCAAGGGACTCTTCAGTCCGCTTATGGCGGTTGTACGCAAGTTGTCACAGAGAGACCAGAGTTGCGGGGATTCTGGTGCAGCGTTGAATGAGAAGGAAGGGTGGACGTGGGCCATGGATTAGAGCATGGTGATTTCACGCAGGTGATTAGGGGAATATCTGCACAGGTTGGATTGGATCGGATGCGACCTGGGATTTTTGAAGAAATTGACAAGCTGGGCGAATTAAGTGAAAACTTGGTGGTTGACAAGACGGAATCCTGGACATATACTCCTAACCAATATTTAACTCCATATTAGTGAGCGTACTAAAATGAGCAGTTCTCCCCTTTGCGTCTATTCGCTGTGCACAGGGCACATCCCTAGTATTTCGCTTCATGCCAATGCCAGGAGTGGCGTCACTGGTGTTGTACCACCGGAGATTCAGAGGACAGAGGAAATGCCAAGGGTGGCGTCACTGGCGCTGTACCATCGGAGTTTCAGAAGACTGCACTGCGCCGCGGTGTCGCCAGTCATCCTGTGCCTGTGCTGTACTGTACTGTACTGCGCCGTAATGTCGCCAATCATCCCTGTGCCTCTGCTGTATTGTGCTGTACTGCGCCGCAGTGTCGCCAGTCATCCCTGTGCCTGTACCGTACTGTTCTGCGCCATAATGTCGCCAGTCATCCCTGTGCCTGTGCTGTATTGTGCTATACTGTACTGTACTGTACTGCGCCGTAATGTCACCAATCATCCCTGTGCCTCTGCTGTATTGTGCTGTACTGCGCCGCAGTGTCGCCAGTCATCCCTGTGCCTGTACCGTACTGTTCTGCGCCATAATGTCGCCAGTCATCCCTGTGCCTGTGCTGTACTGTACTGTACTGCGCCGCAGTGTCGCCAGTCATCCCTGTGCCTGCACTGTACTGTCCTACGCCGTAATGTCGCCAGTCATCCCTGTGCCTGTGCTATACTGTACTGTACTGTACTGCGCCGTAATGTCGCCAGTCATCCCTGTGTCTGTACTGTACTGTACTGCGCCGTAATGTCGCCAGTCATCCCTGTGCCTGTGCTGTATTGTGCTGTGCTGTACTGTACTGCGCCGTAATGTCGCCAGTTGCCCCCGTGCTCCCTGAGATTCAGAGGACGGAGCAAGTACGGGGCTCGTTCTTTGCATACCACGCCACAAGCGTAACGTAGAAGTTTAAGATAGTTGGGATTACTTGTTGTCCCAGTTGGTGGCGCTGTCCCTGCTTAATGCATGGCTAAAATATTAACACAGGGCAGTTATATCTATTTCTCTACAACGAAAAAAAAACACAAGCAAGATGTTGAGAAAGGCAAACTGGGATCATGTGAACAAGTGACAAGTACAAATGAAGCGAGCAAATCATGACAACACAAGCTCCAGGTTGAACTCAAGTCGTCTGTGCTGCTAACGACGGGAGCTACGACAACAGAGCAAATACTCCATGATTCACATGGAAGATATCCATCTCTCGCCACCGAACCCCAATATCTATGCAAGTCAGTAAGCATTCTGCCTTTCAAAGATGAAATGCACTAGATTATACCCGAGCCGTGCGGGCTCGCAACAACCGAGCCGATTCGGCGAAATCTGCCGGCCACGACACGCAGGCGCTTGGTAGATTACAAAACAACCAAAGCGGCCAGGAGCGCTCCGTCCCAGCAAGCCCCCTGTCCGTCGACGGCACTCAGATCCGGTCCGAGGCCCAGCGATCCCGATAACAAAAGCAACGTTTGCACTTTTGATCAAGCTATCCACGCACCCCGTTGTACCAGCGTTAACGCCGTGTCGGCACCCCCTGTTCGACAAACCATCCACACCGACCAATGAGAGGCCAATGTGCGGCTGTCGCGAGTTGCCGTGAGCGCTGAGCGATCACCCTGCGTCCGCCCGCACCAGCCGCTCCCGAGTCGCGGAGACGGGTGCACCGGACCACGAGCCGGGCCGGTGGCCAGCCCTGAAGGCGCGGTGGCGGCGGAAGGGCGACAAGCAGTGGTCTCCCCGGGCGCATTTCATGCAGTGGCAAGCAGGCTGCTCAAGCTCGTGTTCGGAATGGCGAACGTCCACGTCGCCACAGTAAGCCCTCTCGCCTGCAGAGAGTTTGCGTCCGCTGCAGCGACCATGAATGCCCGTCCAATTGCTGGCTATGCTGTTAGGATCCGACAGGCGACACTCGCTTAGCTCACAGTGACGTGCTTACACGGCGCTCTAGCTTGAAGCCGCCCCATGGTCCTTGGATTGTCAAAGCTCGGAGCCCCCAACGCTCGCCGACCTGTTCCCTCAGCACGGCTTCAAAGCTCCCACTGTGACGTCACGCGCAGCAGGCAGCAGCTGGCCAGGCGGCGTTCTCCGCTTGGCCAGAGACTCGCAGCACACGACCATTAAAATATCACACCCTCTCTCGCACGTCCGAACGGCCCGCGACACTCTACCGGTCTGACTTCGCCACAGCGAGCGCGCGCCTCCTCAGCGGCGCCCCGTCGGCCCGCCGGCCGGCTATAGCACGTAGAAGCACCAGTAGACGGTGTTGAACAGCACAAACGATACGGGAAAGACGACGCGCGAGTACTTGTCGATGATGTTGACGTCCTTGATGCGCGGAAACGAGCGCGAGAACACGGACGCGCCGCGCCGGATGGTCGTGAGCACGCGCCGCCGCTGCGCCGGTCGGCCGCGGCCGCCCGTCGCGTACCCCCGCGACATGCGGAAGCTCGGCGGAAACTTCATGTCGGCGCCGTCGGCGGTGCAGTAGCGGCCCGTGCGTCGATTGCGGATGGACGGGATGGGTGAGACGCGTATGTCCTGCAGCTCGATGATCTCCTCGTTGCTGAGCCCGTCGACCTTGACGGCCTGCGCGGCCGGCGCGGTGCCGTTCTCTCGCCGTCGCTTGTCCTTCTTCTTGGCGCGCGCGCCCCAGTAGGTGTAGTTGACAGCAGCGTACTCAAGCAGCGCGGCGAACACGAACACGAAACACATGACCAGGTAGATGTCTATGGCCTTGACGTAGGAGATGCGCGGCAGGGAGGAGCGTACGCCCGTGCTGATGGTGGTCATGGTGAGCACCGTGGTGATGCCTGCCAGACAGAGGAGATGTCAGGGTCTGGCGGTGCCTGCCAGACAGAATGTCAGGGTCTGGCGGTGCCTGCCAGACAAAGGAAATGTCAGGGTCTGGCGGTGCCTGCCAGACAGAGAGAATGCCAGGGTCTGGCGGTGCCTGCCAGACAGAGAGAATGTCAGGGTCTGGAGGTGCCTGCCAGACAGAGGGAATGCCAGGGTCTGGCGGTGCCTGCCAGACAGAGAGAATGCCAGGGTCTGGCGGTGCCTGCCAGACAGAGAGAATGTCAGGGTCTGGCGGTGCCTGCCAGACAGAGGGAATGCCAGGGTCGGGTGGTGCCTGCCAGACAGAGGGAATGTCAGGGTCTGGTGGTGCTTGCCAGACAAAGAGGATGTCAGGGTCTGGCGGTGCCTGCCAGACAGAGGGAATGTCAGGGTCTGGAGGTGCCTGTCAGGCAAAGAGAATGTCGGGGTCTGGCGGTGCCTGTCAGACAGAGGGAATGTCAGGGTCTGGTGGTGCCTGCCAGACACACGGTGGGGAGGAGCAGGAGACAGGGTTTGATGATGCCTGCCACACGTGAAGCCCACGAGACGCAGGACGACTTTCATTGCTTTAATCAGTGCCGTACTAGCGACGGATGCGGTTTGGGAGACACGTAAAACCTGTTATTGGTGACTTAGTGGTTTTGTCTGGGGTACATGTTAAGAGAGGTAGTGCAGTCGAATTCCCAACCATTGATCACACGTCACGGAGTATCGTCGGCCGCCCCACAGGCATAACGCGATGTAAGCCAACAGAAGACTGCTCTCTATTAAAGACTTACAAAGTGTTTCATTTAAGAGCAGCCAACATGCTGTTACTTCTCGCTATATCACCTATGTAATGGAACAAGCATGTAAGCTTGCATATTGACAAACCCCGAAAGATGCAACACAATCACATCCCAGCTTTCTATCAAGACGTGAACCTTCTCAGCATAGTGTCAGTAGTGAATGTCAGGTTATGAGTGACTCAGTGTCGTGTGGCTCTATGTGACATCGCTAAGTCGGCCATTCGTCCCCGAATTTATCAGCGGTGACGGGCCAAATCTACTCACCAAGCGCCACGCGCGCGCTGGTGGCCTCGTGGTTGATCCAGAAGGAGACCCAGGAAAGCATGACGATCAGGATTGAGGGCAGGTAGGTCTGGAAGACGAAGTAGCCGATGTTGCGCTGCAGCCGGAAGGAGAGCGACAGGCGCTGGTAGATGCCCGTGGCCAGCTTCTCCTTGCGGTCGTTGGTCTCGTAGCCAATGATGGTGAACTGCGGCAGCTTGGCCTCCTCCACGCCGACCACCGGCGTCTCCTTCCAGTACATGACCACGTCCTTCACCGTGTAGCCGTCTGCGGAGGTGAAGTGGGCGTTGACAGATGCACGAACAGTACGTGCATGTTTGCGATAGTGTGAGAGGTAGCCCTGGCACGGAGATGCGAGTAATTGGCCGCTGTTGGACATGAAGTGGAACGCTAGATAACGATGCTCTCATATGCGGCAATACGCCTTTTCACGTTATGCGTTAACAGAACAGGCACGGACATCGATAAATTACAGACGATCAATAGAAGAAAAGTGGATAAAGTATACCGAATGTGCACTTATGGCCGACCAAACGTTTCAGACAGCTAGACAACGGTATCAGATTCGCCGACCTCCGTCGACCACTACAAGGCTATTATAACAATGCCCTCAACGGCATTTCCTGTCCTTCAAGTATTGAAGCAAAAATAATATACCCATCAACAATCGAGATAAGATCACGTGCCCATGGACCACCATGAATGGCCATAGCTTCTGTCGAGAGCTTGGACCAACAGCAATATGGCTGCCCAGACAAAGGTCAACCCAATGAAGCAGGCGTGTCAACACTCCCGGTGTTGACCCTCCTAGGTCACCGCTGCCTTTTTCGTCAGAGGACGCCGCCTGACCGGCGCTCACAGATCAAGTCAGTCGACTAATGTCAACAACACCCGATAGCTACATTCGTCAGGTGAAGCCCACTTTACCGAACATCAGTTTAGGCGACACCTCCGTCAAACTGTGAAAATCTGAAGCAAGTCGCCTGTTCTCGTCTGGCCACTTCAGTGACCTATTGGCAGGTGTGCACTGATCACACCGCTGCGCAAGGCGTGGAAGGAGAAGCGAGAACTATGCTTTGGTACGGAGACCAACCGCAAAACCAGTGAGTCGTATTTTTAAAAGTGGGAGATTACAGCCTTCCTATTCTGAAGGACGCTGACAGGTTTAAATAACGGTCACCCATCATCTTGCGCGTCCCTCTTTCCCCACCTCGCCCGGGAAGGAGTCGCTCCTCTGCCGCCCGCGCCGCCGCCTCTCTCTTGATGACGCACGGCCCACTCCGTCTATCAATTAATAAGGCGGCGCACCTCCCGGTCGGAAGCGGGCCAGCTGAGTCGGGTGCCGTCATCGCCGTATTGATCCGGTCGACGCCGTTCACCCAGTTCGAGCCGTCAATTCGTCGCCCTGGCACGCCACCGGCCGCCGCGCAACGCCTGAACGCTCCGAGCACTGGCGTGGTGCGCTGAGAGACTGCTGCAGACGCGTCAGCGAGCCCGCACAGGTCGCGTCCCCGTGTAAGGCGCTCGCCGTCGCCGTCCCCGTGTAAGGCGCTCCACAGCGCTGTAAGGCGCTGTGGTCGCTCGCTCCACGGTCCCTCGGCCTTCCAGTCAGCTGGAGTGCGGCTCCCGAAGTTGCGGGTGGCCGTGCCGGGTGTTCGTCCGAATGCTCTCCATTAGGGTTGTTCGTTTTTAAGGACGGCAGTTCACTTACTAAGCTTGCACACATTAAGGCGAAAGACTACGACAATCTTTACGTTAATAAGACGATTTTACTGGCTAGAGCCTCCAGTGTGGTGGGCAAAAGGGCAATAGTGTCGTGAACACTATCTAGGGCCTAATCGCGCTCATCTCCGTTTCTGTCCACCGCGCCCATTGTTAGCAGGCCACTTGTTATACCCCGCTGAGGAAAACAAGTGACACACGTGCCAGGTATGTGATCTGCTGTTTACTACTGTAGCCATAATGCGGCTGTCGCACGCAGAAGTTCTTGGGCGTGTTCGCAGCGCACCAAAGATGTTATATTTTGTGTGACGCCATGTATAATTTTTGCCGGGCGTGTTTGCAGCGCAATTTTTCTGATTACCTATCCGTAACTGTTGTGGTAATAACTGCGCATGCAAAAACACAACATTTCCTGCTGCAGGTTCCATGAGTCCTTCCAACAATGAAACTGCAAGTGCTGCTGTTTTAAATAAATAGGACACATTTTCATCACTCGTGGTCGGCCCTGGGCACGCAAATTGACCACTTTATAATTGATCCTGTTGCACCAATTTTGTACCACTCCGATCGAGTCACAGAAAAAGATTATGCGCGTCCGGGAAAGATTCTATTTGGCGTCACGTACATTCATTGTCGTCCGGATCGCTGCAAAGACCAAGAGGCACAGAATCTTTGGGGTATGACGTCATGAACGAGGTCGACGCCAAATACTCATTGTCGTCCAGGTCGCTGCGAACGCCGAAAGGCGCGGAATGTATGGTGTACGACGTAATGAATGAGGTCGACAGCATACATTCCCTATTCTTTATCGCCCAGGTCGCTGCCAAAATATCCCTTGTCCTGCCTGAAGCTGATAGCGACATACCCAACAGTTAGCGGTTTTTGGTTTTGTGGGAAGTGTAGAAAGGGCAACGTAAATCGGAGCGACAGTAAACACAGAAACCTACCATATATGGCGAAGTCAGAAGCTTTTCCCGGCTATGCTACGCTTTTGGCACTAATTTTTAGAAGCCATAACTGCCGTATTGGGTTCCAAAAGTGACATCAGCTATACCACACACTTCTCCACGTCCCCTGAACGCAGCGTTCCTGGCGGCCATCCGTCAGCCATCGTCAGAAGCGGAGGTCGGCCCGCGAACCGCGGCAGCACGCTTGGGCCGACCTCTCACAGCTCTCGACTGTGCTCTCGACTCGGCTACAGCTCGACAGCTCCCGACTCACAGCTCTCGATCTCGACAGTGCAGTTCTGGCTGTCGAGCGGGTAGTACCGCAGGTCCATCATGCAGGCCAGCGTAGTGGTGAAGCGCATGCCGTAGGTGATGCTGCCGTCACCGTGCAAGCGCACCATCTTGTTCTTCTCCGTCACATCGTGAAGAAAACTGGAAGCAAAAGGCGGGGCCATTTGGAGGGAAATGACGTAAGATTGCTTTGTAGTATTCAAGCGATGTGTTTCGGATCCGGCGCTGATGAGGCTTGAGCGAGTTTTCCTGGCTTGCTTGCTTGCGCCAAAGATCATGCATCAGCTTAACCGTAACTTTTTCAGTCGACTAGTCACATACATAAGTAATGCTTATGAAGCATTGTGGCTTCACTGCCGAGACCGCCGTAATGCTCCACATCTGACTATTTGGGAGAAGTCTAAGGGGTCGCGTGGTCCCGAAAACGGGGCACAATTCTGTCACATCGTGATCGGTCACATCACCCGCTCAGCCTGTCAGTGATATTATCCCGGAAACTGCAAACGTGGTCTGCGCGCGACACGCGAAACGCTAGGACAGCACCCAGCTCATGAGATGGTAAATTGTCGTATCCACTGCACAGCGAGCTGCCGGCAACTGCGCCACATACCTGTTTTTATCATTATCAAAATAGGTGTCTGGCACCCAGATCTTCTCGGCGAAGTCACCCGACAGAGTGAGGATGTCGTCACCATTGCTGAACGCCAAGCGCTCGTCCTTCCAGTACTGGTTCAGGTACATCGTGATAGTGTAATCCTGCAAACAACCACCGCATGACGTCAGCCCAACGAGCCCTTGAAAACAACCCACGAACCCGTTGCGATGTGATGCTGTCTGATTTGCTTTAGACGTGGCTCATTCATTTGTCACATGGGAGCATGTTGTGTGGGAAGCGACGCAAGCGGTTTCCGCGATGTCTTACTGCACTGAGTGTTTAAATCTTGCTTTAAACGGGTTGGGATGCCGTAAAGATCGATAGTTAGAGTAATTTTACCGTGCTTTTCCTGCCTTCAAACACGTGCTGCCACCTTGGAGACCGTTCTGTTTGACTAGAAGTCATGCTTGACATCTCCCGGTGTTCAACAGGTTAAGAGCCATCGCGAAATTTCGACGTTTTAAAATGCATGCAGCATTTTGCGTAGAACGTTGTCGCGACGTTTTTCGTATGCCTCCTCCCCCTCCAGAAACTGTCCCAATGTCAGTCTCTCTACGGCTTGTGCTGTGTATGATGCTTCCAAACACTCAGTTGGTCAACAGCGGGGGTACTTCCAAACACTCAGCTGGTCAACAGCGGGGGGTACTTTTTCAGCCTCCAGACAGTCAGGAAAATAGTTCTTGGTAGGTAGAGTCTTCTTGTCTTGAAATCGTAATGGCTACACAAAGGCTGATTTCTGAAAACGCAAACAAAATTTTCTTGATATTCTGTGAATCCCGCCTGAAATGAACCGACATTGAAACAACACATATGGGAAAACGGCTCCACCGCGACAACCGATTGCGTCATCTTATCAACAATTTTCTCACATTTTCTTGAGTTGCAGAACTGTCATGCAGTTCTCGTTTTCTCATCGAGTCCAACTAAAGCAATTTATCAGCAATCATGGGCACCTATTGGTTTTGCTTGTCTGGCGCCCTCGGATGTCCGCCATCGTCTCTAGCTTCCGTCCGCCAATATCTATGCTACTCAGAATTGGGCGTCAGTCTGGTCTGTGCTGCTGCTGCAAAATCGCGCTGCGGGCGGCATTAAAGCGTTCTCCGTACGACAGCACAGCAGAGCCAGAAAAAAACTACCGGCCGACGAGCGAGCATTGAGGCGACGGCGACTCGTCAGCAGATGAGACCGACAGCTCTTTTGAGAGCAGCGGAGGCCCGCAGAAACACATTAACGCTGCCAAACGGAACGGGCCCGGCCCACTTGGCTCTGTTCTGTAGCAGAGCTGTGCGGTGGAGATTTCCGAAAAATGAGCCGCGCGAGGCCGAAAGGGCGCTGAACGAGGCGCCAACGAGGGCGCGGGGAAGGTCAGGTGAAAGGAAACCCATTGGTTCCTCTCCGAAGCTCCGACGATTTTTTCTGCTCCTGGTACTGCGTGACTGATTGGTAAACCGCACTGAAAATCTCCGTCCACGATCGCTTGCTCTTGCTACACTGAGCGCAGTGCATGTGCGGCGCCTGGGTTACCTGTGCGGGATTCCGACCGCTCTCAGGTGCCCCCCCCCCCCCCAGAGATGTCACTGGCGTCGGTGGCTGCTCACGGGCAGCACTAGCAGCTGTAAAATGTTTTGTGGCTGCTCATTCACAACAACAAAAAATACGATGAACGCACATGAGGCGCGAGATGGACGACAACGACGGACACCCGACGGGGCTCTCCTGGTGGCGGAGTCAATTCAAGCGCATGAGGAGGAGGGTTTTTATAGTTTTGCTCTTTACTTTTTTGCGAGAAACTGGGTAGCAGATGTCGTGACTACCCATCGACCACCAAGCCAGCCCATCTCAGTCGCAGCTCTCGTCACCGTTCAACGTAAGAAGTCCACACAATTGGAGGCTATCGCTCCGCCATCCTATCCCCTTCCTTTGAATATGGCGCGACGAGACGGACGAGACCCCAGGCTGCTCACGTCTGTGTTCGAGGCCTCGCGTCCAGCTAAGGTCCGTGGCGGTGGCGGTGGCTGCCCAGGCGGCACGATACTCTCGGTGCGCTCGGCTACCTAATTGGTCTCGGCACTGATCCGGCCGGCGCGTGTTATTGTTGATCTGGTGCCGCCCGACTCGTCGGGCGCGAGCCGAGCGCACATCGATCGGTCGGGAGGCGCTGCCGCCGAGCTCGCGGCCGCTTCGACCCACCCGCTGGGGGTGATCAGCACCGACGCCTGGGGGAGGGGGCGGGGGGGGGGCGCCGCTCGGGATCCGGCACGGAATCATCCCAGACCGCCGGGCAGCGCGCGAGTTAGACAGGGCAAGACATAAGTAAGGCAGGACTGGGCAAGGGTAAGGCAGAACCGTGCATGAGTAAGCAGGGCACGACACGAGTTAGGCAGAACAGGATTGAGCCAGACAGGGCAGGACGTGAGTTGGGCAGGCCAGGGCATGATTTTGGCAGAGAAGAACAAACGGAGACCACGGGAGTTTTGCGACCTATCGGGTGACGGTGGGAATGCCCGATTTCAGGATTGGTTCAGGGGCTGCGGGTAACGGAGACGGAGAGGGAGGGATAGCGAGAGCAAGGGAGCGAGGGATGAGAGGCAAAAGACGTTGGCATCATGTATTGACTGGGTTCCAAAAAACATTTTCGGATGCCAGAATATCTTTCCACAAAAAAGTAATCAACATTGATGACGACCATCCTCTTCTTTTAGATCGGTCGCCAATAAGAAAGTTGCTCGTCGAACCGCGAAACAACAACCCAGCTTCTAAAACTCTGAACAGTAAAATGCAGGGAAAACCAAGATGTACATGACCAAAGTTCAAAGGTCTGGCTTCCATTTCTTCCCAGCTACCCCAGTGCTCCAAAGCCTGGAACTGGCATCCACAAGGAGTTCTTGGGGCACCCAGAACCTGAAATCCCCCCAACATGAGACTCGCTGATTAAATGCTGAGTGTCGTTGGTGACCTGCCACCTAATGACTTTCCACGACATCGCAAATTAAGAATTAGTAACGCAGACCAAGTCCAGTGCGCATCTCAGTTTATGGTCGCGCATTGAAACATCTTCTAAGAAGCAAGAACTTTTTTACTCTTGTAACACGTTGCTACTAGAGCAACCTTCCGTTTGCATCTCCACCCTTTCTTTCTTGCGTGCATGTGTGCCCTGTTGTTCTGACTCCGGCCATCACGTGTCTGATTCCAGGCGTTGCAGCAATGGGCAGCCGTCTAACCGCATCACGGGCCGCTGAATCATCACGGATATCGACTCCAGCCTAACCGAATCCAGCCCGTAACTGATCCTGCACCGGCCACACTGCGCTCCAGGCTGCCACTCACTGCCACACAAGCATCTTAAGCCGGCCCGAGCTCATGCACTCTACATTTGCACATGAGGTGACTCAAGTGTGGTGAAATCGATTTGAAACCGCAAATCAGAAAACATGACAATCAGGAGCGCTGTTAGTTTACTGAATGGTCTAGCTACGGTCTACTGGTCTAGTTACGACGAGGCAAAGGTGCTGTGATGGGCAAAAGTCAATAGCTCAGTAAATGCGTGCCAAGTACGCGTTACTGAGTTCAGTGTGAAAGAACAAAGTAAGAAATTTAGAAGCGCTTTTAGTCCAGCGGATGCCGAATCACTTGCAACGGGAGAAATGTATTGGGACTTAAGTCAGTGACGTAAGAACGTCGCTCTTTTTGGCCATGGGAAAAGCAAGCCTGACGCTTCTCGTGGACGTGGCAACATTTTTCCTTCCCCTCTCTTTCTCCCTTTAAACTGGTGACAGCGATGGGGACAAAGTCGTAACACAAGAAACGTCGCAAAATGCGCGTACTTTCTTCTTAAAGTTGAGGAACTGTGTAAAAAGAGCCTACCAAGCTGGAAGCTGTAACACCTGTGACTGGAGTTTAAGCCTTTCCGCCAGAAACACACGCCTACAGCACCCTTGTTGCCACCCAACACATGTCAATTTCGTCAAAAGTCCCACCAAGATATATGCCCAGTATGAAGCAATCTAGGATACACAATACAGCAACATATGTTTTAGCATCACGTGGGTAGGTTCTGGTATAGCACATTACTATAACAATATAATAATTAGTCCAACCATCATCGGCCGGCTTTCTTTTGTATGACTCGGATATTAATTAGCACAACATGAGCTCAGCTCGACTCAGCTCAGCTCAGCTCACCTCGGCTCGGCTCGGCTCGGCTCGGCTCGGCTCGGCTCGGCTCGGCTCGGCTCGGCTCGGCTCGGCTCGGCTCAGCTCGGCTCGGCTCAGCTCAGCTCAGCTCGGCTCGACTCGGCTCGGCTCGGCTCGGCTCGGCTCGGCTCGGCTCGGCTCAGCTCAGCTCGGCTCGGCTCGGTTCGGCTCGGCTCAGCAGCAGTACGGTTGCAATGAGGTAGCTCACTCCTAGTCTCCAGCACAACATATTTGTTTATGTTTCAGAAAGCAAAGGATGATGAATACCAGACAACGATTTACCTAATACGAACTTTCGGATTTCATATCACTGAGACGAGGCTGCTATTCCACTATATTCTACAGACGGCTGTTATTACCACGGCTATTTCACTGTACCACGTTCTCGAATTTACCGGCCTAGCTAACGACAGCTAGACCGGTACCTGCCTGCGTTACCTTCTTCCCGGATAGAAGGACGCCAGGCCTATGCGGGAACTTGTTATTGTAATGATGGCATTTGTAATGACATGGGTGCCAATTTTTCAAAGTCAGGGATGTCACCAGTACGAACGGTCATAGAGAGACTTCCTGCTATAAAGCGCGAGCCGCCTTCGTGGTTTGGGACTTCGACTCGTTAGCCTGCGGCGCTGGTTACGTGCCCCAGAGCGGGCGTATTGTCACGTCCGAATGACATGGAAAGGTCAGCTGACGACTGTCCGGCAGGGGTCAGCGTAGGCCTGGCGCGCCAGAACCGCAGCATTATGCAGGCAGGTAAAGCTAGCCGTGGTCCTGTTTGGTGAAAGGGCGGAGAAAAAAGTATCCGTTGAGCTGGAAGGCAGACAGGGGTGTCACCTTTAAAGTAAGTTGGGGGCTTAGCCGATAAGGTTAACCTAACCTTCCCCCAAACCTTCTTTGAACCGGATTTCGGCCACTTAGTTTTGCATTTCTGATAGATTTAAAATATGTCTTTTTATTGGACAAGATACAAAGTTGCATTTAAGAACAATGACAATCTTAAACTCCTATGAAACTTAAGATTATGATAAGCTTGCATTGGGTGTAATTAACAGAAAACATCTTGGTAAGACGATCAGATACGATCACCGAAAAACGTCTACTTTATCGTTAATGAAAGGTGGACCGAGGCGCAAAAAGACAGTTTATGCAGAATCGAATGACACGTGCAAACTATAGAAATGTAACATACATGAAACATTAACATCATGAAAAAGTACACGATACATTTTCCTTGGAAAGTCTACAGACAATGCAGCATGCCCAATGTCAGGAAGTACCCATACCTTAAAGTGAAACTGAGCTTTCACAACCTCAATAGGCATGTCGATAGCTGAGAGGACAGAGTAGGCCAAAGCCATTGACTGGACGCTCACATAAAAGGCAGCCTTGAACAAAATATAAATGCATGGAATGGCTACCTTGATAAAAAGCGCGGCCAGCACACTGACAAGAGCACGAAGTTGACATAAGCAGGACAGGCCATGCGATCGTGATGTTTCAGCATTATGAGTATGGAGCTCGCTCAAAAATAATCAAACCGCAGTCTGAGACGGTGCTGGCTAAACAACGTTATCAGGCAAGCAATAGTTTTATTGAGAAAATATAAAGTTTCAAAGCTCTGCTCATTGACAGATTTCCTCGCGAAAACAAGGGATCGCCATGACAATATTTTTCGTTCTGGAACACCCCACACAAAAGGTGTAAGCTCCATCCTTCGACACGCTTTTTGTGATGTAATGAGAGAGGGAGGGGGTAGATATACCACCGAACAGCCTTTGAAGCCCATTCCGCCATCACACTGCATCATAAATGCTCCACTCCCCCCCCTATCAATGCTAAGAAATCAGCCCCTCAGCCGGAGATGTGGAGAGCGGTTGTGTGCATCTTGCGATGCACACAACACAACGATGCACAGTCGGGTGCGTGCAGCGCGTTCAAATATCCCTTATTTTCCTTGAGAGCGGATACCCGAAACACCGCCGCTCGTGCAGCACAATTGAAAAAAGGGACAGACACATGTAGTAACCCACGGGGCAAGTTCCCCTCCCTTACCAAATTCATGATGTATGAGCCCTTGGCACAATGGGGGGTCGATGTGACCTCTCCTAAGGTGTTGTGAAAATATATGTCCCCCATATTGTACAATCACGTCCAAATGACCTGTAACCTACGGCACGTTCATTTCGCGTGTGTTGACATACAAAATGTCCCTGTCCCTGGCACGTCTGATTTGGGGGCAGCGACGGTTTTTGAGGAACACTGCACGATGGTCTACGGCCGGTGCGGACGGCCGGCGGGAGCCAACGGTGCCGAGGGCCGCGCGCGACGCGCCAGCCCCGTTACATTAACGCAGTCATACGCAACAATGCTTAAAACACCTAACAGTACACATCATTAAGCTCATGAGTGATCAAGGAACATGCCTCATGTCTTTTTTTGTGTCGCTACGGGGCATGGTCTGGCAAATATGAACATGAAAAGCAGAACAAGTTAGATTAAAAAAAAAATGGCATTCGACCTGGCATAATCTGATCAATTACTGACCTGGAAACATAAAGCTCGCGAACCAATCATAAAAATAAACCAATCGCGAAAGCTCGCTGAGGTCAGTCCTCTGGTACTTCCCGTTAGCTCTATCTTTCTTAGTTTGGAAACGATGAGGCGTGGGAAGTCGCATCGATCCGCAATATCAGTTCGCGTTATGAAAGACACCGAATCAGGCGATGGTTAATACGTGCGCGAGTGTGCGCTGGCAGTTAAAAATTCCGGGCACACACGACAGCATTCAAGATTGAAGGCACGTGATGCTGTTTACAATACACTAGAAATTGCGTTCGCTTGCAGCGCGCTTTACTCAGTTTCCATTTTCGAGTTGTGTTCACTCCCACAATTGTTAAATACCACGTGCGCACCTGTTTCACAATTAGCCCGGTTAGAGATGAAGTAAAAGAAAAGCAAAACATAGATAATGGGTTGCATATACACGTGGATGCCAAAGCACCATCGAGGAGCAGCGTGGACTAGCGGTGCCAGTCTAAAGCCCAATCCAGCTCAATCAACCCTCGAGACCCTAACTTGTCCGTCTGGGAATAGGGTTTACTACAAATGTGTCAAACGGCTGAACGGAAAATAAACATGGCGAGGCGTAATGTATGATATCTCTGGTATCCTCTCCCAAGGACTATTGTGTAAAATTGAAATTTGTGAACGGTTTGTGGGTACCCTGGAAGCGTACACTAACGGATAGCGTATGCGACACGATAGGTGACAGCGCGGTATTCTGATCCGCGGTAACATAGCACGGCGCAACAAATAGCAACGTTGAAGTAGAAACTTAAGTAACAGAAAGACCACCCGAATTTCAGGCCACAGAATTGTTGTACAATCGTTAGCTTTATTTGAGGCTGAACATAAAACCACGAGTGTAGCTTTCTATTCAATTGAGGGGCCTTCACCCCACCTCCTCCAACACACCAACTCTCAGATGCGCAAGAGTACAAAAGCCGGACATAAACCTCCCTATAGGTTTATTTTGGAGAAGGCTCTGCCATTTTTCATTGCTCCTCCTCCCCCCCCCCCCACCAAAAAAACGCATGTTTTGCTGGGCAGCGTCGTTTAGTTAGATACGTTTCAAAAGAACTAGACGGCCATTACAATTTCGATTGCCTCTGTGGCATTCTGGGCGTTTTCGCACCACAATCAACGTGTCCATGGCATTTCTAGCTTCTGAGCAGCATTAACGACGATCTGTTAGGAACCCTGCACGGTGACCAACGGCCGGCGCGGGCGACGGCCTGGTTAGCACTTACCATATTAACTTCTGAGATTGAATCGAAACTAGCGATTGTCAGGTCCATTCCAACGTAGAGCGGATCCCCTGAAAAATACGTGTTGGTTAGCTAGCTGACTATGACCACGTCATTAGTCGAGAGGACCTTTCCATCTAACGACTACATTTGTTGCTTGCCAGCCCCGTCCCGGCGTCTTCGAACGGCGCCAGAGCCGGCGACGACGCCGGGCCCTCTCCGTGGCACCGGCGGCGACGCCGGACCCTCACCGTGGCATCAGCGGCGGCGCCGGGGCGGCCGTGGCACCGGCGGCGGCGCCGGGGCGGCCGTGGCACCGGCGGCGGCGCCGGAGCGGTCGTGGCACCGGCCGCGGCGCCGGGGCGGCCGTGGCACCGGCCGCGGCGCCGGGCCCGCTCCGTGGCACCGGCGACGACGCCGGACCCTCGCCGTGGCATCAGCGGCGGCGCCGGGGCGGCCGTGGCACCGGCCGCGGCGCCGGGGCGGCCGTGGCACCGGCCGCGGCGCCGGGCCCGCTCCGTGGCACCGGCGACGACGCCGGACCCTCGCCGTGGCATCAGCGGCGGCGCCGGGGCGGCCGTGGCACCGGCCGCGGCGCCGGGCCCCCGCCGTCTGCCTGCGATGGATGAGCCGACGGACGTGATCGCCCCGCAAAAGCAGCCAGACTGCGCACACCAGCATTTCCCCTGGGGGTGGGGCGGCCGCCACGGCCCGGTCTACCACTGCGTTCAGCTTTATCCACTCATGCGTTTGTCCGGCCCGGCCGCTCGCTCGGCCGCCCGGCCGCTGTGTCTTGCCCGGTTCCTGTCAGGCGGGATGAGAGAAGAGGAGGCGGGGGAAGGATATTGCGATGAGGCGTGAGCCGTGATGCGTGAAAAGAGCCCGATGCGATGGAGATGGATCTGCGTTGATACATCTCGTGGCAAAGGTGCCATCAGCAGGTGCGTACGTAATGAAGCGGATTCTAATAGACATTTAGTGGAGATGGTATAACTTGTCCAACAAAGCTCTCTGTCGTTGAGCATACACACCTTAACTGATTGCTTTCGTGAATTTCTCAACCATCGGGCGCAAGAAAAAATATATCACTGATGCCTCGCATTCAGTCTAGTCATACAGGCTTTCAAAATAGTCAATGTGCTTGCGACAGCATGAAGTTGTCCGGCACTGTAAAACGCTGGATTTCTCCGTCCCGAAGCCCATTGAGTACATCGAACTGCCTGACATGCCCTCGTTCCAGTTTTATCGGCACGACACCCCCGGGATCCTTCCTTTTTACTGCACGCCCAGACTGCCGACACCTGCTCCGTGGCCCCGCCAGGTGTCGTCCTTAAGCACACACACACACACACACACACACACACACACACACACACACACACACACACACACACACACACACACACACACACACACACACACACACACACACACACACACACACACACACCACACACACACACACACATACACCGCACAGAAACGTACCAGTTCGTCCCAGCTGATGGGCGAAAGCAGTGATGGCCACGTGCCAGGAACAGTCACCGAGAGAAAACACGGCTGTGCGACACACGATAGCTTTTTATCGGCGCGTGTTTTTTGCGGGCCCTGGCAGCTTCACCGGCCGTAGTGGCGACGACTACGGCGCGGCCGGGCCGCTGCCAAGCCTTCTGGACCGGCTCAGGGGTGGTGCAGTCCCAGCGGAGGTCGGGGGGGGGGGGGGAGGGGCGCTGATGACGTGCAGACCCGAGCGGCGCCCGTCCGGGAGGCCAGCACCGCTCGGCAGCGGAGATCAGCCGGGGCGGAGCCGCACTGACACCGCTCGGGCCAACGTGCTCGGCCGTCATCGTCGATCGTTGATTAAACTGGCTGAGAGTAACCTGGATTACGTGCGTCGTTTTCTGCAAACTGGACGGGCGTCGGGCATCAACCAGGTTCTGTTTCCATGAGCTCGAGAAGTTCTGGAGTTTGCAGCCGAAGTCCGAGCCCCCGAGTTCGCCATTCCCGCATTGCAATGAGTCCGAACCCCATGGCCTCGGTCCTGGGCCCGAGGTCTTATCTGGGTCTATACATTATTACGGTTCGTGAGGCCAAATGTGGGTCAGAGTCACAGGGTGCTACTGGGTTCGAGTTCTAAGGCCTTGCTCCGCATCTATCAGCTTGTAATAAATTGTGCGGAACGGGTCAGTGCTGTCCCGCCAGCTCAGCTGATTACAGCGCTGGTCTTTTGATTCATCTACACGTGGCGGGACAGTCCCGAGTGGCTCCAGACTCTCGCTGTTTGCTCCCGCCTGGGATGGCCTGCGGCCGGTGGCAGCGGCGGCGGGCCGTCTCAGGCGTGGCGGGACAGTCTCGAGTGGCTCCAGACGCTCGCTGTTTGCTCCCGCCTGGGATGGCCCGCGGCCGGTGGCAGCGGCGGCGGGCCGTCTCAGGCGTGGCGGGACAGTCTCGAATGGCTCCAGACGCTCGCTGCTTGCTCCCGCCTGGGATGGCCCGCGGCCGGTGGCAGTGGCGGCGCCCAACGCCAGCTGACGTAAGAAGGCCAGGTTCTGCTTCCCTGCGCTGAGCCAACACGGACCAACACTGCGGCACGTTTAGTTTTGCCGCATAAGTTTGCTATCGATCTGGAATTTTACGATCGGATGGTGGGATAAAGGCTCATTCAAGGGCTTAGCGTGGGCGCTGGTCCCGGAAGTCAATCCAGTCAAGAGGTTCGTACTAAATCTTTAATAAATTTCACGTCAGGCTGTCAAGAATGCTAATCTTCACGGATAAAATCGTCAAACATTTCAAGCCGAACTAGACGAAACCTAGCCTGATCCAACATTATCTTCCGTCCTGCAAAAAGACATCGTGCCTATTTTTACTTAAAAGGCTGGCAGTCCTCATGCCAACCTCACAAAACCTGATACAGGCTAACCTTCACTGACATCTTGTCATCTCAGCAGTTTACGGACATAACTGCATAGGCTGGTAGCCACCAATGCCAGATTTAACATAACCCAGCGAAATAGCCCAGACCAACACAAACCAACCAAACACAACTTAACCACCAAAACCAAACGTAGCGGAACCAGTTCAACCAAAACATCAAACCCAACAGTATTCCATAAGCCAGGTGAGTCAGTTTCGAAAAGCGTATTTTGAGCTTAGCCTTGGTCTTGGTCGCCTTCCCAATCAAATGAAGGGCCCTACGCTCTTGTCGAGGCCCTTCTGTTAAGCTGCGCGGGCACATCCCATCATTCTGGGGCCAGTTACATAAGGTCTTCGGTGCTTCCCAATAGAATGGAGGGCCCCACGCTCTTGTTGGGAGCCCTATTTTTTAACCTACTCGGGCGCACTTCATCATTGGGGGTCATCTCTGGACCACATGCCCCATGGACCACGCCGAGGGGACCTAAAGGCTCCGAATGGGCCTATAACCGGCCAGACGGACGCAGTTTCTTACGTAAAAAGCACAACATAACTGGATGCCTTTGGGCCTACAGACAACCAAGAACAGTTGCTAGCAAAAGTAAAGAGTTCATAAGCAGACGAAGTTCCTTCTTTACTGATTGAGAAAGTGTTGCCGGGGGGTGGGGGGAATTTTGGGGTTCATTACGCTGTCTAGAGGCATTACGCTGTTGGCTGCCTGTCCCTATATGTCCACTTGCTGTGTCAATCTGATCGCTAAGGAGCTTTCGACGTTTCCCTTGATCTCTTTGCATTTTCTCGTAGGGCCCAGGGTGCTGTTGAGACGCTATCTGCCTCCATGCCTGAGCACTGCTGATCGATCAGGTTTTCCTCCACGGATTCTTCCCATTTGCCCGAAAGGCTCAGTACGCTTTTCCGGGGCCCCATATGTCAGGGTACACTAAGTCACTCAGGGGCCCTTCACATAACTCTCGGGTTCTTTCGACTTGCTTGAAGGGCCTTGTGCTGTCGCTAGGGCTCTGATGAGGTAAGGCACAGGGACACGCGGCGCTCAGGGGCCCTCTATTTTGATCGAGAGCTCTCTCCCTTTAGTCTCATTCGCGGAAGACTTTTCACTCCTATCGAGGCTCGTGTTTTTAACCTGCCCGCGCACTCTTGATCGCACAGGAGCACTAATTTATGAACTTGGATAATGCCCCTTTGCTCGGAGGGTCCTGTGCTCTGGCCGGTGCCTTATATGTCAGCCCACCTGGGCACTGCCGGTTGTTTAGGGGCCCACCACGTTGGTCTTGGGTTCTTTTTTGCTTGCCCCGAGGACCCTATGCTTGTTGGCGGGAGCCCTTTGTTAGCCTCCTGCAGCAACCGTGATCGCTCAGGTTCCGTCCCTACTGGCCTTGGTGCCTTCGCCTTAAAGCAGCAGTCGAACATGCGCCGATAAATTTTTACGTGCCATTGCCGAACGTAATTTGACATGCCACAGACGCCATGTCATTTCCATAGCCTATTGAGTGTATGACACTCATACTAGTGTACCACGTTCCTAACATATTTTGAATGCTGGGATATGTTGAAATCCTTTATAACAAAGGAAAAATTCTGCATTAGCTTTCAGCCATCAGTTGATTACATCGTTCAGCCGGCTAGCCGTAAATACATAAGCCAGGAACCAAGCCCACACTTGGTTTTGATGGCTGTTAGCAGCCAACTTAAATTTATTATACCTGTTGTTTCGAAACACTTAGCCTCAAAATCACAGTGTTTAAAATCATCTGTAGAAAATGATCTAGCCCTATGCATACACATACGTAGCACGCCTAGCTTTACAGGGCTGTGCACAGTAAGATGGGTTTCCACATGCATTAAATAAATGAATAAGTATAAATATATGTTATATCCAACTTATCCTAAAATGCAATGACCGAAATGCAATGATTTTTTTGAAGGGGGCCCCAAACTCCAGGGAGCCCCACAATGTTGTGTGGCCCTCCCCTTGGTGAAATCCTGGATCCGCCCCTGCCCACAATAGGCATGCATGCCGTATTTATAGCCAACTTAAATCAGTGACCTCCACAGGTACCACACCTGAGACTGAGACGGCGTGCTATATAAAAGCGACTCAACGTGACTGAGCGGTTACGAGCCAGTTTCTGTTTTGCGCTCATCACGCGCCGCACAAATGCCTGAATGCAGATGAATGCTGCCAGATGAAGGAATAAAAAGTAACACGTACACCCAATCTTCTACGCCAGCATCACAACGAGCTTTATGAGATGGAGATTCGTGACGCATAGCAGGACACTATTAGTCCAGAAAACATTCACCGGCCAAAAAAATCCATCAGCAGCTTTCCGCTCAGCTATTCAGCCAGCGCACGGCAATCTTCTTCACTCACGCAGAACAAATGACATGTTACGTTGGGTTCCAGTTAAAACCCTCGGATTGGAGGTCATCGAAGTCTGCGGAAGCCGACGCCGACGCCACACAGTGCCGACGGCAGGCAGTATCTGCAGACTGGGTCCAAGGTCTTTTGCTAGCGTGAAGTGCTTTCCGAGCGCCAGGGATATCTAATACGCTTTTGATGCCAGTGAAGTCTTGTGAACGCGTTCCGATAGCAGCGCTGTTGGGAATTGCATTTTGTCTGCTTCCTGACTCGATACACAGCCCACACGAGTGAGGGTCGCGCGTGAGGACAAGGGGTCGCGGCAGGACATTTGGCGTAATATTTTCCAACCAGAACTTTTCTCGTTACTCATCATTCCTTCTCGGGTGCAGACTCAGACATCTTCCGCCGTCGCCATTTTTTGTTGTGTTGTCTTCCGGGAGTCATTCACCCCACTTTCTGACCTCTCCATACCGCCGCACTCTGCCTCTTCTCTCTTATCTTTCGGGCGTTGGCGTTCGCTCAGCTTGCCCGTCGCGTCGTCCCCGCCTTTCTCCTCGTACGTCTCCGACTGTGTCGAGCAAAAAGTCCTGACAATGGGTAATCGTTGCCGTCGCTCGGCGCCCGTCGACCGGTGGGTGCCCCAGTGGGCACCGCCCCTCCCCACCGCGCAGCACTGTCTCCAGCTGCACCCACGGGATCGGAGGGAAGCCTCCGCTCGTCTTGTCGACAGCCCCTCGAGCCCTGCCGTCTCCACCCCCCCCGGGCGGACCCGCTTCCACCGGACCCGCACCTCGCGCCAGCGCGTCGTTTCCCCGACGGGCGACCATCGCCGCGCCGGGCGGTCCGGCCGGCCGCCGCGGAGCCAGCGGCGCCGGCGGTCGACGCGTCGGCCGCGCCGCAGCGTGTCGTCGCCGGCGACGCTTCCGGGGCCGACCGTCGGCTGGTGATCGACCGTGATCACCTTCCGGCCGACGTCACGGCGCGTGCCACCGGCCGTCGTCGCCCCGGTCCGCTCCGCCGCGCTAGCGGCGGTGACCCTGGTCAGGCTGCGGATCAGGGGGGGGGGGGCAAGCAGCCTGATCGGGTGGGACCAGGAGGCGGGGGGGGGGGAACAGTCGCGGTTAGGAGAAAGGTGCCTAATACTCTGTCTCATTAACAGCATATCCTTCTCCCTCTCTTCCGTCTACAGTGCGTAAGCACAAAAAGCCTCCTAATCACTCGCGGGTTAATAGGCCATGACTTAAGAGCTCCCAGGTAATTACTGATCACATCTTCGAACGATTTCAACCCATAGCCTTCAACCTCTGGAAATGGTATAGAGCAGCGGGGCGAGTCCTGTCTGGTAGTGGCACGGAGTCGCGGGGCGGGAGTCCTCTCCAGCTCTCCCGGCCCTCCCAGCGCCCGTCCCTGCGTCGCCGCCGGCGGCTCGCCCGACCGGAGGGGCCGCCGGACCGAGGCCCGTCGCACCATCAGTCGGCCACTCCGCTCAGCCCACCAGCCACTCCTGTCGGCGCGAATCAGCCGGCGCAGGTCTCCTGGCAGGCCGCTGTTAGCAGCGACAGCTCGTCTGTCGGGCCCGGCCCGGCCCGGCCCGGCCGGCGCCCAGCGTCCACCAGTGCCATCCACAGGCCAGGCTAGGCAGTGAAGCATTTCACAGATTGGACAAATGCATAATTTGAGGTGAACTTGTGGATTGGATGGCTTGATTGAAGTAATAATCGGGAGCGCATGGTTTTTAGATTCGACTGAACTCAACGTTCACCAACCCAAATGAACTGAGAATGATTGCTCGCTATGTTTGACGGGAGGGTCCGCAGGTCGATGGAGCCCCCAACAGTGATCTGGCTTGAGCTGACCGGACTGTCTTTGAAGTTGAAATTTTTTGAATTTCAAAAACTTTGTGAGTCTTATCTGGAAATTGGACGAACAGAGGCAACGGTCTTTGGATTTTTTTGATAGCCGATATCATTCTGTCATGTTGCAATCTGATACAGATCTCAACGAATCGAACGCGGGTAGTTTTGAAACAATTTGATTCAGGAGTACAAATAAGTCGCTTGAAGACTACACTAGACAACACCACTTTTTGTGAAACATGAGATAAAAAGTTAATAAAGGGCGTCGACAGACAGGGCGTCGATATTCATAGATTTTGGAGGGCCTGCGATACTCTTTACTTACCTAGCCACCATTCGTCACCACGGAGGCTTTGAATGAGCTGGAACAAATTTGAATAGATCCTAGATCTATGAGAATTTCTGCTCAGTATTGGGTATAGTCCAGCACCAAAAAGCTGCAGCTCATGGTGCCCGCTTTGCCAAGGAACAAAAACAAAAAGACAAAGCAAAACGGGGGCATACAATTGTGCTACCTGGTGTTCCGACTGAAATAAACTTCGCTACACACTTCAGTAAGATAAGGTTAAAATACTGACAGTGAAATATCATATATGATATTTTGCTGATCGTTATAACAGATAATGGGCACCAAATAAGTGATCCAGACGGGCATGCTGATGACATGTATTTGGTGTCTTTCCCATGTAGTAGGTGTCTATCACTGCCCTATCCGTTACGTCCATCAGAGATTTGACTACGTCCATCAGAGACTCGTCACTGGACTTGAAGAAACGTTTGCTGTTGTAACAGCCTAAGCGTTTCATCAGTTGTACTGCCCGTCCAGCAGCGGCTCGCGTTTGCAATATCTCCACGGCGGGCAGCTTTGCTGATGCAACAGCCCACGTTCTACAACCAGCTCCACCGTCTCAGAAGCTTCCGTCTCATCAGCACAACCGACCAGCAGCTCCACCGCTCCATCGTCCCAGCTCCCACCAGCTCCACCGTCTCAGAAGCTTCTGTCTCATCAGCACAACCGACCAGCAGCTCCACCGCTCCATCGTCCCAGCTCCCACCAGCTCCAACGTCTCAGAAGCTTCTGTCTCATCAGCAAAATGACGACATAAGACCTGCCATTTACTGTCGCTTTGCAGACGATATCTTTGTAGAGGCTTGGGACACTGACCAACTGGGACGTCTAAAAAACACACTTGAAGAGCAATGTGATTTAAAATTCACAAAAGAACTTAGTGTGCAAACCAAAATGCCTTTCTTGCTGTGACTGTTGATGAACAAAGGCAGGGATTTAGAGCGACTGTATACTGAAAGCAGACTAACAACGGTGCTTGAGTGCTGACAATGAATGTCCTTGGCTTTACAAAATTAGCGTCATAAGGCCATTCCTTCGACATGTATTTAAGCATTGCCCTGATTTAACAGGATTATTTTCGGAATTGGTACACATCGACACATTTTGGCGAATAACGATTTTTCAGATTCCGACGAAAAAAGCTGACAGCGAAACACAACGACATGACGAGACGCTTTACCAACAAAGCAACACAACATAAACAACTCACCTACCAACTACATTATCAAAATCAACTGACATCTGCCTCCAAAGAAAACAAAACAGTTATGCCGGAAATCATCTCTCGACATCCAAAAGGCAAGAACGGCCACATAATTGACATTGCCATTTATCATCGCAATAGGAAAGTCTCTAACTTTTTATGAGAAGCAGCCCAGACAAACCGACAAACTAAAATGCACCAACGTAGTGTATCAATTCAAATACAATATCGCAGGCTGGAAGCCTCGTCCCACACACTACATTGGTGTGACCACGGCAGTCTCACGACGCCTGACAATGCACTTACGTGACGGGGCACCTCTGGACCACATGCGACACGGACATGACGAGACATTTACACATCAACTAACGGACGACACTGCCATTCTCCAGGCGCGCAATGACAGAAGACGCCTTCAAAGCTGGGAAAGCATATTTATTAGTGAGCTCACTCCAGTCATAAACAAATAAATCTTACACAAACCTTAGTTTATGAGATGGTGAGCGGTAAGTAACAAAGATGTGATTGTTGCAATTTGTTCGTGTTTTTATAGTGTTTTTTTATTGTCGGTGCATTTTATATGCATCAAAGCAGCAGCAGGATTTCTTCTCACTTGAATTAGTCCTACTTCAGTTATCTTCTGCTTAATCGAATATGTTCTCAAGATATAAACGCGCAATTTTCATCCTTAAAGCTCAAAACTTACTTCTTACTCGTCAAAAAGCTCGTCAATGCCGAGTCAGCAGTCATTCTTAACCAAACATGCATAAAAGAAAGGATTCTGCAAAAATGTTCCAAAACATGTATATATATATATATATGCATGTTCGTCAATCTGTACATTCTTACCTTTGAGATCCTCAAGCTCTCTGATCAATGGTGCTCACCGCCCACCACCTAATAGTTCAAAGGTTGTACCAGAATTTGTTTGTCTGTTTAGGGCTGAAGAGAGTTTGTTAACGAATATACTTTCCCAAATACATTAGCGAAGTCTCCCCAGCCCTTAACAGGCAAACAAATCCTGGTACAACCCTTGAACTATCAAGTGGTGAGCGGTGAGCGCTACTGATTTGATCGTGACAATATGTTTGCGTCTTTGTGGTGCTCCCATTATGAATGTACTTAATATGCATCAAAGTAAAGAAGGATTATGTTTCATTTCAATAAGTCATGCTTTATTTGCGTCATCCATACCAGAAGATGATTTCCAATAGTGGCGCACAGTTTTCATCCGTTAAAACTCGAGCGTTTTTCTTGCGCCATCGCAGTTGCCCCGGCGATGAGGTCAGATCTCGAAACGTAACAATGCATACAGCGACGAACATATGAGTGACGTTGTGCGAACCAGCTTTCATCTAAACCATAACGCTAAGTAAAAAAGCCCGGAAACTAGAATGATGTATAAAAAGCTTTTCAATGCTGAGTCAGCAATCATTTTTAGTGGAGCATGCATGATACACACACACACACACACACACACACACACACACACACACACACACACACACACACACACACACACACACACACACACACACACACACACACACACACACACACACACACACACACACACACACACACACACACACACACACACACACACACACACACACACACACACACACACACACACACACACACACACACACACACACACACACCACACACACACACACACACACACACACACACACACACACACACACACACACACACACACACACACACATATATATATATATATATATATAAATGCATCTCCTATTTTCGTGTACTTAGGCAATATGCTGTCCTTAATGCCAATTTTATTATATACGGGGAGGTGTACAATTAATAAGTTTTTCTTGTGCGTTTGCTGAACTGTTCGAATTAAATCATTTGTTGTTTTCGGTAAGTCATAAATCAGTTTGCCTATGATCATTTCTGCTGGTTTAAGCCAGCTAAGGTTTCAATGGCAATCGTTTTCTTTTCTGAAAGCAATATAAGACCGTTGGACGAAAATCATTCCACAATGACGAAAAATACGAGGCACGCTTTACAATACACAATCAAACGTGAGCCATCAGTTAACAGATTATACAGCCAACTATTAAGCTAGTGGGCGGGCAGCACTTCGTATAGGTCACCGGTGAATAAAACCCAGACCATGCCTACGGTAATGTAAAAGCACACAACGCGGATGGCTCCATGAGACCAAATAAATATCAACTCCACACGCCTAGCTATCAGTTGGCAATTTAAATGGCATGATTGAACCCTATACACCGGCAGAGCATAACGCGAAATCAAGAAGAGAGGTCGTTGACATTAGCAAGGCTAGCAATCCTAGTGGTTTACTTGCTTCAGAAGGCGTGGGACGTTTGCTCAGAAGCGTGCTTGTTGATAGAACAATGCAAATTATACTAGGCTGCGTTCACAATCAGTCAGCCTTGCCACCATTGAGACTGTCACGATCCATCCTAGAAAAAAATGCGCCGATTCTGCACCACAGAGGAGCCCCTTTGTTGCCCAAACGAAAAAAGTCTGCCGTCAAGTGGGTGGTGCCGCGATGGGGCCACCGCTCGGGTGCTTGTTCGCTATTATGCACATAAGCTGGCTGGAGAACCATGCCCTCAAAAGCCTGAACTTTGAGCCCCATATCTACTGCAGATATGTCGATGGCATATTTGTTGATGTTGGAGACGAGGCCCACCTTCATGAACTGCAGGTCACTATGCAGAGGCAATCGCTATTACGATTTACAATTGACCTGAGTGTCGACATCCGTTTACCATTCTTTGACATCGCTGTTGACGCGAGTAACGAATCTTTTGTGATGGAAGTGCACCGTAAACCTACCGCCGCTGGTAAATACGTGAATGCCGCCAGTTGATGCCCAGGGCGTTACCGCACGGCCGCCATCCTTTCGTTTGCGCAACGCGCTCTAAAATATTCTCCAGAACAAACGCCAAAAAATCTTGCACAAAACGCTTTTCTACTGCTTGATCTTTCTGTAAGTTAAAAGACAAGCTTCCCAAATATTCTGTCTCTGCAGTCATTTATAAATATTGTTGTCCTTCGTGTGGAGCATCTTATGTGGGTTTAACCCATGCTATTCAAACTTTGTAATTTGCATTAGAGGGTGCAGCAACTTTGGGGAAGGTCTGACCGTACAGGTAGCATTCTGGCTAACCCAGACTCTTAACGCATCCGAGACCATTCCTTTGCGTGTGACACTCACTTTAACATTGATAACTTTTTCGTTTTAGGACGTTGCAGCCATTCTCATGATACTAGGATTTTAGAATCGCTTCATATTCCCCAACACAAGCCGTCATTGAATATCATGGGGTCTGCATACCCTTTGCGAATCATAAGATAGTCTTTTGTTCATATGAAATCCGAAGGATATTTCGTCGCGTGACTTTTTTGCATTTTTTAATCTGTCCTGTTATGCGCAGAGGTCGTTTTCAGTTGTGTAACTGTGACCGTTGTCATGCCGTTGTCATGCCATTGTCATTTCATTGTAACTTGATTGAATTTGTACCATTGTACTCGTCCTGATGATGATACGCAATGCATCGCTACATGGAAAACCACATAAATGGAACTGCTGACTGATGTCCTTGCCATAAAGCCTTTTCTTCTGACGCCCGCGGCACCGGGCGTCACGTGCGTGCGTGCGTGTGCGTGCGTGCGTGCGTGCGTGCGTGCGTGCGTGCGTGCGTGCGTGCGTGCGTGCGTGCGTGCGTGCGTGCGTGCGTGCGTGCGTGCGTGCGTGCGTGCGTGCGTGCGTGCGTGCGTGCGTGCGTGCGTGCGTGCGTGCGTGCGTGTGTGTGTGTGTGTGTGTGTTGTGTGTGTGTGTGTGTGTGTGTGTGTGTGTGTGTGTGTGTGTGTGTGTGTGTGTGTGTGTGTGTGTGTGTGTGTGTGTGTGTGTGTGTGTGTGTGTGTGTGTGTGTGTGTGTGTGTGTGTGTGTGTGTGTGTGTGTGTGTGTGCGTGCGTGTGTGTGTGTGTGTGTGTGTGTGTGTGTGTGTGTGTGTAAGTCATAACTATATCCCAATATTTATCCGCCCATTCTTGGCAGGAAATCTCCCGTTCTTCCTACAGCTGACGAGGTCTTGGAAACTGCAGCTGATCAGCAGCTCTGGCCGCCCGAGCGCGACTGGTTGCCGGCCGGGCCAGGGCCATCGGTTTCCACGCGCCACCGGCGGCGGCGGCGGCGGCGGCGGCGGCGCCGGGAATTGTTACGTCAGCGCGCTCAGGTCGGGCCGCGCCCGGCAGGGCGATCGCACACCATCGATCGGGCCTCCTCAGGACGCGCGCTCCGTGCGGCCGTGCGTCCCGGCCGGCGCCGGACCTCGAGCTCTGCCGGGCCCCGCCCGCCGCCGGTGACGGCCACGGCCACCGCGCGTCACGTGACGCGAGTCACGCACCGGCACCGTCCGGCGATGCCACGGCACACCGGCGGCGCACCCGCGCTAAGACATCCGCTCGTTGAAATGGAGTGATGGTGTCCATTTAGCTTCCGGTAGGCCCAGGATTGTAGTAACAATTCAGCGAAGTACGTACTTCGAGTGCAATCAGGCCCATGCAAAACGATCCGAATGCTTCTGTGCGTTGGTGTTGTCTTCTGAAATGCACTCAGATATTGTGTCTGTGCAATTCTGTGGCGCCATGTTTGTTCAGTTGGTGGGCAGATGGTGCTGTGTTGGACTCCTACGTCACAGGCGATGTATGTGCATCCATACGTATGTACATACACGTTTGGGTGCCCTTCAGGACACCTTTGGGGGGAGGGGCTGACATACGGCCAACTGCGCACAGCAGCGTGGGAGGGGGAAGCAGGTGTGCTAGCCACGCCCCAATTGTGTCCTGGGGAGGTGCTTAAGCTAAGTGCTGCTACTGTCTAATCCACGTCTGGGTTGTTGTGAGTGTACGGAGATGGGGCATCGCGTATTCCTTGTTTAGCTCGAAGAACTTGGGCATTTCGGGCCATACGATATGGAAATAATCTACCGGAGCCATGCGATATGCAAATAAGTTGGCAGCATGCATTAAATATAATTGGATGAAGTGAAAATGAATCGAAAAGTTGTACATTCAGGGCGTGAGTAAAGACAGAGCCTTAAGAGTCCGCCACGGTCGGTGTTGATCCTAAATAATTGTCACGAATGATGCTAATGCTTGTCACAGATGATACATTGTCATTCTCATCGGCTGATCGCTGTCAACTGTATTTACCCTCATAATCGCGGTGTATCACATATTTCCACATTTGTACCACGGGCTATCTCTTAAGCCGATAAGAAAGAATAGACTGAAAACTGCATTTAGAGACGGTTTTAAAGCCATGCACTGCTCAACTGAATTCACGAACAATGCGAAACATTTCTTTGGACGAGGCATCGGGTAGTGATGCTTGACACATCTAGAGACACGTGCTGTCAGTGACAGAACCAGTAACTTCGATTCGCATTACTTTCAAATCGCACCGCGCAAGGATAACTACGTGTTAAAACTATTTTAACCATGGTTATTCCTTTTTCGCTGACCTAGACAAGATGCTATTTTGAAATTTTTATCTGCCTCCGGCTCATACGTTTGCACTTAGATTCAAAAAGGGTTTATGTGGTGGATTCGTCCCCTGAAACCGGCGAGTATGATCGCAGCGGATGGCCGAAGATTCTGACAGTGAGCAGTTGGTTGAAAACAGATCGTGCTCAGGAGGTACAGTGAGCATTTGCCAGATTTAAAAAATCTGAAATAAAAAGCTGGCAGGTTGGGCCCAAAGCATCGCGACCAAAGACTACCCAAATTACATATTGCGCAATACATGTTTGTGACTCAACACAAACGAATGCTACATGCTCTGGGCAGACGGGCTGGCAACTTACCACCAAAGTTGGGACGAAGACGTATGTCATATCCTTCTAGCAGTTTATAGATGGTCTGCGTCACATTAACAAGTCTTTCCACGCTAGTGCCGCATTTGACATCACTGAAACAGAACAACATACGTCCGTCATTAAATAACTCCAAGCACTCACGTACTTGTCAATAAAAGTAGACGGAGTGATCCCTCATCAAACAAAATATATCATAATCTCTGTGTGAAGACAAACAAAAATGCATAGCACAAGAAAGTTATATACAGTGAAACCTTTCCTCGGCTTTTTTAAAGTCAGGCGTTAAGCATGCCACTCTCAGTTAGCACATTTAGTAGTAATTCACTCTCCTGCATTTCATTAACTGGCATCTTGGAAGGGCCGCAACGACCTTTCCGCGTGAGATACGGTGGTGAACTACCTCGGATAAATGTCGCCTTTTGGCAACCCTTTGGTCAGGACTCATGCGATAGAGGGTCTAGCCGGCCACGACGTTGTCGGGCATGGCACGTCGAGCATCTGTTAACTACGTTCTTTTTGTAATCTTCCTGGGAGTCATTATGTTGTTTAGTGTTCCCAAAATCAGTTTACGGTGTCTTTTTACCTGTTAGGAGAAAGCCAAAAAGTGCACGCCCATTTTTCCAACGCGCGAACAAAAATACTAGGCCATCGGTCTCTGATAATTAGCACAATCGAAATATTCAAGCATTGTGTTAACATCATGATTTGCTTCTAACTGACACAACTGCCAGGTCATAAATGGGGTTCCAAAAGCAACCCTGTCATATTTACTAGACATACATAGCTTACACACACGTCACACCCCGTCATACCCGTACCCGTCATACCCCGTCATACCCGTACCCGTCATACCCCGTCATACCCGTACCCGTCATACCTCGTCATACCCGTACCCGTCATATCCCGTCATACCCGTACCCGTCATACCCCGTCATACCCGTATCCGCCATACCTCGTCATACCCGTACCCGCCATACATGTTTTAATGATAACCGCTTTGTTTTGTCTCAATCGTCTTGCGACCCTGTCGTGTCTCTCACTGCCAGTACACGCCAGAGTAGCGAGCCATGCCGTATCGGTCTGGTGTTTCTCGCTGCCTGTACGCGCCAGAGCAGCGGGCCATGCCGTATCGGTCTGGTGTTTCTCACTGCCAGTGCACGCCGGAGCAGCGAGGCATGCCGTATCGGTCTGGTGATTCTCACTGCCAACCGGAGCAGCGAGGCATGCCGTATCGGTCTGGTGCTTCTCAGTGCCAGTACACACTGGAGCAGCGAGGCATGCCGTATCGGTCTGGTATTTCTCACTGCCAGTGCACGCCGGAGCAGCGAAGCATACCGTATCGGTCTGGTGTTTCTCACTGCCAACCGGAGCAGCGAGGCATGCCGTATCGGTCTGGTGTTTCTCAGTGCCAGTACACACTGGAGCAGCGAGGCATGCCGTGTCGGTCTGGTGTTTCTCACTGCCAGTGCACGCCGGAGCAGCGAGCCATGCCGTATCGGTCTGGTGTCTTCGTTGCACTTGGAAATAGCCTAGCATGCATAGCTGTGTACGTTCTATTGTTATTAGCTAACGACCCCTTCAACGTGGGGTCTTTTTGCTGACGTGGGCTGCTGACATTCCTGTGCTCCCAAACTAGCATAATTTCTGTTATCATTTTACTTTAAATACCCAAAATCATGTGTATGGTTGAAACAGGTTGCAAAGTTCGTTGCTCCTATTCCACGAGGGTTTCGGAAAATACTGTCAATCCCTGATTCAAAAACACTGACTAGATGTGATTCAGACATGCACCAATGGATTCAGAGGAAGTACTCTACGGGTGGCTCTTCAATTCGATGATTGAGGGCGAGGACAAAGGTCACGAAATGACCCGATGTTATCACGACGTATGCTGATGATCCCATGCTGAGAAAACTTTGGACCGGTTGCTCTCAAAACCTTCATCAATCAATTTTGATAAGCAATTTTGTGATGGCTTTTCAGTTTGGCGACCTTGGGTCAGGCCGCAGATAAAATAGTGTCAAAACGTAATATTTCGTACATTTAACACACCATTTCCTTGAAAACTACCCAGCCGAGAACCCTGAAACCTGCATCATTCAATCAAAAATGAATGACCAGCTATTTTGTTTCAATAGGTGACCTTACATCAACCCCCAGGTCAGCAAATGGCTTAAATGTGATATTGCAATGCCCGAACGCTCCCATCCTCGGATATCACCCGACCAGTTTTGGAAGACCTTCACTAACATATGCAGATTTCCGTTCGGCTTTTTCATTTAGTGGCCATAAGTAAGGTCACAGATGGGGCCCACAGCTTTCAGAACGCGAGGATTGTACTCCACAACCACAGAGACAATCGAAATTGTCGAACGCATTCCCCTCGTTCTGGCGAAGCGAGTGAAAGCGCCGAATCCCACACAGAGCGCTTAATGACATTCGCTGACTGCTCATGACGCGCTCACAACAGCGTAGAGATAGCAAACCGAAGGGACCACGCAAAAATCCGCTCAACAAAAATCTGCCAATTCCCACAGTCGCCACCTCGGCTGCTTTATGTTATGCCCACGCTTATCGGCAGTTGTCCCACAGGGGTGGACGTCGAGCTGCTCTACCCCCCTCCCCAACAATGTGGAGTTAGCCCATCCGTGGTGTATTTGGCCCACACTAATCTATCAGTTTTTTACATACTGATGTTTCAAACCTTGCAATAGCAAGGTAAGCAAATAACTAGTTATAGCTGCATGAGTCTCTCACATAAAAAAGGTTTGCTGAGCTTTATAAAGAAAATGTTCTTGTACTTTTGTGATAAAATGAGGTTCAAACACCCGCTTTCAGATGAATTTGAATTGAAGCGCGTCGTCGCTTTAGTGATACTCCATGTTGCATCCCTAGCACGGCCTTGTTTGAAACACCAATCGCGTACCGGCTCCGTGCGGCGCCGGTCGGGACCTTCAATCCCCACACGGCACGCGCCAGGGAATGGTCGATACTTTTTGATGTCGCACCTCTAGCGGGCAAAATAAAATGAAGTTCCCCTAAAAGATAACAAAAGAAATCAGTACGGAAGAAAACGAGAAGACAAAAGCGATCACATCTGAATGTGCGTAGTACGCGAGTGGACCCGTGATCATAGACCTCGACATGGACCTCTGACTTAAAACAACCGGTCCACATCCAGCGACGTTCGGCTATGTCATAAATACACCACGATTTTCGAGATTTAGATATTCCACTTGATTCTGCTGCCTGCAGTCAAGTCGTCATGACTTGATGCGATATGAATGGTGGTAATGCTGTGTGCCTGTCGAAATGCCGAACACATTTGAGTACCCTTTTCCTATATGTGTTTATCGCAACCAGACACCAACATATCAGGATTAAAGGGGTACCATCCTGGCCATGGTTCCACAACGCTTCCCCAAATAAATAAAAAGCCATGATGTCATGATGTCCACCACAACCAATGGATTTTCGAGCCATTTCTTATAGCACAAACAAATTTGGAAATGTAGACAACCTTAAAATTTTCGCGCAACTGTTACGCATTTTACATCTCATTGGTGCCAGCAGCGAATGCATTCTGTGTGAGTAGTATCATTTATAGTATGCGATAAGTGCACAACATGACAACACTTACTGTACACTTTAAATATGTCATAAGGCTAGAAAAGCTCACACAGGTCTTAACATATTTCGATGTCTTATCTTTTACATTAATACCTTGCTTCGTATCCCCATCAAAATACTTTCTTTGCATGCCGTCGATCTCCACAACTCCTGGTCGCCCTGTTGTCAGTAGGATATTATCAAGCCAACGGCCGGCTGGCCTTCTTTGAAAAGCCATATCCGAACTATAATTGCGTAAGGCGAGCCGACCACTGCGCGTCAGGCCACCTCGCGCGTGTGGTTGGCATAATGCAGTATGTATCGCTTGTCTTCGTGCCGGTTCATGAACGCCCGCGTCGCCATTGTGATGAAGGGCCCGCATCGTTTCGTGCCGGCTGATGGACGCCCTGCCGTGGGCGCTTCCCAGTGCACTTTGTCTAACAAACAGCGTCAAAGTTCGACCTTGTTCATCGTCAGCCCCTGCTATAAAATATTGAGCGCCAACAGCGCGCATGCATCCTACCCTGCGGCATCGATCACGCAAACTATGACAGAGACAGATGTCAGAGTCTCCTGAAACATGGCCGCGTAAACCGATGTGTGCAGACGTGACTGGGGCCTGGATGTTCCATATGTTCATTATTAACGTCGCTGGACCCGCTGAGTGTGGCCATTAGTGACCTTTAATTTCCCCGCCGGAGGTGTTAAGAGGTGACGAACGACAGGCTTATAGATGTGCTGGTAGCCGCCCTCCTGAGCTGCTCAGCTAGGCCGCTGCATTCACTTCATTCTAAAAAGCGAAACTGTCACAGGGTACGCTGCGAGCTAACGGCTCGACGCTCGGCCCAGCTCGTCTGCAATCGATATTCGAATGTTGCCGTGAGTGAGCGAGGCGGTTTGGCGGTTTCGGACGCAGTTACGCCCCTAGCCCCGAGCCGGGCGGACGGGGTGCTTCCTCACGCTTCGCCATGCGCCGGCTACCGGACTGGGCTCGGACCCCGGCGGCGCGCGCCCGCTCCCTGCTGGTGCTCGGCTGCGCCGTGCTGGCCGGCTACCAGTGCCACGAGCTGCTGCAGCTGTTCTTCAGCGAGCCCATCTCCATGACGCTCACACTAACGCCCAGACCGGATGTTGACGTGCCCAGCGTGACGGTGTGCGGCGCGAGGTACGACTGGTACTCGAGAGAGATCCGACGCCTGCGCAATGTAACCGTGGCAGGCCGCGTCTGGATGGCCAGCATGTCGCTGAAAGACCAGCTGAAGTACTGCCGCCCCGGCTGCCGCAGGATCGCAGACATCGACTACCCAGGGGGGACCATCGCGGTGAAGTCGGGAACCTGGCGCTCCTGGGTCTCCAACGAACGTTTCCTGTGCCACACCTTCACGCCAAACGTCACCTGGGGCCAGCTGGCTGAGATAGATAGCAGGAAAAAGTTTGAACTCGCAATATATATGAGAGGCAAAGAGGACGTATCTGCATCCTGGGACCATCGTGTCTACATCCACCCCAGACGACACCTTCTCGGGACGAACATGGGTGTCAAGACGTTGCAGCCAGATCAGCATATCGATCTGCGATGTTCAAAGAAAGCCCGGTTTCTTGCGACCTCGTACGTCCAAATAAAACAAAACCTGAAACGCTCTGAATGCAGATCGGCTGCCGGCTACCACTACGAGACATGCATGCTGGATTGCTTCCACGCATTCACCGAAAAGACCCAGAACTGTTCGTTGCCTCAGATGCGAAAGGACTTTCCTCACCTGGCAGGATGTTCGCTGGCTCCGTCGCTGTCTGACATAGAATTTCCGAGACACGCCAGAGACTGTCACTGCCCGTCAGCATGCCGACATCAGCGTTATGTCTTCACCTCTGACGTCAAGGAAACCCTCAACGCCCGCTCCAAAACCACGCAGATCTTCTTACAGATGTCGGGGATACCGGAGCAGCTGGTGGAGGAGCACCGCTCTTACCTGCTTATCAGCTTTCTAAGCGAGATGGGCGGCTTCATTGGAATACTACTGGGCATGTCCATCCTGTCCCTGGCCGACCTGTCAGCTGAAGTCCTCGCCTGGTGCAGAGCCACATTCCGAAAGAGCCCCGTGAACATCACGTCCCCTCCCGTCACGAAAGCCTGCTTCTAACCTGGCTGTCCGACTAGTTGAAGCCTTCAACAACCGAGGCCTACCGCTGATGAAGCGACAGCATCTTGCGACGTCTGGTGGTATGTGGTAAAGATCATGACTGGAGCCTCAAATTAAGGCTCGGGAAGCAGGTCTACGGTGGAGATTTTGAGACTGGGATGTCAAAAACCCTGTGTTGCGTACATTAACCGTATTCTTTAGATGGCCTGGAGAAAGTCAACGACTCCCATAGCTCTGTTACGTTACGTATGCGATGTCCCATGAACTTCTTGTAAGACAAAATGTGGCATCTCCTTAAAACCTGTAAAATACCTTTAGCATCACAAACACCAATCTCAAGCCATATCTGGATAAATAAAAATGGTCTGCACAAGGATGCAGGTCTGCGCGCCTTGTCACCTCACCAGCATCCCTCGCGCGCGTGTCGGGTGTGTTTTTGCGCACCCCTGGTCGATGACATTCTTAAGATTACCCAGGCTCTGAGGGCTTTCCCTGAAAGCTCGGGATAACTCGGGATATCAGCTACTCCGTGGGTAAAACCTAGAAGAGTCAGACATCGTGCCTTGCATCTAATTCCAGAGAGTGAGTCAGCCACAGCCTGTCCAGATGTCGTTGACACCGACACTTGTTCATCAAGGGAGGGGAAATATCAACATCTATATCCCCCGAGTCTAACCCCACCCTCGGCTACGTCAACGGGTTAACATCTGTCAACTGTTAACACTCTTGAATCAATCAGGCACACTGGCTGTGCAATTGTTTCTGCACACTCAAGACATCAATTTACATTATTTATTTCTGGCCCATGCCTGCAGTGCTGCGAGAAGAGCTGGCGTCGTTGACGCCCATGCACCATCACCTCAAGCCACATCACATTAAGTCACACCTCAGTAATGCACAGCGTGTACTCACTTGCCTTCTTTGTCGTTTCAGTACCTGCGCCAACTGACAGTCCCCCGCGTTTGGAGATATGTTCATCGTTGCCCAAGCTTTGCGACATGCTTTCGCTGGCTTGGTTTTTGCACATTTTGCTTCACCTACGTACATGGAAAGTGTTTCCCTGCTGAATGCCCAAACACACACCCCTCTCGCGCGCGCTGTGACCAAGAGCGGTGTCAGACGACCATGATGTGAATCGCCACCAAGGTTAAACCTGCCGTGTGGGCAAACGTCGAGGCGAACCGTGCAACCGTCCATGCTGTGCGTCTGGCTAAAGAAATGCGAGCAGACGGGCATACAGCCAGACGTACGCTGGAAAATTTGAGCATTGGATCGTAGTCTACTAAAAAGGACGCATGCAGCAAAATGAAGTAACAGAGTCGTTCTAAAAAGGGCTGTGGCAGGGGATGTGGCACATTCACATTACACGTTAAAGGAATCGTGTCTGATGCATTGTATACTAATCTACTTTATGAGTAGTTCTAGTAGTAGTTCTGGCTGATAGCTCTGATAGTTCAAATAGTTTCAGTAGAAAGTTCTAGTAGTGGTTCTGTCTAGTAGTTCCGTTCCATCGCAACTACGTGGCATTTGCTATTGATTTAACGAAATGTCCATATTGCATCGTCTATAGTATCAATAATTATTTGAGAGCAGGCGCTAGACAGAATGAAATAGAGTGGTTTGCTGACAATTCACCAGCAAGGTTCAACCAAGGCCCGGGCGGCCGTGTCCTAGCATTGTTTGGCCCGATTGAAATAGAATGGTCGGTTCACAATTCACCAGCAAAGCTCAACCAAGACCCGGGCGGCCGTGTCCTAGCATTGTGCGGCACGTATAATTCTCTGCGTTGTTGTCCAACGAAACAGCGGAGGGAAAGTTGTGCGATGAACTGGATGGCACATTTGGTGGTGGACACGCACCAAGGCATGTTCAGCACAGCACTGAACCGAAACCACCCATGTAAACCATTGGGGAAAAACGATTGTAACAAAATCTGGTCGCGGAGGCCGAAAGCGCTCACATGCCAGTCACGTGCTCCATCGGTTCCTTAAAAACGGTTTTGCGTCGCCATCCAGCCTTAATTTAAGTGTATCTAAAAAGCATCGCTGAGTGCTATTGGTCCGTTCGCCGACAAACCAAACGATTTCAACCAATGGGGGCAGGCCGCAGGACAGTCTGCGGAGATCTCGGCCGTGAGGTCTGGTTCTGCTCAGCACGTAGTTTTAGCCTCCATTAAAAAGTGCACGGTTGTGAAAAGCCAATGCATGTGTGCACTTCTCACGACACGAATGTCGATGTTTTGTGACGCTTGCACAAGCGCAGGACGCGCAGCGTTGGACGTGCCAACCTTGAAGGTATGTATCTGGGTAGGCTAGCCCGCACTGCACGGCATGACGCCGAGCTGTCAGGCTGGCTCGCATGGTTCAGCCTCTTACCACCCTAAAAAGCTCGCGGTTCCGGTACCACCTGCCCGCCTGGCTCGGCTTAAATGCTATACAGCGCCGCGTGACATTGGTGTTAACTGATAACTTTTAGAAGTGTGATGAACTGCATACCAATCATCAGCCTATCCGTGTCACAGCACGACGTGGACACCTCAGGAGCGTGATTTCCCAGAGTGAGTTGGGGTGCAGCCCCGCAATGTTATGAAACATGCTACCAAAAATCGTCAACAAACGGGCTTCTCCCCGGATTTGACCCAATTTCGTCTCAAAGTTAGGGTGGGGGCTGTAGCCCAAGTTGGGACGGGAGGACTACAGCCCTCAACTGAATGGGAAACTACACCCTGGGATACCCGCCGCAGCGAGGAGCTCTGTTTCCTTGCGTTATTTGTCATTCATGGCACCTACATTATAGATGTCGCCATCCTTCAAATGATAATGGATTGAGGGACCAAAGCCTCTGTCCTCGGCATCACCGTGTCCGTATGAACTCGCCGTCAAGTGTTGTCGTTCGTGCACCTGTCAATAAAGGCCACCGCAACGCCTTGTACCGTCCGCCCAGCGGAGCCGGAGCCGGAGCCGGAGCCGAGCGCAGCGGCGGACGGCCGCCCTCCACCGCCGGTCCGACGACGACCGGACTGGGGTGTTCGGCGTCATCAGGGCGTGTTCGGCGTCATCAGGCGTCTCGCGACAGCCCGATGAATCGCCCCTGTCACTGGCCGCAATGTCCGCCGTTTGTACCGCCGATATGGACAGGGGCAGGCGCCACTACGCCGATCAGAGGGGCGGCAGGGCGAACGCGGAGGGAGGGGGGGGGGGGGGGGGCGGGGAGGGCGTGCGCTCCGCTCACCTGCCCGTTCTGACCGCCGCGATCAGGATCCTGCCCGCTGCCACCAAGAGATCCGGAGCGCTGCTGAGCGACGCAGTGCTGACTACCGTCGCGGTCAGTATGTGACTTGGCAGCGGAGTGAACGACGCGCTGCTGTGAGCCTGCATCTTTTAAATATTCGGATACAGGATAATGGCAGTCGTTCATGGCGACTTCCGCTGGCGTCAGCTATTTGATACAGCTGCATTTTTAATGACATGATCAGCAGAAATTATTGTATTTCGCGGAAGCGAAACGAAGTATTTAAGCCGGGCCATTTCGCTATTTTGAACAGCTGTTTCGACCCAACAGTCACACAGATTCGGATGCCAGGGAGTCCAACAGTAGCTCAGTGATCCACAGGTGTCGCTTCATACGCGAACGTGGGGCTTTGTGAGCGCCGTGTATCTGCCACGGCAACGCTTCAGCTGCGTGGGGCCGGCATACCACGATCGCCGTCATGATCAGTGGGCGTTGATCAGAGCAGGCTGTGTGAAGCAAGCACTGGTCACCTGCTATCCAGTCGACCGACGGCCGACCGATGGCCTATGACCGACCGATGGCCTATGGCCGACCGATGGCCTATGACCGACCGATAGCCTATGACCGATCGATGGCCTATGGCCGACCGATGACCTACGGCCGACCGATGGCCTATCGCCGACCGATGGCCTATGGCCGACCGATGGCTGGGAGTAATAAGACAAGCGGGCGCAATCCAGCTTGTTATCTGACGCGAGAACGTCCGTCGATGTCTGTTTAGATGTACGGGCGAGCCAGTATGAGTCAAGTGGCGGCTGCGTAATAGAGGCCTGCCTTTCAGCATCTGAAGTGGCAGTACCGACTTCACAAGTCGCAGTGGTGACCACGCTTTGCACTCTCTCCATGTGCGGGCAGTCTCAGTGGCCAAGCCGAGGTCGTAGTCCTGCTTCAAAAGGACTGACTCGTACCGCACGTCAGAAACGCACGCTCTGCGCGTGTTTAATTTTACGACTGAAGAGTTTTCGTTCTCCTTTGTACTATCAGTTTATGGAAGTGTACGATGAGATGTACGTCTTGATGTTTTGCCATCGCAAGGTGCAGTCGGCATGAAGGTGGAAGAAATAAGGCTCGCAAAATTTTCGTTTTATTTGCCCATCGTATCAATGCACCGTGCATCAATGGGAATAACTGCTGATGATTTCAGAGTCCACCACATGCAAATGGTTTCGTGCTGTTTCGCGCTGTTTCGTGCTGTCTCGAATGCCTTCGACGCCTCATATGCGCCCTATTATGGTCTCAACACAAAAGGTTGCGGCAGAGGTAGCACAACAGAGTTTACACCAACGAATCTTCAGCGATACATACCCGCTGGCTCGCCAACCCTTCACGCCCATCCCCTTACCTTTTTCTCAAAAGCAGGCTGAGGAAGGCAATAAGTATCCACTGTGACGTCATAGCGGCGGCCGGCCTGCGGACTCAGCGTGGGCTGTTCACCAGCACATGGGCGCGAGGCGGACAGCGAGACTGCCTGGCGGCGTGCGCCGCGTCACTGTCGCGGCGACACGCGGTGTGCCGCTACCTCGGCATGGGCCCTGTCGCCGCGACACGGGCCCATCGCGCCGCCGGCGCCCGTTAACGCGGTCCGACTTTCGGGCGGAAACAACCACGGAACCGCCGCGGCCGCCGTCCGCAATCGATTGAACCGCGCCGTTCCGATCGCGGCCGCCAGGGCGGCGCCACTGCGAGCTGTTAGTTGCAAGGTGCAATCACAGAGGGCGGACTGGAGGAGTGTTGAGTGGTCGGGCACGAGTTCCAGCAAATCGAGACCGTTTGGTACTGGTCGTTTCCAATGTCTGGCAGGGCTATATCATCCAGGAGGCAGCTTTCAAGGACCGAGGCTTAACTGCCGGCTTGGTTGGTAAATTGCATGCCCTGGATAACGCTCAAGGCAAACGCAGGGACGACGTTTTGCGATGGCCGGCAAGCGCACGGCCAAAAACGCAACGCTGGCAGCGTCCTGAAATTTGGGAGTGATGGGCTTCTCAGAGTCTAGCTGTTCCATACAACGCCAGTGGCATAATGTCAGTGAGCTGGTAGTAGTGTCCCCGGTGCCTTGGTTTCTACGCACATAAATGTTCTATTGTGTGCCTCACAATAACGCATCAATAAACCAGACAGGACGTTCGCCAACTACAGACGCAAAAGCATTTCGGTTTAGCTGTGCGTAACGGCAAATTGTCCGGTGAGTTTTGATGGTCATGAAAGATTACAAATGTCGTCGACCTCACACACTGTCTATTGCATTTGTTCACGTCCAACCTATACTTCATTACAAAGAGATACACACATTTTTCCTGTAGATCCATGCTAATAGCGTTTTAACCAGGATTTTTGTAACCCAGAGTCTATGGCGCAGAATGCTCAGACCACTGTTCAGAGCACTGTGTGTCTGCCGCAGGTGTTTGCTGGATTTAGAAGTGGCTAGGGTTAGTATCAAAATTGGTAGGAAAGCTGGTTGGCGAGCAATTTGTACACGCACGTTGCCGTGTTTTCTTTTAAGAGGGGCATTTTTAACCCAAGGCTTGCAACTGCTTTAAAGAAAATCGTATACGTTTCATTCCAAGTATTTTCTGGTAATGTCGCATAGCTTTCTGCCTCCAATTTTTAGTGCTACTTAGACCGTGTGCATGATCATCCATCCTATGGACCCTCCTGCGATTCATCACTGTAGTATGGGAATCCCGAGAAAAGCTTATTTTTTTCTTCCTCAAGGCATGTGTGGTAGTATCATCCGAGATTTCTTGTGGAAATACCAGGGAAAAGTGGGAGAGAAAGGAAACAATGACGATTAACGGATAGTGAGAGTTGAGCAGATGTTCCATACGCGGCAGAATATTGACTAAAACGGATCAAGAGGGGACCTTTTCCGAGGAAGGAAGCTGCTGCATCTTCGGTTAAGTCTGTCAAGTAACGTGGTACACGTGCGTTACATTTTGCAATTTCTATGAATATACAACATTTCTACAACAATATATAAAACATGTGGCATTACGGAGTAAGGGACACAACAAAAAATGTTGAATCGAAAATCTATTTGATGCGCCGCACTCCCACCCCCCTTCTTGCATGGCGTCACGAAAATTCACGGTAATTAGTATTTTCGCCTGTTCATCCTGATATTTTGACTGTCTAAATTTCTTTACCTTTTTATGTAGCATTCAGGTAAAAGTTCGTAGAGCATAAATGTATGTGTATATGTATATCTGAAGCTATGGTATATATGCATATGAATTACCGAGGGAACCGCGTGACACTGGTGCCCCTCTTGAACCCCCCCCCCCCCCCCCGGTGTCCAAATAATACTGCCATTGGGTGTCGGGCCCGGTAGCTTTGGAAAATGAACATAAGCCGTACAGAAGTCAGTAAACATTGCACCATTGTACCTTTTCGTAGCTCGCGGTGTCTCGAGCAAACCCTATTGGTCGAGCTGACAGCTGCCACACAGCTATGCACAGCTGACCATATCAGACTTTCGCTCATGTCTTCGGTTACCAACAGACAGAGCAGCCGTGCCTTTTCCTTCAATGGCGATTGTCAGCATGCCGATGTACCGATCATAGAACGTGAACTGCACACTAGCGCGGAAGGTCTATGAGAGCTTTCAGGAGCAGAACTACAACATGATAAGATGTTTAGCAATGGCCTTGCACTTTGGATATGATGGTGAAAGAACAGACTCAAAGTGAAATGTTCTAGACCTCTGCCTAATACTGGCCGAACGCCTTCTGCAACGGCTTCTACGCCTCATCTGTGCTGGGCTACGCTGGAGAGTTGGGCTCGCTGGCACGACCGCCGTGACCCTAGTGCTGTGTCATTGGGAGGGAGGGGGGGGGGGCAGAGCGGACGACACGAAGCCCGTCAGCCGTGCTGCACGGTGCCGTCTCGGCGGCCGACACGCACGCCAGCGCGGCAGCATCGCTGCTGTATGGCCCGACGGGGGCGCGGTCACAGGGGACTTACGCTGGGCAAGATGCGCCGTGTACTGTCCACACTGGCCGTGTGCCGTCCACACCGGCCGTGTTCTGTCCACACTGGCCGTGTGCTGTCCACACCGGCCGTGTACTGTCCACACCGGCCGTGTGCCGTCCACACTGGCCGTGTGCTGTCCACATTGGTCGTGTACTGTCCACACCGGCCGTGTACTGCCACACCGACCGTGTGCTGTCCTCATTGGTCGTGTACTGTCCACACCGGCCGTGTACTGTCCACACTGACCGTGTGCTGTCCACATTGGTCGTGTATCGTCCATACCGGCCGTGTACTGTCCACACCGGCCGTGTACTGTCCACACCAACCGTGTGCTGTCCACACTGGCCGCATGCTGTCCACATTGGTCGTGTACTGTCCACACCGGCCGTGTGCTGTCCACACCGGCCGTGCACTGTGCACACCGGCCGTGTGCCGTCCACTCCGGCCGTGCACTGTGCATACCGGCTGTGTGATGTCCACTACGGCCGTGTGATGTCCACACTGGCCGTGTGCAGTCTATATTGGTCGTGTACTGTCCACACCGACCGTGTAATGTCCACACCGGCCGTGTGCCGTCCACTGCGGCCGTGTACCGTCCACACGGGCCGTGTGCCGTTCACTGCAGTCGTGTACTGTCCACAACGGTCGTGTATTGTCCACACCGGCTGTGTGACGTCCACTCCGGTCGTGCGCTGTGCATACCGGCCGTGTAATGTCCACTACGGCCGTGTGATGTCCACTACGGCCGTGCACTGTGCACTGCGGTCGTGTGTTGTCCACTGCGGTCGTGTAATGTCCACTACGGCCGTGTGATGTCCACTACGGCCGTGCACTGAACACTGCGGTCGTGTGTTGTCCACTGCGGTCGTGTAATGTCCACTACGGCCGTGTGATGTCCACTACGGCCGTGCACTGAACACTGCGGTCGTGTGTTGTCCACTGCGGTCGCGTGTTGTCCACTACGGCCGCGTGCTGTTCACTACGGCCGTGTAGTGTCGGTGCACCTCGTTTTCATTACGCGAAGTGATGGGATAGTGTCGAAATGCGCACCACCCCCTGCTGTTTCCGAACAAAAAGATAAAACCCCGTGAAAAGAAAACATGGATCGATCACAAGGAGATCCCGTGAGTGGTAGTACGTTTGATGTGGCTTTGTCAATCAGTAGCCTCATCATTCCAGGTCAAAGGTCAAATTTAATGTCCAGGTCAATGGCTCACCAGCTCAGGCTATGGTCCCCACTCGCTGACTAAGACAAATGCGCATGCCCATGTTTTTGGCATCGCACATCAGATCGTATCGCCTGACTTTGTCATTACATCTGTTTTAAACATTTAGCTCGATTTTTTTTTGAATGAATGGTTTTCTGGGATCAGAGCTCACGCTAACCAGTGCTTGTTGTGTGGGCCGTGACCCCCACCATCCGATCACGCAATTCCAGGCCGACAGCAGAGTTTGGTGGCCACAGTTCAACGTGCCGCGTTACTCGGCACAGTCCGTTCTGCCCCCTGACATCTACTGAACTTAAGCGCGGCCGCTGTCACCGGCCGCAGGCCATACCATAATTTAAGTACGGTGCAGCGGAGATCATACAAATGTTATAAAAATGGACCTAGAATATGCTTTCGACCTATTTCGGATGGTAAGACCGTTTTGTCACAGCGGCTGATCACAACCTTTTGGATTTGTCCGCCATAAAGCTGATGAGCCTTTCGAAGAAGTGGCTCTGCTGCTTCCTCACGGCCGCGGACACGCAATAAGAAGTGGCTCTGCTGCATCCTCACGGCCGCGGACACGCAATAAGTGTCTGCCTGCCAAATGTTAACAATGTGAGTTCAAAATTATCATGCCCATACAGAACAGCCTTCAATATATCAGGAGGCACTGGTTAAACGATACCATTGGACAGGCATTGACTGCATTGTCGATAAGAGCAATGACAGTATTTGCAATGTTTGCGATACGGGTTTTGACAATACAACCAATGTTTGCTGACTAACGGCGTTTAGCCGATAACTTGTGGTGAAGCAAAGGCCCATAACTGCCAGCATACAAAATACCAAAGGCCTGTATTTACCAGCATACAAAATACCAAAGGCCTGTAACTGTCAGCATACAAAACCCGGACTCATAATACCAAATAACCAGGAGCCCAAAGTCTTGCATTATTACATCAAACACTAAACTTCAGTTCAGAAACACGCTGGTGAGTGCTAGTGCAGTAGAGGGCCGGCTTCAGGCACCAATGTTCGTTTGACCGGGGCATTTCTCGTCCCATGCGGTCCTTGAATGCAAAAGTTGAAACAGCCTCGGGCCACTGTGTCCTTCTGCCCGCCGACGCCAAGAAGCTGATTGTAAGCGGGGCCGAGGTCGCAGCGCTCGGGGACCGAGACAGCCTGCGTCAACCAAGAACTTTGAAACGTTTAATTTAAAGTCAAGAATGGTACGATCAGCGCTAGAAACCCAAACGCGCTCAGCTGGAGGGCTGATTTGCCGATAATCGACTCGACTTATCGATAAGTTATATTGGTTTATCTGAGAGATTATCTATGTCATATCACGCTACTTTAGATTTGTTAATGATGTCATGTCTTTTGCTGTGAATTTGCTTTGAAACGAGCCATTTAAGGTCAAGTAATTTTTGTACTTTAAGTGTTTTTTGTACTTTTACTTTTCATACATTACTTTTTGCATGGAGCCCTATGGCAAGCTAAATTTTCTGTAACGGATAACATCTGCGGCAAACCCTAATCCCAGCTAGTCGTACCGGGGTCTTGAGGGCTGATCAAAGTGGCGCAGACTTAAAACTAGCGCCACTAGTGCACGCTATTCTGCAGCCGTGTGCACCACTCGGCAGTACGGTGGCATTCACCAGTTTGCGCAGCTTGCGATGTATACAAGAGAGTTTCACATATAGGCGATGTTTTGTTTCGCCTTTCTACGACTTCGTCGCGAGCCTATATGTTGTTAAACAGAGGTGTACGCAGGATTTTGCAATTGGTGATGGGGTAAACCAAACAAAAATATCGAGCGCGCCGCAGTCGCGCGCAATTTTCTGCGTGTCGTGCTACAGCACTGCGTGCTATCAGTTTGTTCTGCGTATCTGCGTATCTACGTATCTGCGATGGAACCTTTACCAGTCGGCGTCGAGTCGGCTACATATCAATGCATGCTATTAAACTGGCAATAGGTGAGGAGCATGCCCCCGGATGATACAATATGTGCCTGGTTCTGTATTTATATATAAAGCGTACTGCATAAGTGGCGTACCTCACTCGGGTACCCACTCTCACGGAAAATATCGGATGTTTTTGCACGGATACGCTCGCACTCCTGAGAGGCAGAGGATGGACACATCGCGCCGCACATTTGTGGTATAAGGGCTGCTTACTTGGCAGTCGTGAAGGTTTATCGAATTTTGATGCTGTATGATGACAGCCGTAGCTTTGAAGTACAGTTCGTTGGTATATCTCCCACATGATTGCGTCACACAGCGGTTATCCAGGAATGGAACTGACACATGTGTGGTGTGTTCCAGAGTGTGAAAGGAGCATTGGCGAAGTGCTAATTGATGTTTGCCAAGAAATATGACTGTGAACACAGTTTCAAAACGTCGAATTTTCCCATTATGACGTTGCTTTCTTGATAATGTTTACTCATTGCTTTCTCTCAAACTGAACATTGATTTTTCTTCAGCGGACGTCTCCTCGTAAGGAGAAGACATGCCGAGCTCAAGGCCTATCTCGCGTATGTCAACTTCAAACTCATGTCAAAGTGCTGGCAATGCAATTTTATAAGACGGCTATTCTGGCACCACGTCTGGTCAGCAGCTTATGTCTGTCCCGTCCCTCCAGTTACCGACGTGCTTGATGAGGTTATTATGCAGTCCATATCCACTTGTAGGAATAGGCATTTTCTAGCCGTGCGTATGATACATTTGACGTAAAATCTCCACAGGAAGTGAAGCATGTGCACACTATTCTCCAGTCTGCATGTGTCAGGTCATGACATTCAGCGTGGTGTGCGCCTTGTCCTGGACCTTGGGCTATCTTCTAAAAACAATAGTCGAGACATATATTCTGTGCTCATACCAGACCGTCTTATAAAGATGTCTCCTGTGGACTACGCCCAATTCTAGACCTCTCACAGAGCTGCAGTTTCAGATTGACTCGAAAAAATGGGAGGTCATTCTCAGGTAAAACACTCGTCTTTGAATTTGTTTTCTAAAAATGTGTATTATCGTTGACACCGCGAATGTAAACTTAAGTGGCCAAAATCCGGCACCAAATCAGGTTTTGGTGCAGGCGGGTCAGCCTTATCGGCTGCGTCTCCCAATCGATTTTAGAAAGTGACATCCCTGGCCCTGTATTCACCACGGTGATATATTTGCCTATTTTATCTTCAGTCTGTTGTTCATCGGGAACCGTTTTCGTTTCCTGGCATACCAAGCCGCCAATGACAACACGCTCGGATAATGCCCAGGGCATAAAGTATCGTTGCAACGCATGGAAACCACGGTCAGCTCGCCTTTTGCTGATGCTCGAACCTGAACCACGCTCAGCTCGCCTTTTGCACATACCATGCCCGGACATGGCACCTGCTAATCAGGAGAGTGGTCAGCATGGTAGCGTATCGTGCTTACCCCACATTTGGTGGCCACTGGTGCCCAGGAAAACTCGCAGACACACGACCGTCGTAAAGTTTTACTGCCGACAGGGCACTGGAGGAGCTGTTGATTTGAAGAGGTCATCTAGAGGGTAATCAGACCGTAGGTTTGGGGCAACCAAGAGTCGGGTTTGTGGACTCATTGCAATCTGGCTGACGTACAGCACGGAATAATGCTGTGGGCCGGAGGAGTGCCAGGTATAACCGACGGTCTACTTTACTTGAGTCTCGAGTATAACCGAGAGTCCATTTCACAGCAGTCCTGAGCTGCGGATTGCACGCGCCAAGCACCGGTGCTGCCACGCCCTGCTATACGAAATCGCCCCGATTTCCGTTGTGGGAGGCACGTCCAATGTGTGCCGAACTCCGGAGCCGGGCGCACCCCCCCTCCCCCCTCCCCCTCCCCGCTGTCATCGCGGTCGGCACGGGCATAACTGATCATTTGCTCCCAATAAACAGTGGCCGCCCGGAAATATCGCGCGTTATGACTGATGACTCTCGGTCTGCCGGAATAGATGATGGTGTGATCACATGGATGACGTGATGGTTCCCAGTGGCGGGAGGAGACCACGCCGCGTGACGTGACCCCCGCCCATACCGCAGACAGTGAGCGGGGGGGGGGGGAGGGGCTGCGGGCCCCCGAGACGGGCGGCGTCAAACGGTCCGCTCGCGCAGACGGCGGCGCATGCCCTGATGCCCCAGGCGGTGGAGGTGGAGAGCGACCGGGCGGTATGACAGCGGCGCATCCCCTGATGCCCCAGGCGGTGGAGAGCGACCGGGCGGTATGACAGCGGCGCATGCCCTGATGCCCCAGGCGGTGGAGGTGGAGAGCGACCGGGCGGTATGACGGCTTGTCGAACGCGGATTTGCTGGCATGTTGCCCTGCTTTCACTTGCCCAAGTGCCACGGATCCCCAGAGCCAGAGCTATCAATAGCTCCTGTGCCGCACTTGTCATGTCCATTCCGCTTTTGGCATCTGGGTCTTTCCATGTCGTTAGCTGCCCAATGTTCCGTGAAAACGCAAACAGGACCATGCTTCCACAAACAGCTCGTACCACTGCCTGGAAGCTGGAAGTCAACAAAAATGATTTTACCTGACAGGCGTTGTCCGTGGTGGTGTTCTGCTCGATAACTGGACGTGTATCGAAACAATCGCTTTTTCACCGACACGCCCCCGCAATATAATATTTTGTGGGGCTACAGGTCTGTGGTGTTAAATCTTTAGCAGTCAAGGTCATAATAACTAGGATTCTACAAACCTGATTGTCAAAATAAAACTCGTAATCTGGAACAAACATGTGATGGAACTCATAAGCCACACCTTAATTCACTGTCCTTACATGCACGTTAAGTTATCACAAACATCATGAATGAATACAACCGGACCTGAGAAATCACTGTCAAATACGCGTGTTTGCTGTCCGTGCAAAAAGGTCATAAAACAATGTAACTAACTCTAAAAAACAGTCATGGCTACAAGTTGCCTAGCAACGGTTTCGAGTTGATCTGCTCTCAGCACAGACTTTATCAAGCCATGGACACCTCCAACCTTGGGATACCAGTTACATGTCCGCACCGACCAGATACCCACTTGTTAAATTTGGCTATCGCGACTTGATGCGTTGCGCACTCGGAGGTGCCCTGGTGCAAAGCAATGGACGCGTCTGGCAGGTGGGACGGACACTACTGGCTGCCGGCACGCTCGAAGGATCAGAAATCGAGGCTGTGACCATATTCACGGCCACAGACTGGCCACGGCACGCTCACGAACATCGGCTCCGAACTTTTCCGAGCGAACTACCGTCATGTACAAAATCTCAATACGCTTAATGCGTGCAAGCCACACCTTTCGCTGCCTTCATGCTTTGAGGGGAATATTCCACATTCCTATGGGGTTTTGCACTGAACGAATAAACCAATGGTTGCCTTTGATTGTCCCAAACTGATTGTCCCTGTCAAAGCAAAGGCACAGAGAATCTCGCTCAACACTCGCGAAAGAAATGCAATACTTGCGGTCGTGGATGACAAGCGATAGTTGTCTCAGCAGCAAGGAACTCATTTGGAGAAGCCCGGTAAAGCGCGCCTCCCGCAGACCACCTGCTGTCGTCACCTCTTCACTGAAAGCCTATATTGGGCCGCGCTGCCTGCATAACATGACACCGACTAGGACTGGACTGTCTCGCCACAACGGAGCTGGACTGCCCCGCCACAACGGAACTGAACTGTCTCACCACGACGGAGCCTGACAGGTGCCACCAGTCGCGATGTTTAGGCCACCAACGAGACGGGGCGGCTCAGGCCTCGCAAACACTGACCGACACGCAGTGGGGACGGGCCCGGTGAGATGAACGCGCCCGTCGTAGTGTGAGAGGCGGAATAATGGCTGCTATGTTTTTCACGTTCATGTAGCGAATCTCACAAACTAGACTTTGAACAGCACCCAATACAAATGTGTGTTAACCGTCGCCCTGATCCGCCGTTTTTTCCGTCACGATCCACCGTTTTCTCCGCCCTGATCCGCCGTTTTTCCGCCCTGGTCCGCCGTTTTTTTCCGTCGTGATCCGCCGTTTTCTCCGCACCGGTCCGCCGTTTTTTTCCGCCCGGGTCCGTCGTTTTTTTCCGCCTGACTGGACTGATTGAAAGTCAACGCGATCGCGGGCCCTTTCGAAAGTAAGAAAGATAGAGCCTCACGGAAAATTCCGGTGGATTGCTCTCAACGAGATCTCACATTTTTTCAGCAAGTAGTATGTCTCTGGGTCATTAACTGACCACACTACGCCAGGTCAAAGGTCGGTTTTCCCTGAGATCAAAATTTTCAGATTTACATGTTGATGTTTGCAACCCTATAAATTTTTTTTTAAAAGTCATGAAACTTACATGGGGGTGTGACTCGCTTAATTATAATACCTTGATGCAAAGCTTCATGTATTTTGCGCAACACATCTATGGTATAGGGTCAGAGGTATGTTCAGGATTTCGTCAAGAGAGGGGGGGGGGGACACGCAACATTGGACAGCCTCCTTGAGTTGGGACCCGACCCCCAAAAATCCTCGAATTTCGGCCATTTAATTTAAAGATTATTATGTGTGCTATTGGGAACACAGACAACCATCTTACTATGCGCACCCGTAGAAAACAAAGCATCATACGTATGAACACACATGGATTGCGTTCACGTTCTCCAGATCATGAACGATCCTGTCATTTTGAGGCATGTATTTTGGGGAATAGACGGCAAAATAAGCTTAGATTGGCTGCTAAATACCATCAAAAACAAGCACAACACTCCACTCCAAAGTTGGTCACGGCTAGCCGGCTCACGGCGGCCAGCCGGCTAGCGATCTGATCAAGTGATGGTTTATTATTAATGCACCGGTCTCGTGTTGACTATGTAAGGAATACATAATATCCTTACATTCAAAATGTGTTAAGAGCTTCATGCACAAGGGCAATGAATGTCTTAATTCAGAGGCCAATGGAAATCACTTATACGTCTTCGGCAGCGCGTGGAATTATCTCATGACATTGCACGTAAATCCGACTGCTGCTCTATGTCTAAGGCGCAAAGGGAAACCTTCAGCGTGTATGTCATGGACTCGCGTACATGAATCAATTTAGCCAGGCCCGTACCCACAGGCAGGCAAAACATCCTGCTGCTTGCCAGCACATTTGGGACTGTCAGCGAAAAAGTAACCCCCTTCTAAACCCATCAGGAGAGCCCACGACCAAAGCGGAGGGCCCCGGAGTGATCAAGATTGCCCCAGCCGATTGACGTTTAGGCCTCCGTCAACAACGTGGGCCCTCCAATAAATGGGAAGACCCAACCCCTGAACGATCAGGAGTGTCCCGGCAGGTTAGCATATAGGGCCCATGCCAGAGTACAGGGCCTTCCGAGCAAAAAAAAACAAAAACAAACAAACAAAAAACAACAAAAACCGTGATCAATGAACATGAATTTGAGCGAGCGACTGTCTTGGCAGATAAATGTACAGCGCCCCGACAACAGCGCCGGGTCCTCCCAGCAGATATGAAGTGCCGAAGACCATTGTGACGGGCCCCCTGTGCGATCAGCAGTGCCCGAGCAGGTTAACAGAAAGGTTCATGTACAGCGCCCCGACAACAGCGCCGGGTCCTCCGAGCAGATATGAAGTGCCGAAGACCATTGTGACGGGCCCCTGTGCGATCAGCAGTGCCCGAGCAGGTTAACAGAAAGGTTCAGGCCGCTGAGCATTGATTGCCTATGTAAGATAGCTTACACGGGCCCCAGCAATAATGCAGGGCCTTTTGATCAAGAGAACAGGAACCGAAGCCAACGTGAAGGCCCTCGAGTACCCGGCAGGTTAACCTGCTGATCGAACCGGGCAGGTTAACTTTTGGGGACCGCGGCAATAGCGTAAAGAGCCTTTCCGACGAATGGGGAGAGTCTGTGGAGGGCTCCTGATCGATCAAGAGTGTCTCGGCAGGTTAACGTATAGGGCCCCGACAACAGCGTAGGAATCTGTGGAGGGCTCCTGATCGATCAAGAGTGCCTCGGTGGGTTAACGTATAGGGCCCCGACAGCAGCGTAGCAATCTCTGAGCAGATTCAGAGATCAAGGACAACATGGAAGCCTTACCGGTCGGCTTAACCCGGTAAGCGGGCATATAGTGCCCGCAGAAGCAGCGTAAGGCATCTGAACTGCGTAATGAGCTACACAATTGCACCAATCACCACTCTCACAGCCAGCAAAGAGACATTTTTTCGTCTCTTCATGAGACTTTCACTTTCGCTTCCGACTGTTCTCGGTCGCTTGAAAGCCTAAAGACGTCCGATTTGTTGCGCTTTGTGCTAAAAACACTGCGTCCGTTCGATCGGTTATGCGTCTCTGGAGCCTATTGGTTCCTTTGAGGTCCAAGGGAGCATGGTCCTGTGCCCTTCCGGATCTGCCACTGGTAGGACACTGTAAACCGGGCAGTGTCGGCCCGTCGCGCGCGATCGGCAGATGCCGGTCTGATGGTCGTTTTCGCCCGCCGCCAGCGCCCGCCCGAGATCGCCACGCAGTGCCACTAAAGAATCATTGCTACTCGAAAACCAGCAAGCTAAAGACATGCTGGTAATATCGAACACGTGCAATCAATGCCCAGTAGGCTGAAGAAGATTTCATGACATGCCGGAGAGATATCCGCTAGAAACCTCGGGTGATGTCGCATCGAACTCTCCATCAGGGCGAGAGCTCAAGTCGTCGGGTGCGGCGTAAACAACTGGCATTGCCCAGCCGTTACGAGATGCCATAAAACAATGCGGCAAAAACGGAGAAAACGAACAAAAACGCCAATCATATGTGCACCAAGCGGTGGCGTGCCGGCGCCAAGTTCGGAACTGGACCGATGCTGCAGGGTGGACCTTAAGCCTCGTAGTCAGATCGATCCAACTCCAGGGATCGATCCCGGCCGGCCGGCGGTCGATCCTTTAAATAGGCCGTCCAGGCAGGCTTATGCCATGATTCGCTGTCCCGACTCACGGTCGCCACCATCAGCTTTAATTGGTTATGCCGAACCGTGTTCACCCACGCTCGCAGCGTCGGTTGTGGCTTGGCACCATGTGGGGGCTTTCCTTGGGCCAGACTCCGCTGCTTGACGCGCTCTGTGCTCAGTTCTGCTTGATCTTGAAATCGACAAGCGACCCGAGAATGAGAGCATTAAAATGTCAGTGTCAGGGAATCCTATGAAAAGCGATGAGCCTGTAGTGAGGGTGATCTCTTAACACGCATCGATCGAATGAAAAGCACCAGTAATAGTGCCGATTTCCGGACCACAAAAAAAGACGCTGCAGACGGCATCTATCCAAAATTCAAGCTGGCGTTCGTTATTCCGAAACCAAAATCGCATTGTTCGACGTGATTGTTAACCTTACAAAATGACCATATTAAAACTATTTTTGTTCCCGATGCTATCCCAAAATGCCTCCATTTCTCATCAAACCATCCTTAACACATCCCAAATATCGTGACTTTAACGTTCGTAATGCAATTGAAAAGAAGCTGTACTTGCCAAAGTGATAGTGTCCGGAATGGACAAAATCTGGAAGCTAGGCTTCAAAAAAGGGGAATTCAGGGCAACTAACAATAGCTTAATACAGACTGACAGCATTGAGCGCGGGCGGCTTTTAAGGCAGCAGCAAACAAAGGAAAGCACCAAAGTGTTAGCACGGGTTGTGCTCGTTATAACTTACAATAGCTAACCACCCAACAACAGACAAATGTTTAAGTTAAAAAACAATACAAGTTAGATCACTCCAACCATTTAAGGGACGTATTTAATAGCTAACTCCTGATATCTCACCGAAGGGGACAAGCCTCACACATTATCTGGTACAGGCGACACTAAAAAAAACAACTCATGAACAGTCAGGTGAGAGGCAGACCGGCGTGTGGGAAAGCTGCGCCATCTGTCAGCACAGATATCAGGCGCATGCTTTGGCAAATGAATGGATGGATGTAAACGAGCGAATGGATGTAAAGCAAGCAACGTGTTGTATGGTGATTACTGTAATGTGTGCAAATGTGTGCATTATGTCGGAGACGGGAGATACTTACATACTCGTTCGGCAAAACCATTTGTCCATCATCAGGACAAAACAAACATCGGAGGATGATTCCGTATCCATGCACTTAAGTTCGCGGGGCCCATATAATGAAAGATGCAAAATTTGTTGACTTGGAGAGAATGTGGAAAAATGTGGCAAATAAATTGATCAGAGAAAAAGTTTGACCGATATTCTGGAAACATTGCACCTACAAGGAAAGTATACGAAATGTGTCGAGAAGTTCTCTAGACAGAGACCGTCCCACACCCACTGCTGCTGTGTCGATTACTTGTTTCATTGCAGGAAATGGAAAGATCTGTTTGTCCAGACTAATGCAGGTTTGAAGATAACTGAAACGTCCCGCTCCAAAGTGTTAGCATATATATATATATATATATATATATATATATATACATTGCTATAAGAAGGCGGCAAATTTATTCTATGTAAGTGTTGTTCAAGACCATGGCATACACCTAATGAACTTATTTGCACATACTCAAGTTTTCGTATTACTTCCCACCGTTGATCATTAAGGGTAAAATATCATTCGACGATGTTTGGCATCTATCAATTAGCTTGACGTTTCACAATGACATATTCCATTCCCAAAGTCACACACAACAACAAGGACGAATATATGTTAACAAAAAACGCTTAGGTATAACCATGTTTAGTTTGATCATGAATTTTTATAAAATCTAAATGGGTTGGTGGACACTTTGGGAAGCTAATTATTCGAGACTAAGAAGACCAAATATTCAAACGGCAAAGCCCGTGCTGGAAATAAGTTGTAGCATCTACGGTGTTGACATCAATCATGCCTAAATGAGATCAAGGGTGACTGAGCGGTTGGCTTGTTTGTGGGGCTCTGAAGACGATGCTTAAATTGGGTCAGACCACAGAACATAAAGGCTTTGTCTGTTTGATGAGGATGCGACGATGGCAGTTTTATCTAACGAGGTCGTCTCGGGTGGTGTTCTGGCGGCGTTCTTGCCTCTTTTCTTGTTTTGGGGCACCGTCAGCCAAGTGCATGGTCGACCGTCTTGAGAGTGTGGCGGTAGTAACACCAACATGGTTTGGTTGTTTTGGGAGTCTGCACTCTCCCATGTCACAGAAACCCCTGTAAACCACGTTGGTACGTTTCAAAGGGTCAGGTTTGGTTGCGGGGTTATTTGTCATGATAAACTGGTTGGCTTCTGTTTTTAAACATATTATAAGTGTTACCTTGTCATGCTGGCCAAACCATCCATGGCTTGAAGCTGTCAGATATCATTTTCTTGTGGACACGCTCGTCGGTCCTATAGCTTTCAGACATTTGATTCTGGTGGCATAGTTAGATCACATTGTGCTGATGTCGGACGTTATTTGTTTTCGTTTGATATCGTGGCATGAAGATGATAATTTGATGGTCGATAGCGTTGTTGGAGGACTTTGTTTTTTGCGAGGGCTTGTTTGATGCGCTGCAGTTCGCGTTCGTTTGAAAACCCGAGCAAGGGAAAATAACTCGTTAAATGTATGCGAAGGTCTCGAACAACACTTAGATAGCAGAAAATGTCTTGCACTGCCATACCAACATACATAATTATTGCGGTACAAACCCAGTCTGTACGCATTTTGTTATAGCCAGACGATAGTTTGATGCCGGCGCGTTCGGGCTGACGCCTCGCGACGTGCGCTGCGTGGCAATGGCCCCGGTCCTCGCGCGGCCACGGCCGCCCTCGGGAGGCAGCGACCCGCCGCACCATTCTGGCCGGGTGCCGCCACTGTGTACTCGGCACTCTGACTGGTCGCCACTGGCGAGAGCAGCAGTCAGGCAGAGAGCAGAGGCGGCAGCCTGCAGACGTGACGGGACTGCCTGCCTTTCCGGATCGAGGAAAGTGCCCCCCCCCCTCCCCGCCGGCCGGTCACACACCACCGCTAGACTCTGCTGACGAGCCGGCCCGCCCCGCCGGCCGGTCACACACGATCACTAGTCTCCGCTGACGAGCCGGCAGCGCACCGGCACGCCGAGAAAAGGCGACACCGGGCTGCACGGCGCGTAGGCGAGGCTTGGAAAGAAATTATTGAAGCTGTCTTCATCGGTCACTTCTTGCTTTACATTTTTGTTTTACTACACACCCACACCCACACCCACACACACACACACACACGCACACACACACACACAACACACACACACACACACACACACACACACACACACACACACACACACACACACACACACACACACACACACACACACACACACACACACACACACACACACATATATATATATATATATATATATATATATATATATATATAGAGTAATATGTTGCACTTCATAGCGTATTGTACACTCAAAGTAAAACAGGGAGCTAAGTATGTCGATGACGTTATGCATTAGAAACACCAGTGCCGAGATAATCAAGAACCAAAATATGTAATGACCCCAGAAAGGAGGCCACACCAGCCGACCTTAACAACCCAGAAATGAGATAACATCACTGTAAATTCTCTGCTGCATTAGCTGACCTGTACATACTCATCCCTTTCCTGGCCACCAGAACCCATTGTGTCGTATCCAATCGAGACAATGCTCAGCGCACATAAGCATGCGCTAGATAATTAGACCCTGAACGTTGGTCTCCCTTATCCTAATTCCCTCCATTCTGCCCACCCATGTTATTCCGTGGCCACCACGCGAAAAGCATTGCCCGGCGGGCCGTTTTTTTGCGCAGCCATGCATGTCCGACACGCCGAGAAAGCGCACCGGCCGCCAGATGATGGGCCCAGCTGCGGCAGCAGCCAGGCCCAGGGGCGGACCTGGCGGGCCGCCCCCACTTCCGCCGCCAGGCGTCCGCCCCGGGTTGCGAACGATGCGTTGCACATCATACTTGGGATCGTTTATCTACGTGCGGTATAAGGGAGAATCCAGATTGCTGATTCAAATGGCTTGGATGCGAGCCAGCTCATTTATATCAATTACTGACGTGCTGTGGCATCTTTCCCTGTGCAACTTTCAGGTCATGAATAATACACATTGATGTAGCACCTTCTCTATTCCGCTTTCTCTCGTCCTCTTTTCGGAGCAAGCGATCAATTCCACTGTTTGGAAACTTGGGGCCTTCTCTGGCTACATGATTGTAACAATTTCCATCCTAAATCTAAAGCGAGATGAGCTTTAACTGACGCGGATATTCCAGTACAGATCTCGTTTAGGATCCGTGAACAGCTCTTCCATTCATCGGGTTATCGGTCAGCGCACATTTGGGTTTATCTCTAGGCGGCGTTGCACTCAGCCTCTCCTTCCAGCGTGGGCCAGCCGTTTTCATCAGCTGCTAGCAACAAAGCGGCTGCAATTCCAGCCGTCGGCGGTGGCGGCGGAGGCGCGCGCCCGACTCATTATCGCCCCGCTGACCGGCCGGCGTCGCCCGGCCTCCTCCGTCGCTTCCCGACGTTCGCGCCCCGGCCACTTCAGCTGGCGCTCGCTAGATGTCTCTAGCGTCGGCCGGCCGCGGTCGGCGCGGCACACGCGTGCAGCCGGTCCGGCGGGGACAAGGCACGGCCCGCGCCGCACCCGCCGCCGCCCCTGGTCCGCGCGACGTCAGGTGATCTGCCGTCGCCTCGGCGGTCCGAGACTGACCGGGCGGCCCACATCGCGCGGCTCGGCCGCCCTCAGCCCCTCGGCGACCCCTGGGCGGTGCAGGTGACTTTCAAGTGAGCGGCGCTGGCGGCGGCCGATGGCCACCGTTCCGCGCGTCTGGGTGGCCGCCACGCTGCTGCTCATCCCCACATCGGCCGTGCAGGACACGCTCTTCATGCAGGAGCTGAGCACGAACGTCTCCCAGATCTTGAACGAGCTGATGAACGAGAACAAGTACGACCGTCGGATCCGGCCCGGCTTCGGCGGTAAGCAGGCGCGCTGCGGCCGCCGAGCTGACGCACTTCGGGCCGAGCTGCCGGCCAGCTGTGACCGGGCAGGAGCCGCACCGCATTGTGACCCATCGCAGGAGCTGCACCGCTGCGGCGTGCCCCCCGGTCCGCAGCACAGATGGGCTGATTAGTAATCGAGTCGTCATCCGGCAAATCAGATCAGCACCGTCCCTTACGCCCAGGGTGGGAGCGAGTGAGGCATGCCGACGGCGTGTTCGACTGGGACCGATAGAAAGGCACGACCGTTTTCGGCCGTGCCGTCTCATATGGCTTACAAACCCCATGAGTGTCGGGCGTTTGAGGGTCGGTTGGTTTATTACTCACTGTGGCTTAATGTAACGGTGATTCTGGGTCCAGCACTCACACCAGCTTGCTCGAATGGCTTCACTTAGTGGCATGACCGCACGCAGTGCCCCAACTCATGCAGGTAGCACCATGCAGTGTGTTTAACTACGCAAAATAAATCCTCTGCGAGCGGAGTTTCCAGCATATGCATAGCTAATCGCCTGTTACTGGAAACCTGCGCTCGCTGAACAAAAGATATAGCCTGAAGTATGCACAGCAGAACAGGCCCTCCTGTGACCTCCCCGTGTGCTGGTGTGTGCCTATTTGATAAGTGTTCATGGCTGAGCTCATCCACTGGCTTGACGGGCTTAGCCAGCTGTGAGAGCGTGACCGCGGGGACTTGTAGCTCAACCCCACGGAGATGGATCCGGGGCTGCGTACCCTGGCTGAAACAATGCACGGTTCAGATGAAGAATCTGTGGTTGTTTAACAGGCAGGACTTTTATGAGTCCAGTCTGTTCTTGGCTTATCTTTCTCTACACGGGCGTTCCTTCATCTCTCACTGGGCGGGGTTGTCCCACAGGCCCCGACTACGATCTCGGAAACTCTGTTATGTATACATGCCGGAGCCAAGTGGAAAACGGCATGACTTATTCCGCATGCATCTGTTTCATATTAACGCTATTGAGCCTTAGTCCAGGTGATCAACGGCGGATCCAACAAACTAATGAGATGAAATAGATGAATTTAATCACATTTCCAGCCTTGAGAGCTATATGTGTTGTCACACAAGCGGAAACAGTTTTGCAAAACATTCAGTGCACTGAATCATACGCCGATTGTAGTGCATCAGAAGGCGCGACCCGTTACATTACGCGTCATGTTGTATTGTTCAAGCCTTAATGGAGTGAACTTAATCTAGCAGTTTCGTGAACATAAAAGTAAGATACAGCAAGATAAACGACCTGACTAGTGTTGGTCGAAGCGGGTGAAGTTTTCACTATTAAGGACGTTAGGCATGTCTGATTACACCATTTAAGATGAAAAGCTATTTCGGTAAACAAATTTGGTCATGGGACCTTTTGACCTAATTTGACCTTCAGTGATCTAGCTTCGGTTATATACTCGCATCCCAATGCAGGGTGCAACGATAAAACAAATGAATGTGGGGAAATGCTTTGGAATATGGGTTCTGTGGTAATCCTACATTATCACACCCCTGAATGCAACATGCGAACGCCATGACCTCGGCATAGAGATGGCGCTAAGTAGCCGGTGAAAGAAAATATCTTTAAATTCTAACAGTCATTGTAAGTATGTTCACAACTCATCCGCTCAACATTTTGGCATCACGCGTATAAAACCCTTAAAATTGACATGCAATTATGTAAAGCATTATGCGTGAATATTTTGGAAGCGTTTTGCAACAACTACAATGGATGAACCTACCAAATTATTCGTTCTGGAATCCATCCTCAAGCGTACATCGAACCTGCGTGCCCTATTCCCTGACTGACTTCATTGCATCACTTATTCAGCGTCACATTTGTTGGGTTCGTTTTGGCCTGCTGTTTGTAGCATTACGAACAGATCGATGCGCATCGATAGCTTAAATTGGCCTCAACTGTTTCGGATATTTGGCGTTAGGTTTTCGTCTCGGTTGGCGATATTTTCCGATGAGTCCAGGTTCATTTGCCGGGATGTCTACGGCGAAGTCTCATTCTACGAGGCTCTTTCAATCTAGTAAGCCGGGGATCGGCGGCCAGTAGTCTTCCCAGCTCGTGGAGGGCTCAGGGCAGGAGCCCAGTGTCACGGCCGCCATCGTGCAGGATTAGCACCTGAGCCAGCACGGCCGCCGCTTCGGCAAGGAGCCAGCGGGGCCGTAATTGCTGCAGCACGCGCGAGCTGACGGCTGGGCTCGTCCAGTGCGTGGGAATGCTCCGGCCATGAACTGATCCATGCACTGCATGTTTCGCACAGAATCGTGTTGAGCCATCTGTGCGATCTGGCACCAAGGCTGTCTGATATGAATTTCAGATTAGTGGTGTTATCGTGCATAACTACGGTTGCCTTTAAGCAACGACCGATCTGTCAGTGATTAGATGACCAAACGTTTCGGCAACAGGCGAAATATCAGATGTCCTCGTTCTCTTACATCACCGTAATCCGAAAAATTGGAAAGCATTGGAATGTCTTGAAAACAAGCCGTCTGCGGTTAGCTTAGCAAAGGAAGCGTGGAGACCGGCACGGAGAGACATAATTAACAAGCTATTTATGCAATGCAATCTGCAACTTTAACCCGGAACACTCGTCTATTATCAATGCCTGCGAACCTTGCATAACGCTTTGGGATCAAACCTGAAATCAATGCCTTTAGTTTATGAATTAATTATTTTAATTCAATCCGTTATTTATTTTTTTCTCATTTCTTTCAGAAAAATCGATTTCATAGAAATAAATAAAATAATTACAAAAATAATAATTCCGTTAATTCAGTCCGTCCCGTTGGCTCAGTTGGTAAGCGCCTGTATTCCGATCCATCCACCCATGGCAGGGTGGGTTAGAGTCGCTTTAGGGCGTTCGCTATTTGCCCTTGGCAGGTATGGCCTGCGGCCGGTGGCAGCGGTCGCGCTAAAGGTCAGTTGACGTCAGAGGGCAGGACGGGCCGTGCCGAGCATTGCGGCACGTTAAGCTTTCGCCCCTAAATTCTGTCGTTGCCTGGAATTGCGCGATCGGATGGTGGGGGTCAGGGCTCGCACAACAAGCACTGCTTAGCGCGAGCGCTGATCCCAGAGATCCATCCATTCAAAGGGTTCGGATCAAATTTATAAAAAAGGAAAAAGCCATCTTTCCAAGTTGCTGAGCGGCATTATTTGGGTCCCTAATTCGGAGACGTGCAGAAGAAACGAAATACAAGCAGGCCACCCCATACTCAAAACGTATGATGACGTGAGCCTTCCGACATCTTGCGGTTGCCATCGAATGCATACACCAGTCACAGAGATGCAGGCAGTTAATATGTCGTCACGTTTTCCGAACACGCATGCCACCATATTGCTACAGATTGCTCTGATACCGGTCCCGACAATACGGTTCATCCAGACACGCGCCAAATGAACATTTTGGCGCCAGATATGTGGAATACATACCTGGCGTGTTGTCTCTGCAATGCCGAGAGGTCCCTGATCTGTCTCACGACGCCCCAATGTTTCATACCTTCGGCTTCCATAAATGATGACCGGATGGTGTAATGAACTACTTTGATGTATTTAATGAATACCCCACTTTGCTCAAACCTTCAGAGGATCCAAAGATCACAGCAATCTGGTTTTACAATAGTCAGAAGCATTCCAAGGTTAATTCAGCGGGCTAAGAATGGGTGCGATTTGGCAAAACAACATTGCGTCACTAAGACTACACAAATTCAACATTGAAATGAAGCGTCATTTTTGCTTGATAATATTACATTTTACTCAGATTATTCACCTCAAGTGGCGGTGCCAGTTCAGTTCTTTTAATTTGTCCCTGTACTTTCCAAAGATCAACTTCATTTGGGATGCCATGCGTACAGCGCATAGGCTTCCTTTTTGTCAACGACCAAGCAACTTTCGTTGGGTCACGTGGTGTAATACTAAATTTTGCAGCAGTGTAAAGACGCACAATTGCACCAAATCATATTGGTGTACCTAAGTGTCATACACACAGGGGCCACCTATGGGCATCCAGGAAACAATAGTTCATCAGCGCATCCGAATTCAAAAGTGTTGCAGCCGCTTCCCTGACCGGTACACCAAAAAGTGTCGCAGCCGCTTCCCTGACCAGTATACCAAAAAGCGTCGCAGCGGCTTCCCTGACCAGTACACCAAAAAGCGTCTCAGCCGCTTCCCTGACCAGTACATCAAAAAGTGTCGCAGCCGCTTCCCTGACCAGTACACCAAAAAGTGTCGCAGCCGCTTCCCTGACCAGTACACCAAAAAGTGTCGCAGCCGCTTCGCTGACCAGTACACCAAAAAGCGTCGCAGCCGCTTCCCTGACCAGTACACCAAAAAGGTGGGTTTCCAGCTCTGTCACATGAACAGTGAAAGTCAGGTGTCCTGCGAGCGTTGCGGTTTAGAACTGAGGCGTTCGGTTTACAAGGGTAGGGAGTTCAACTTCGGTCCTTTGTTCTGCCGGGCCCATCAGGACAGGAAACACACGAGGGATCGTGACTGAGGTGAGACAGCTATCTTTTTGAGAGGGCGCCGCGCCGATCCGCTGGCTGTTCGGACACACATCACTTTTCAGATACACCAAAGTGCAGGGAGCGAAGGGATGAGGTGGGAGGGTGAAGTCAGTTCCCATATTTGAAAAATGGGTACTCATTGACATTGAGTGGAAGAAGCAAACGTTTCTTGAACAAAACAAGAAGTAAGTGGATAAACCTTGCTTCTTGCATTGCTAGAAACGGGGCCCTGGTTCGCAAATTATGTTTCGGTCCGTATCCTGAGGATTGATCATTTCTCAGTGAAACTGTTTGCCATGTAAGTGACAACCTAATAGCATGCACATGTAATTTTCACGAAAAATTAAAGCTCGTTTATGTTTCTGCGAAGTTTCAGTGCATACAAACAATCTGACATTGAAATGTTTGTTTTCTTGCAAATTCATTAACCCTAAATGGCTAGGCCACGTCTAGTCAACTAATATAAAGTTTATTTGATGAAGCTAAATTATATATATACATACATATATATATATATATATATATATATATATATATATATATAGGCTTGCTTTTCAGTCCATGTCTTCGACTCGCCGAATTTCTAGGAGAATACCGCATCTGGCAAGTAACCGCGTCGACCGGTCTAAGCCGTTAGACGCTAGCTGCGTCATTCTCGTTTTCGCCGATGGTGTGTGGAGCAAGATGGATTGCGAGGTTCATTAGTTTTTTCAAGGATCATTCATCGTGGATCATGTTTATTCATTTGAACTCTGTAAGCGCTGCAAACCTATGACAAGAAGACATGGCCAGGATATAGGAGTGCGTTTTCTCGCGTCTGCACCATGCATGTCACTGAATGTTTCTAAAAAAAAAATCGAAAAGCTTCGGCTGGAAGAGATCTGGAATGTTACCTACCCACATATGTATGATTTTGGTTATAGCCGTGCAGCCACAATGTTATCGTGACGAGTTCTGAAGCATGTTCTTCAATCCATGTAAACATTCAACTGGACGGTTCCTGATAAAAGTTTTCTCGTTAGAGAGCAAAACGTCCTGGAGACCTTGTAAAGGCACTTTGAAACCTTGGCATTATCAGTGGTAGTTTTTAATGAAACATGCATACATACACACAAACATGTATATACACACACACACACACACGCACATACACACACATACATATATATATATATATATATATATATATATATATATATATATATATATATTTGTGTGTTTTTTGTGGCGAAGCGAGCGGCGTCTGCGCCTGCGCCACCACATTAGTCGGTCTGGGGTGAGCACAAATATACACGAACATGTAATATTTGTATACACACGAAGGTATATATATATATATATATATATATATATTATATATATATATATTCTTTCTCCAATAAGCCTTTTTCTCCCCCTCTCCCTCTCACTCAGTCTCTTGTTTCTTAGGCAGCGCGAACGGAAACTTTTTAGTTCAAAGGAAGTTATTGCTGGTACTTAAGTTTCCTCTGAAGCGCATTCACGTATCAAGCGCGCCATTTACAGAGTCATGCGACGATCAGCACATGGGAGCATTAAAACCAAACATCGACACTTCACACATCACCCAAAACAAAATTGACATCTGCACGGTCTTGATATGATAGTGACAAAGATAATAGTCAGTGGCTGACACGCTTTGTCTGTCAGTCAGTGCGCCGTTGCTAGCAGCTTCTAGCCACAGAGGCCTCAAGGCCGGCCAATGTGTTGGTGCGGACGCAAGCGCCGCTCGTCCTCTGCGCCCTGCCCATCTGGCACTCGACACTCTCTGCCCCTGCTCACCTGGCTGCCGGCACTCTGCACCCTGCCCACCTGACAGTCGACACTCTCTGGTCCCTGCTCACCTGGCAGCCGGCACTCTCTGCTCCCTGCCCACCTGGCAGCCGGCACTCTCTGCTCCCTGCCCACCTGACAGTCGACACTCTGGTCCCTGCGCACCTGGCAAGCCGACACTCTCTGCTCCCTGCCCACCTGACAGTCGACACTCTCTGGTCCCTGCCCACCTGGCAGCCGACACTCTCTGCTCCCTGCCCGCCCGGCAGCCGACACTCTCTGCTCCCTGGCCACCTGACAGCCGAAACGCTCTGCTTCCTCCTGCTCACCTGGCAGCCAGCACTCTTTGCCCCCTGCTCATCTGGCAGTCGGCACTCTCTGCCCCTGCTCACTCGGCAGTCGACACTCTACCCCTGCTCACTCGGCAGTCGACACTCTCTGCACCTGCTCACTCGGCAGTCGACACTCTCTGTACCCTGCTCACTCGGCAGTCGACACTCTACCCCTGCTTACCTGGCAGCCTGCAATCGTCGGCCTCGCATGGCAAACCGCCCTCGATAAAGCTGGGCCGCGGAGATGACTTTTGAAATGCATCGAATAACCTGTGCGCGGCACCCGGATCGCCACGCTTGCCGTGCGCTTATGGCATCTCCAGATACGCACTGAGCGCCCTCATTCGTGAGTCCAATCCTGACCGCACTGCCCCGGATCATAAGCACACAGCGCGACGACCCGGGTGCAGTCTTTGCCCGAGCCGCCGGTCGAGTGTCAACACCCCAGACAGACGTCGCTGACGGTCGTGGCCTTTGATCCCGGCACATGTCCGCCCACCAGCGGCAGGAAGCGTGACCCGACAATAGCACTGCGGCTGATGGGACGCCAACACACCGCTGGTGGCAGGCGGAGCGCGGAGAAGGGGTTTGGCGCGAGCTTGATACCGGATTGAGAACGTGGTCGACCTCACGGACGGCGCGGGCTGGAGGTCTCACAGACGGCGCTGGCTGGAGGTCCTCACTGACGGCGCTGGCTGGAGGTCCTCACAGACGGCGCTGGCTGGAGGTCCTCACAGCGGCGCGGGCTGGAGGTCCTCACAGACGGCGCTGGCTGGAGGTCCTCACAGACGGCGCTGGCTGGAGGTCCTCACGGACGGCTCGCAGGCTGGAGGTCCTCACAGACGGCGCTGGCTGGAGGTCCTCACAGACGGCGCTGGCTGGAGGTCCTCACAGACGGCGCGGGCTGGAGGTCCTCACTGACGGCGCTGGCTGGAGGTCCTCACAGACGGCGCGGCTGGAGGTCCTCGCGGTTCAGTCAACCCAGGGGTATCCAGACTTAATACAACCGAACAGGGTTGGTGACAGGTTTTGGGGAGAATTAAGCCATGGGCACGGGTCATGGCTGAGACGCTTACAGAGCATCGGGTGGGATCCACAAGAATACAACAGAATGGTGTTTTGGTTCTTTCTTTGGGCATGAAGCGGCTCTGCACGCACTATTTAAGTCAGCTGCTTGTGTACGATTGTGCGGCATGTACGACACGTAAATCCTCCACGTTCTTATCCGACGAAAAAGACGGAGGCAAAGTTATCCGTTGAAATGGACAACACAACTTGGATGGTTGGTTCAGGGTACACGTCACAAGCTGGCTTAGCAGGTGCTCTGAAACCCAAGGCCATTTTGAGAAATTTAGAAAAATTATTTACCTAGTAGATTTTATTTGTGTCAGTATGGTTTGAAACGCTTTTATACTTTGGAATGTTTTCCTAGAAAAAGTAATGGGCAACGTGGGTATAACTGATAAGGAAGGAGCCGCGGTGGGCGTGGGTGACCTCTATCGCGGCGGCTGGATGCTTGAGGACATCCCATCCGCGAAGTTCTTTAGCCTAGAACCTACACTAATTGTGGCACGGCTGTGCCGACGGCCCATTCGATTCGTTTG
>NW_023596136.1:14096036-14180165 GCF_011947565.3 Pollicipes pollicipes | reverse complement strand
TTTTGAGACGGGATGTCAAAAACCCTGTGTTGCGTACATTAACCGTATTCTTTAGATGGCCTGGAGAAAGTCAACGACTCCCATAGCTCTGTTACGTTACGTATGCGATGTCCCATGAACTTCTTGTAAGACAAATGTGGGCATCTCCTTAAAACCTGTAAAATACCTTTAGCATCACAAACACCAATCTCAAGCCATATCTGGATAAATAAAAATGGTCTGCACAAGGATGCAGGTCTGCGCGCCTTGTCACCTCACCAGCACCACATCCCTCGCGCGCGTGTCGGGTGTGTTTTTGCGCACCCCTGGTCGATGACATTCTTAAGATTACCCAGGCTCTGAGGGCTTTCCCTGAAAGCTCGGGATAACTCGGGATATCAGCTACTCCGTGGGTAAAACCTAGAAGAGTCAGACATCGTGCCTTGCATCTAATTCCAGAGAGTGAGTCAGCCACAGCCTGTCCAGATGTCGTTGACACCGACACTTGTTCATCAAGGGAGGGGAAATATCAACATCTATATATCCCCGAGTCTAACCCCACCCTCGGCTACGTCAACGGGTTAACATCTGTCAACTGTTACACTCTTGAATCAATCAGGCAACTGGCTGTGCAATTGTTTCTTATGCACACTCAAGACATCAATTTACATTATTTTATTTCTGGCCCTGCCTGCAGTGCTGCGAGAAGAGCTGGCGTCGTTGACGCCCATGCACCATCACCATCACCTCAAGCCACATCACATTAAGTCACACCTCAGTAATGCACAGCGTGTACTCACTTGCCTTCTTTGTCGTTTCAGTACCTGCGCCAACTGACAGTCCCCCCCGCGTTTGGAGAGTATGTTCACAATCGTTGCCACAAGCTTTGGCGACATGCTTTCGCTGGCTTGGTTTTTGCAACATTTGCTTCACCTACGTACATGGAAAGTGTTTCCCTGCTGAATGCCCAAAACACACACCCCCTCTCGCGCGCGCTTGTGACCAAGAGCGGGTGTCAGAACGACCATGATGTGAATCGTCCACCAAGGTTAAACCTGCCGTGTGGGCAAACGTCGAGGCGAACAGTGCAACCGTCCATGCTGTGCGTCTGGCTAAAGAAATGCGAGCAGACGGGCATACAGCCAGACGTACGCTGGAAAATTTGAGCATTGGATCGTTATCTACTAAAAAGGACGCAATGCAGCAAAATGAAGTAACAGAGTCGTTCTAAAAAGGGCTGTGGCAGGGGATGTGGCACATTCACATTACACGTTAAAGGAAATCGTGTCTGATGCATTGTATACTAATCTACTTTATGAGTAGTTCTAGTAGTAGTTCTGGCTGATAGCTCTGATAGTTCAAATAGTTTCAGTAGAAAGTTCTAGTAGTGGTTCTGTCTAGTAGTTCCGTTCCATCGCAACTACGTGGCATTTGCTATTGATTTACGAAATGTCCATATTGCATCGTCTATAGTATCAATAATTATTTGAGAGGCAGGCGCTAGACAGAATGAAATAGAGTGGTTTGCTGACAATTCACCAGCAAGGTTCAACCAAGGCCCGGGCGGCCGTGTCCTAGCATTGTTTGGCCCGATTGAAATAGAATGGTCGGTTCACATTCACCAGCAAGGCTCAACCAAGACCCGGGCGGCCGTGTCCTAGCATTGTGCGGCACGTATAATTCTCTGCGTTGTTGTCCACGAAACAGCGGAGGGAAAGTTGTGCGATGAACTGGATGGCACATTTGGTGGTGGACACGCACCAAGGCATGTTCAGCACAGCACTGAACCGAAAACCACCCATGTAAACCATTGGGGAAAAACGATTGTAACAAAATCTGGTCGCGGAGGCCGAAAAGCGCCCACATGCCAGTCACGTGCCTCCATCGGTTCCTTAAAAACGGTTTTTGCGTCGCCATCCAGCCTTAATTTAAGTGTATCTAAAAAGCATCGCTGAGTGCTATTGGTCCGTTCGCCGACAAACCAAACGATTTTCAACCAATGGGGGCAGGCCGCAGACAGTCCTGCGGAGATCTCGGCCGTGATGTCTGGTTCTGCTCAGCACGTAGTTTTTAGCCTCCATTAAAACGTGCACGGTTGTGAAAAGCCAATGCATGTGTGCACTTCTCACGACACGAATGTCGATGTTTTGTGACGCTTGCACAAGCGCAGGACGCGCAGCGTTGGACGTGCCAACCTTGAAGGTATGTATCTGGGTAGGCTAGCCCGCACTGCACGGCATGACGCCGAGCTGTCAGGCTGGCTCGCATGGTTCAGCCTCTTACCACCCTAAAAAGCTCGCGGTTCCGGTACCACCTGCCCGGCCTGCTCGGCTTAAATGCTATACAGCGCCGCGTGACATTGGTGTTAACTGATAACTTTTAGAAGTGTGATGAACTGCAGACCAATCATCACCTATCCGTGTCACAGCACGACGTGGACACCTCAGGAGCGTGATTTCCCAGAGTGAGTTGGGGTGCAGCCCCGCAATGTTATGAAACATGCTACCAAAAATCGTCAACAAACGGGCTTCTCCCCGGATTTGACCCAATTTCGTCTCAAAGTTAGGGTGGGGGCTGTAGCCCAAGTTGGGACGGGAGGACTACAGCCCTCAACTGAATGGGAAACTACACCCTGGGATACCCGCCGCAGCGAGGAGCTCTGTTTCCTTGCGTTATTTGTCATTCATGGCACCTACATTATAGATGTCGCCATCCTTCAAATGATAATGGATTGAGGGACCAAAGCCTCTGTCCTCGGCATCACCGTGTCCGTATGAACTCGCCGTCAAGTGTTGTCGTTCGTGCACCTGTCAATAAAGGCCACCGCAACGCCTTGTACCGTCCGCCCAGCGGAGCCGGAGCCGGAGCCGGAGCCGAGCGCAGCGGCGGACGGCCGCCCTCCACCGCCGGTCCGACGACGACCGGACTGGGGTGTTCGGCGGTCATCAGGGCGTGTTCGGCGTCATCAGGCGTCCTCGCGACAGCCCGATGAATCGCCCCTGTCACTGGCCGCAATGTCCGCCGTTTGTACCGCCGATATGGACAGGGGCAGGCGCCACTACGACGCCGATCAGAGGGAGCGGCAGGGCGAACGCGGAGGGAGGGGGGGGGGGGGGCGGGGAGGGCGTGCGCTCCGCTCACCTGCCCGTTCTGACCGCCGCGGATCAGGATCCTGCCCGCTGCCACCAAGAGATCCGGAGCGCTGCTGAGCGACGCAGTGCTGACTACCGTCGCGGTCAGTATGTGACTTGGCAGCGGAGTGAACGACGCGCTGCTGTGAGCCTGCATCTTTTAAATATTCGGATTCAGGATAATGGCAGTCGTTCATGGCGACTTCCGCTGGCGTCAGCTATTTGATACAGCTGCATTTTTAATGACATGATCAGCAGAAATTATTGTATTTCGCGGAAGCGAAACGAAGTATTTAAGCCGGGCCATTTCGCTATTTTGAACAGCTGTTTCGACCCAACAGTCACACAGATTCGGATGCCAGGGAGTCCAACAGTAGCTCAGTGATCCACAGGTGTCGCTTCATACGCGAACGTGGGGCTTTGTGAGCGCCGTGTATCTGCCACGGCAACGCTTCAGCTGCGTGGGGGCCGGCATACCACGATCGCCGTCATGATCAGTGGGCGTTGATCAGAGCAGGCTGTGTGAAGCAAGCACTGGTCACCTGCTATCCAGTCGACCGACGGCCGAACCGATGGCCTATGACCGACCGATGGCCTATGGCCGACCGATGGCCTATGACCGACCGATAGCCTATGACCGATCGATGCCTATGGCCGACCGATGACCTACGGCCGACCGATGGCCTATCGCCGACCGATGGCCTATGGCCGACCGATGGCTGGGAGTAATAAGACAAGCGGGCGCAATCCAGCTTGTTATCTGACGCGAGAACGTCCGTCGATGTCTGTTTAGATGTACGGGCGAGCCAGTATGAGTCAAGTGGCGGCTGCGTAATAGAGGCCTGCCTTTCAGCATCTGAAGTGGCAGTACCGACTTCACAAGTCGCAGTGGTGACCACGCTTTGCACTCTCTCCATGTGCGGGCAGTCTCAGTGGCCAAGCCGAGGTCGTAGTCCTGCTTCAAAAGGACTGACTCGTACCGCACGTCAGAAACGCACGCTCTGCGCGTGTTTAATTTTACGACTGAAGAGTTTTCGTTCTCCTTTGTACTATCAGTTTATGGAAGTGTACGATGAGATGTACGTCTTGATGTTTGCCATCGCAAGGTGCAGTCGGCATGAAGGTGGAAGAAATAAGGCTCGCAAAATTTTCGTTTTATTTGCCCATCGTATCAATGCACCGTGCATCAATGGGAATAACTGCTGATGATTTCAGAGTCCACCACATGCAAATGGTTTCGTGCTGTTTCGCGCTGTTTCGTGCTGTCTCGAATGCCTTCGACGCCTCATATGCGCCCTATATGGTCTCAACACAAAAGGTTGCGGCAGAGGTAGCACACAGAGTTTACACCAACGAATCTTCAGCGATACATACCCGCTGGCTCGCCAACCCTTCACGCCCATCCCCTTACCTTTTTCTCAAAAGCAGGCTGAGGAAGGCAATAAGTATCCACTGTGACGTCATAGCGGCGGCCGGCCTGCGGACTCAGCGTGGGCTGTTCACCAGCACATGGGCGCGAGGCGGACAGCGAGACTGCCTGGCGGCGTGCGCCGCGTCACTGTCGCGGCGACACGCGGTGTGCCGCTACCTCGGCATGGGCCCTGTCGCCGCGACACGGGCCCATCGCGCCGCCGGCGCCCGTTAACGCGGTCCGACTTTCGGGCGGAAACAACCACGGAACCGCCGCGGCCGCCGTCCGCAATCGATTGAACCGCGCCGTTCCGATCGCGGCCGCCAGGGCGGCGCCACTGCGAGCTGTTAGTTGCAAGGTGCAATCACAGAGGGCGGACTGGAGGAGTGTTGAGTGGTCGGGCACGAGTTCCAGCAAATCGAGACCGTTTGGTACTGGTCGTTTCCAATGTCTGGCAGGGCTATATCATCCAGGAGGCAGCTTCAAGGACCGAGGCTTAACTGCCGGCTTGGTTGGTAAATTGCATGCCCTGGATAACGCTCAAGGCAAACCAGGGACGACGTTTTGCGATGGCCGGCAAGCGCACGGCCAAAAAACGCAACGCTGGCAGCGTCCTGAAATTTGGGAGTGATGGGCTTCTCAGAGTCTAGCTGTTCCATACAACGCCAGTGGCATAATGTCAGTGAGCTGGTAGTAGTGTCCCCGGTGCCTGGTTTCTACGCACATAAATGTTCTATTGTGTGCCTCACAATAACGCATCAATAAACCAGACAGGACGTTCGCCAACTACAGACGCAAAAGCATTTCGGTTTAGCTGTGCGTAACGGCAAATTGTCCGGTGAGTTTTGATGGTCATGAAAGATTACAAATGTCGTCGACCTCACACACTGTCTATTGCATTTGTTCACGTCCAACCTATACTTCATTACAAAGAGATACACACATTTTCCTGTAGATCTCATGCTAATAGCGTTTTAACCAGATTTTTGTAACCCAGAGTCTATGGCGCAGAATGCTCAGACCACTGTTCAGAGCACTGTGGTGTCTGCCGCAGGTGTTTGCTGGATTTAGAAGTGGCTAGGGTTAGTATCAAAATTGGTAGGAAAGCTCGTTGGCGAGCAATTTGTACACGCACGTTGCCGTGTTTTCTTTTAAGAGGGGCATTTTAACCCAAGGCTTGCAACTGCTTTAAAGAAAATCGTATACGTTCATTCCAAGTATTTTCTGGTAATGTCGCATAGCTTTCTGCCTCCAATTTTTAGTGCTACTTAGACCGTGTGCATGATCATCCATCCTATGGACCCTCCTGCGATTCATCACTGTAGTATGGAATCCCGAGAAAAGCTTATTTTTTTCTTCCTCAAGGCATGTGTGGGTAGTATCATCCGAGATTTCTTGTGGAAATACCAGGGAAAAGTGGGAGAGAAAGGAAAACAATGACGATTAAACGGATAGTGAGAGTTGAGCAGATTTTCCATACACGCGCAGAATATTGACTAAAACGGATCAGAGGGGACCTTTTCGAGGAAGGAAGCTGCTGCATCTTCGGTTAAGTCTGTCCAAGTAACGTGGTACACGTGCGTTACATTTTGCAATTTCTATGAATATACAACATTTCTACAACAATATATAAAACATGTGGCATTACGGAGTAAGGGACACAACAAAAAATGTTGAATCGAAAATCTATTTGATGCGCCGCACTCCCACCCCCCCCTTCTTTGGCATGGCGTCACGAAAAATTCACGGTAATTAGTATTTTCGCCTGTTCATCCTGATATTTTGACTGTCTAATTTCTTTACCTTTTTATGTAGCATTCAGGTAAAAGTTCGTAGAGCATAAATGTATGTGTATATGTATATCTGAAGCTATGGTATATGCATATTGAATTACCGAGGGAACCGCGTGACACTGGTGCCCCTCTTGAACCCCCCCCCCCCCCCCGGTGTCCAAATAATACTGCCATTGGGTGTCGGGCCCCGGTAGCTTTGGAAAATGAACATAAGCCGTACAGAAGTCAGTAACATTGCACCATTGTACCTTTTCGTAGCTCGCGGTGTCTCGAGCAAACCCTATTGGTCGAGCTGACAGCTGCCACACAGCTATGCACAGCTGACCATATCAGACTTTCGCTCATGTCTTCGGTTACCAACAGACAGAGCAGCCGTGCCTTTTCCTTCAATGGCGATTGTCAGCATGCCGATGTACCGATCATAGAACGTGAACTGCACACTAGCGCGGAAGGTCTATGAGAGCTTTCAGGAGCAGAACTACAACATGATAAGATGTTTAGCAATGGCCTTGCACTTTGGATATGATGGTGAAAGAACAGACTCAAAGTGAAATGTTCTAGACCTCTGCCTAATACTGGCCGAACGCCTTCTGCAACGGCTTCTACGCCTCATCTGTGCTGGGCTACGCTGGAGAGTTGGGCTCGCTGGCACGACCGCCGTGACCCTAGTGCTGTGTCATTGGGAGGGAGGGGGGGGGGGGGGGCAGAGCGGACGACACGAAGCCCGTCAGCCGTGCTGCACGGTGCCGTCTCGGCGGCCGACACGCACGCCAGCGCGGCAGCATCGCTGCTGTATGGCCCGACGGGGGCGCGGCCACAGGGGACTTACGCTGGGCAAGATGCGCCGTGTACTGTCCACACTGGCCGTGTGCCGTCCACACCGGCCGTGTTCTGTCCACACTGGCCGTGTGCTGTCCACACCGGCCGTGTACTGTCCACACCGGCCGTGTGCCGTCCACACTGGCCGTGTGCTGTCCACATTGGTCGTGTACTGTCCACACCGGCCGTGTACTGCCACACCGACCGTGTGCTGTCCTCATTGGTCGTGTACTGTCCACACCGGCCGTGTACTGTCCACACTGACCGTGTGCTGTCCACATTGTCGTGTATCGTCCATACCGGCCGTGTACTGTCCACACCGGCCGTGTACTGTCCACACCAACCGTGTGCTGTCCACACTGGCCGCATGCTGTCCACATTGGTCGTGTACTGTCCACACCGGCCGTGTGCTGTCCACACCGGCCGTGCACTGTGCACACCGGCCGGTGTGGCCGTCCCCTCCGGCCGTGCACTGTGCATACCGGCTGTGTGTGATGTCCACTACGGCCGTGTGATGTCCACACTGGCCGTGTGCAGTCCTATATTGGTCGTGTACTGTCCACACCGACCGTGTAATGTCCACACCGGCCGTTGTGCCGTCCACTGCGGCCGTGTACCGTCCACACGGGCCGTGTGCCGTTCACTGCAGTCGTGTACCTGTCCACAACGGTCGTGTATTGTCCACACCGGCTGTGTGACGTCCACTCCGGTCGTGCGCTGTGCATACCGGCCGGTGTAATGTCCACTACGGCCGTGTGATGTCCACTACGGCCGTGCACTGTGCACTGCGGTCGTGTGTTGTCCACTGCGGTCGTGTAATGTCCACTACGGCCGTGTGATGTCCACTACGGCCGTGCACTGAACACTGCGGTCGTGTGTTGTCCACTGCGGTCGTGTAATGTCCACTACGGCCGTGTGATGTCCACTACGGCCGGTGCACTGAACACTGCGGTCGTGTGTTGTCCACTGCGGGTCGCGTGTTGTCCACTACGGCCGCGTGCTGTTCACTACGGCCGTGTAGTGTCGGTGCACCTCGTTTTCATTACGCGAAGTGATGGGATAGTGTCGAAATGCGCACCACCCCCTGCTGTTTCCGAACAAAAAGATAAAACCCCGTGAAAAGAAAACATGGATCGATCACAAGGAGATCCCGTGAGTGGTAGTACGTTTGATGTGGCTTTGTCAATCAGTAGCCTCATCATTCCAGGTCAAAGGTCAAATTTAATGTCCAGGTCAATGGCTCACCAGCTCAGGCTATGGTCCCCACTCGCTGACTAAGACAAATGCGCATGCCCATGTTTTTGGCATCGCACATCAGATCGTATCGCCTGACTTTGTCATTACATCTGTTTTAAACATTTAGCTCGATTTTTTTTGAATGAATGGTTTTCTGGGATCAGAGCTCACGCTAACCAGTGCTTGTTGTGTGGGCCGTGACCCCCACCATCCGATCACGCAATTCCAGGCCGACAGCAGAGTTTGGTGGCCACAGTTCAACGTGCCGCTTTACTCGGCACAGTCCGTTCTGCCCCTGACATCTACTGAACTTAAGCGCGGCCGCTGTCACCGGCCGCAGGCCATACCATAATTTAAGTACGGTGCAGCGGAGATCATACAAATGTTATAAAAATGGACCTAGAATATGCTTTCGACCTATTCGGATGGTAAGACCGTTTTGTCACAGCGGCTGATCACAACCTTTTGGATTTGTCCGCCATAAAGCTGATGAGCCTTTCGAAGAAGTGGCTCTGCGCTTCCTCACGGCCGCGGACACGCAATAAGAAGTGGCTCTGCTGCATCCTCACGGCCGCGGACACGCAATAAGTGTCTGCCTGCCAAATGTTAACAATGTGAGTTCAAAATTATCATGCCCATACAGGAACAGCCTTCAATATATCAGGAGGCACTGGTTAAACGATACCATTGGACAGGCATTGACTGCATTGTCGATAAGAGCAATGACAGTATTTGCAATGTTTGCGATACGGGTTTTGACAATACAACCAATGTTTGCTGACTAACGGCGTTTAGCCGATAACTTGTGGTGAAGCAAAGGCCCATAACTGCCAGCATACAAATACCAAAGGCCTGTATTTACCAGCATACAAAATACCAAAGGCCTGTAACTGTCAGCATAAAAAACCCGGACTCATAATACCAAATAACCAGGAGCCCAAAGTCTTGCATTATTACATCAAACACTAAACTTCAGTTCAGAAACACGCTGGTGAGTGCTAGTGCAGTAGAGGGCCGGCTTCAGGCACCAATGTTCGTTTGACCGGGGCATTTCTCGTCCCATGCGGTCCTTGGAAATGCAAAGTTGAAACAGCCTCGGGCCACTGTGTCCTTCGCCCGCCGACGCCAAGAAGCTGATTGTAAGCGGGGCCGAGGTCGCAGCGCTCGGGGGACCGAGACAGCCTGCGTCAACCAAGAACTTTGAAACGTTTAATTTAAAGTCAAGAATGGTACGATCAGCGCTAGAAACCCAAACGCGCTCAGCTGGAGGGCTGATTTGCCGATAATCGACTCGACTTATCGATAAGTTATATTGGTTTATCTGAGAGATTATCTATGTCATATCACGCTACTTTAGATTTGTTAATGATGTCATGTCTTTTGCTGTGAATTTGCTTTGAAACGAGCCATTTAAGGTCAAGTAATTTTTGTACTTTAAGTGTTTTTTGTACTTTTACTTTTCATACATTACTTTTTGCATGGAGCCCTATGGCAAGCTAAATTTTCTGTAACGGATAACATCTGCGGCAAACCCTAATCCCAGCTAGTCGTACCGGGGTCTTGAGGGCTGATCAAAGTGGCGCAGACTTAAAACTAGCGCCACTAGTGCACGCTATTCTGCAGCCGTGTGCACCACTCGGCAGTACGGTGGCATTCACCAGTTTGCGCAGCTTGCGATGTATACAAAGAGTTTCACATATAGGCGATGTTTTGTTTCGCCTTTCTACGACTTCGTCGCGAGCCTATATGTTGTTAAACAGAGGTGTACGCAGGATTTTTGCAATTGGTGGATGGGGTAAACCAAACAAAAATATCGAGCGCCGCCGCAGTCGCGCGCAATTTTCTGCGTGTCGTGCTACAGCACTGCGTGCTATCAGTTTGTTCTGCGTATCTGCGTATCTACGTATCTGCGATGGAACCTTTACCAGTCGGCGTCCGAGTCGGCTACATATCAATGCATGCTATTAAACTGGCAATAGGTGAGGAGCATGCCCCCGGATGATACAATATGTGCCTGGTTCTGTATTTATATATAAAGCGTACTGCATAAGTGGCGTACCTCACTCGGGTACCCACTCTCACGGAAAATATCGGATGTTTTTGCACGGATACGCTCGCACTCCTGAGAGGCAGAGGATGGACACATCGCGCCGCACATTTGTGGTATAAGGGCTGCTTACTTGGCAGTCGTGAAGGTTTATCGAATTTTGATGCTGTATGATGACAAGCCGTAGCTTTGAAGTACAGTTCGTTGGTATATCTCCCACATGATTGCGTCACACAGCGGTTATCCAGGAATGGAACTGACACATGTGTGGTGTGTTCCAGAGTGTGAAAGGAGCATTGGCGAAGTGCTAATTGATGTTTGCCAAGAAATATGACTGTGAACACAGTTTCAAAACGTCGAATTTTCCCCATTATGACGTTGCTTTCTTGATAATGTTTACTCATTGCTTTCTCTCAAACTGAACATTGATTTTTCTTCAGCGGACGTCTCCTCGTAAGGAGAAGACATGCCGAGCTCAAGGCCTATCTCGCGTATGTCAACTTCAAACTCATGTCAAAGTGCTGGCAATGCAATTTTATAAGACGGCTATTCTGGCACCACGTCTGGTCAGCAGCTTATGTCTGTCCCGTCCCTCCAGTTACCGACGTGCTTGATGAGGGTTATTATGCAGTCCATATCCACTTGTAGGAATAGGCATTTTCTAGCCGTGCGTATGATACATTTGACGTAAAAATCTCCACAGGAAGTGAAGCATGTGCACACTATTCTCCAGTCTGCATGTGTCAGGTCATGACATTCAGCGTGGTGTGGCGCCTTGTCCTGGACCTTGGGCTATCTTCTAAAAACAATAGTCGAGACATATATTCTGTGCTCATACCAGACCGTCTTATAAAGATGTCTCCTGTGGACTACGCCAATTCTAGCCTCTCACAGAGCTGCAGTAGTTTCAGATTGACTCGAAAAAATGGGAGGTCATTCTCAGGTAAAACACTCGTCTTTGAATTTGTTTTCTAAAAAATGTGTATTATCGTTGACACCGCGAATGTAACTTAAGTGGCCAAAATCCGGCACCAAATCAGGTTTTGGTGCAGGCGGGTCAGCCTTATCGGCTGCGTCTCCCAATCGATTTTAGAAAGTGACATCCCTGGCCCTGTATTCACCACGGTGATATATTTGCCTATTTTATCTTCAGTCTGTTGTTCATCGGGAACCGTTTTCGTTTCCTGGCATACCAAGCCGCCAATGACAACACGCTCGGATAATGCCCAGGGCATAAAGTATCGTTGCAACGCATGGAAACCACGGTCAGCTCGCCTTTTGCTGATGCTCGAACCTGAACCACGCTCAGCTCGCCTTTTGCACATACCATGCCCGGACATGGCACCTGCTAATCAGGAGAGTGGTCAGCATGGTAGCGTATCGTGCTTACCCCACATTTGGTGGCCACTGGTGCCCAGGAAAACTCGCAGACACACGACCGTCGTAAAGTTTTACTGCCGACAGGGCACTGGAGGAGCTGTTGATTTGAAGAGGTCATCTAGAGGGTAATCAGACCGTAGGTTTGGGGCAACCAAGAGTCGGGTTTGTGGACTCATTGCAATCTGGCTGACGTACAGCACGGAATAATGCTGTGGGCCGGAGGGGTAGTGCCAGGTATAACCGACGGTCTACTTTACTTGAGTCTCGAGTATAACCGAGAGTCCATTTCACAGCAGTCCTGAGCTGCGGATTGCACGCGCCAAGCACCGGTGCTGCCACGCCCTGCTATACGAAATCGCCCCCGATTTCCGTTGTGGGAGGCACGTCCAATGTGTGCCGAACTCCGGAGCCGGGCGCACCCCCCCTCCCCCCTCCCCCTCCCCGCTGTCATCGCGGTCCGGCACGGGCATAACTGATCATTTGCTCCCAATAAACAGTGGCCGCCCGGAAATATCGCGCGTTATGACTGATGACTCTCGGTCTGCCGGAATAGATGATGGTGTGATCACATGGATGACGTGATGGTTCCCAGTGGCGGGAGGAGACCACGCCGCGTGACGTGACCCCCGCCCATACCGCAGACAGTGAGCGGGGGGGGGGGGGGAGGGGCTGCGGGCCCCCGAGACGGGCGGCGTCAAACGGTCCGCTCGCGCAGACGGCGGCGCATGCCCTGATGCCCCAGGCGGTGGAGGTGGAGAGCGACCGGGCGGTATGACAGCGGCGCATCCCCTGATGCCCCAGGCGGTGGAGAGCGACCGGGCGGTATGACAGCGGCGCATGCCCTGATGCCCAGGCGGTGGAGGTGGAGAGCGACCGGGCGGTATGACGGCTTTGTCGAACGCGGATTTGCTGCATGTTGCCCTGCTTTCACTTGCCCAAGTGCCACGGATCCCCAGAGCCAGAGCTATCAATAGCTCCTGTGCCGCACTTGTCATGTCCATTCCGCTTTTGGCATCTGGGTCTTTTCCATGTCGTTAGCTGCCCAATGTTCCGTGAAAACGCAAACAGGACCATGCTTCCACAAACAGCTCGTACCACTTGCCTGGAAGCTGGAAGTCAACAAAAATGATTTTACCTGACAGGCGTTGTCCGTGGTGGTGTTCTGCTCGATAACTGGACGTGTATCGAAACAATCGCTTTTTCACCGACACGCCCCCGCAATATAATATTTTGTGGGGCTACAGGTCTGTGGTGTTAAATCTTTAGCAGTCAAGGTCATAATAACTAGGATTCTACAAACCTGATTGTCAAAATAAAACTCGTAATCTGGAACAAACATGTGATGGAACTCATAAGCCACACCTTAATTCATTGTCCTTACATGCACGTTAAGTTATCACAAACATCACGAATGAATACAACCGGACCTGAGAAATCACTGTCAAATACGCGTGTTTGCTGTCCGTGCAAAAAGGTCATAGAACAATGTAACTAACTCTAAAAAACAGTCATGGCTACAAGTTGCCTAGCAACGGTTTCGAGTTGATCTGCTCTCAGCACAGACTTTATCAAGCCATGGACACCTCCAACCTTGGGATACCAGTTACATGTCCGCACCGACCAGATACCCACTTGTTAAATTTGGCTATCGCGACTTGATGCGTTGCGCACTCGGAGGTGCCCTGGTGCAAAGCAATGGACGCGTCTGGCAGGTGGGACGGACACTACTGGCTGCCGGCACGCTCGAAGGATCAGAAATCGAGGCTGTGACCATATTCACGGCCACAGACTGGCCACGGCACGCTCACGAACATCGGCTCCGAACTTTTCCGAGCGAACTACCGTCATGTACAAATCTCAATACGCTTAATGCGTGCAAGCCCACCTTTCGCTGCCTTCATGCTTTGAGGGGAATATTCCACATTCCTATGGGGTTTTGCACCACTGAACGAATAAACCAATGGTTGCCTTTGATTGTCCCCAAACTGATTGTCCCTGTCAAAGCAAAGGCACAGAGAATCTCGCTCAACACTCGCGAAAGAAATGCAATACTTGCGGTCGTGGATGACAAGCGAATAGTTGTCTCAGCAGCAAGGAACTCATTGGAGAAGCCCGGTAAAGCGCGCCTCCCGCAGACCACCTGCTGTCGTCACCTCTTCACTGAAAGCCTATATTGGGCCGCGCTGCCTGCATAACATGACACCGACTAGGACTGGACTGTCTCGCCACAACGGAGCTGGACTGCCCCCGCCACAACGGAACTGAACTGTCTCACCACGACGGAGCCTGACAGGTGCCACCAGTCGCGATGTTTAGGCCCACCAACGAGACGGGGCGGCTCAGGCCTCGCAAACACTGACCGACACGCAGTGGGGACGGGCCCGGTGAGATGAACGCGCCCGTCGTAGTGTGAGAGGCGGAATAATGGCTGCTATGTTTTTCACGTTCATGTAGCGAATCTCACAAACTAGACTTTGAACAGCACCCAATACAAATGTGTGTTAACCGTCGCCCTGATCCGCCGTTTTTTTCCGTCACGATCCACCGTTTTCCTCCGCCCTGATCCGCCGTTTTTCCGCCCTGGGTCCGCCGTTTTTTTTCCGTCGTGATCCGCCGTTTTCTCCGCACCGGTCCGCCGTTTTTTCCGCCCGGGTCCGTCGTTTTTTTTTCCGCCTGACTGGACTGATTGAAAGTCAACGCGATCGCGGGCCCTTTCGAAAGTAAGAAAGATAGAGCCTCACGGAAAATTCCGGTGGATTGCTCTCAACGAGATCTCACATTTTTTCAGCAAGTAGTATGTCTCTGGGTCATTAACTGACCACACTACGCCAGGTCAAAGGTCGGTTTTCCCTGAGATCAAAATTTTCAGATTTACATGTTGATGTTTGCAACCCTATAAATTTTTTTTTAAAAGTCATGAAACTTACATGGGGGTGTGACTCGCTTAATTATAATACCTTGATGCAAAGCTTCATGTATTTTGCGCAACACATCTATGGTATAGGGTCAGAGGTATGTTCAGGATTTCGTCAAGAGAGGGGGGGGGGGGGGACACGCAACATTGGACAGCCTCCTTGAGTTGGGACCCGACCCCAAAAATCCTCGAATTTCGGCCCATTTAATTTAAAGATTATTATGTGTGCTATGGGAACACAGACAACCATCTTACTATGCGCACCCGTAGAAAACAAAGCATCATACGTATGAACACACATGGATTGCGTTCACGTTCTCCAGATCATGAACGATCCTGTCATTTTGAGGCATGTATTTTGGGGAATAGACGGCAAAATAAGCTTAGATTGGCTGCTAAAATACCATCAAAAACAAGCACAACACTCCACTCCAAAGTTGGTCACGGCTAGCCGGCTCACGGCGGCCAGCCGGCTAGCGATCTGATCAAGTGATGGTTTATTATTAATGCACCGGTCTCGTGTTGACTATGTAAGGAATACATAATATCCTTACATTCAAAATGTGTTAAGAGCTTCATGCACAAGGGCAATGAATGTCTTAATTCAGAGGCCAATGGAAATCACTTATACGTCTTCGGCAGCGCGTGGAATTATCTCATGACATTGCACGTAAATCCGACTGCTGCTCTATGTCTAAGGCGCAAAGGGAAACCTTCAGCGTGTATGTCATGGACTCGCGTACATGAATCAATTTAGCCAGGCCCGTACCCACAGGCAGGCAAAACATCCTGCTGCTTGCCAGCACATTTGGGACTGTCAGCGAAAAGTAACCCCCTTCTAAACCCATCAGGAGAGCCCACGACCAAAGCGGAGGGCCCCGGAGTGATCAAGATTGCCCCAGCCGATTGACGTTTAGGCCTCCGTCAACAACGTGGGCCCTCCAATAAATGGGAAGACCCAACCCCTGAACGATCAGGAGTGTCCCGGCAGGTTAGCATATAGGGCCCATGCCAGAGTACAGGGCCTTCCGAGCAAAAAAAAAACAAAAACAAACAAAAAAAAACAACAAAAACCGTGATCAATGAACATGAATTTGAGCGAGCGACTGTCTTGGCAGATAAATGTACAGCGCCCCGACAACAGCGCCGGGTCCTCCCAGCAGATATGAAGTGCCGAAGACCATTGTGACGGGCCCCCTGTGCGATCAGCAGTGCCCGAGCAGGTTAACAGAAAGGTTCATGTACAGCGCCCCGACAACAGCGCCGGGTCCTCCGAGCAGATATGAAGTGCCAGAAGACCATTGTGACGGGCCCCTGTGCGATCAGCAGTGCCCGAGCAGGTTACAGAAAGGTTCAGGCCGCTGAGCATTGATTGCCTATGTAGATAGCTTACACACGGGCCCCAGCAATAATGCAGGGCCTTTTGATCAAGAGAACAGGAACCGAAGCCAACGTGAAGGCCCTCGAGTACCCGGCAGGTTAACCTGCTGATCGAACCGGGCAGGTTAACTTTGGGGACCGCGGCAATAGCGTAAAGAGCCTTTCCGACGAATGGGGAGAGTCTGTGGAGGGCTCCTGATCGATCAAGAGTGTCTCGGCAGGTTAACGTATAGGGCCCCGACAACAGCGTAGGAATCTGTGGAGGGCTCCTGATCGATCAAGAGTGCCTCGGTGGGTTAACGTATAGGGCCCCGACAGCAGCGTAGCAATCTCTGAGCAGATTCAGAGATCAAGGACAACATGGAAGCCTTACCGGTCGGCTTAACCCGGTAAGCGGGCATATAGTGCCCGCAGAAGCAGCGTAAGGCATCTGAACTGCGTAATGAGCTACACAATTGCACCAATCACCACTCTCACAGCCAGCAAAGAGACATTTTTTCGTCTCTTCATGAGACTTTCACTTTCGCTTCCGACTGTTCTCGGTCGCTTGAAGCCTAAAGACGTCCGATTTTGTTGCGCTTTGTGCTAAAAACACTGCGTCCGTTCGATCGGTTATGCGTCTCTGGAGCCTATTGGTTCCTTTGAGGTCCAAGGGAGCATGGTCCTGTGCCCTTCCGGATCTGCCACTGGGTAGGACACTGTAAACCGGGCAGTGTCGGCCCGTCGCGCGCGATCGGCAGATGCCGGTCTGATTGGTCGGTTTTCGCCCGCCGCCAGCGCCCGCCCGAGATCGCCACGCAGTGCCACTAAAGAATCATTGCTACTCGAAAACCAGCAAGCTAAAGACATGCTGGTAATATCGAACACGTGCAATCAATGCCCAGTAGGCTGAAGAAGATTTCATGACATGCCGGAGAGATATCCGCTAGAAACCTCGGGTGATGTCGCATCGAACTCTCCATCAGGGCGAGAGCTCAAGTCGTCGGGTGCGGCGTAAACAACTGGCATTGCCCAGCCGTTACGAGATGCCATAAAACAATGCGGCAAAAACGGAGAAACGAACAAAAACGCCCATCATATGTGCACCAAGCGGTGGCGTGCCGGCGCCAAGTTCGGAACTGGACCGATGCTGCAGGGTGGACCTTAAGCCTCGTAGTCAGATCGATCCAACTCCAGGGATCGATCCCGGCCGGCCGGCGGTCGATCCTTTAAATAGGCCGTCCAGGCAGGCTTATGCCATGATTCGCTGTCCCGACTCACGGTCGCCACCATCAGCTTTAATTGGTTATGCCGAACCGTGTTCACCCACGCTCGCAGCGTCGGTTGTGGCTTGGCACCATGTGGGGGCTTTCCTTGGGCCAGACTCCGCTGCTTGACGCGCTCTGTGCTCAGTTCTGCTTGATCTTGAAATCGACAAGCGACCCGAGAATGAGAGCATTAAAATGTCAGTGTCAGGGAATCCTATGAAAAGCGATGAGCCTGTAGTGAGGGTGATCTCTTAACACGCATCGATCGAATGAAAAGCACCAGTAATAGTGCCGATTTCCGGACCACAAAAAAGACGCTGCAGACGGCATCTATCCAAAATTCAAGCTGGCGTTCGTTATTCCGAAACCAAAATCGCATTGTTCGACGTGATTGTTAACCTTACAAAATGACCATATTAAAACTATTTTTGTTCCCGATGCTATCCCAAAATGCCTCCATTTCTCATCAAACCATCCTTAACACATCCCAAATATCGTGACTTTAACGTTCGTAATGCAATTGAAAAGAAGCTGTACTTGCCAAAGTGATAGTGTCCGGAATGGACAAAATCTGGAAGCTAGGCTTCAAAAAAGGGGAATTCAGGGCAACTAACAATAGCTTAATACAGACTGACAGCATTGAGCGCGGGCGGCTTTTAAGGCAGCAGCAAACAAAGGAAAGCACCAAAGTGTTAGCACGGGTTGTGCTCGTTATAACTTACAATAGCTAACCACCCAACAACAGACAAATGTTTAAGTTAAAAAACAATACAAGTTAGATCACTCCAACCATTTAAGGGACGTATTTAATAGCTAACTCCTGATATCTCACCGAAGGGGACAAGCCTCACACATTATCTGGTACAGGCGACACTAAAAAAAACAACTCATGAACAGTCAGGTGAGAGGCAGACCGGCGTGTGGGAAAGCTGCGCCATCTGTCAGCACAGATATCAGGCGCATGCTTTGGCAAATGAATGGATGGATGTAAACGAGCGAATGGATGTAAAGCAAGCAACGTGTTGTATGGTGATTACTGTAATGTGTGCAAATGTGTGCATTATGTCGGAGACGGGAGATACTTACATACTCGTTCGGCAAACCATTTGTCCATCATCAGGACAAAAACAAACATCGGAGGATGATTCCGTATCCATGCACTTAAGTTCGCGGGGCCATATAATGAAAGATGCAAAATTTGTTGACTTGGAGAGAATGTGGAAAAATGTGGCAAATAAATTGATCAGAGAAAAAGTTTGACCGATATTCTGGAAACATTGCACCTACAAGGAAAGTATACGAAATGTGTCGAGAAGTTCTCTAGACAGAGACCGTCCCACACCCACTGCTGCTGTGTCGATTACTTGTTTCATTGCAGGAAATGGAAAGATCTGTTTGTCCAGACTAATGCAGGTTTGAAGATAACTGAAACGTCCCGCTCCAAAGTGTTAGCATATATATATATATATATATATATATATATATATACATTGCTATAAGAAGGCGGCAAATTTATTCTATGTAAGTGTTGTTCAAGACCATGGCATACACCTAATGAACTTATTTGCACATACTCAAGTTTTCGTATTACTTCCCACCGTTGATCATTAAGGGTAAAAATATCATTCGACGATGTTTGGCATCTATCAATTAGCTTGACGTTTCACAATGACATATTCCATTCCCAAAGTCACACACAACAACAAGGACGAATATATGTTAACAAAAAACGCTTAGGTATAACCATGTTTAGTTTGATCATGAATTTTTATAAAATCTAAATGGGTTGGTGGACACTTTGGGAAGCTAATTATTCGAGACTAAGAAGACCAAATATTCAAACGGCAAAGCCCGTGCTGGAAATAAGTTGTAGCATCTACGGTGTTGACATCAATCATGCCTAAATGAGATCAAGGGTGACTGAGCGGTTGGCTTGTTTGTGGGGCTCTGAAGACGATGCTTAAATTGGGTCAGACCACAGAACATAAAGGCTTTGTCTGTTTGATGAGGATGCGACGATGGCAGTTTTATCTAACGAGGTCGTCTCGGGTGGTGTTCTGGCGGCGTTCTTGCCTCTTTTCTTGTTTTGGGGCACCGTCAGCCAAGTGCATGGTCGACCGTCTTGAGAGTGTGGCGGTAGTAACACCAACATGGTTTGGTTGTTTTGGGAGTCTGCACTCTCCCATGTCACAGAAACCCCTGTAAACCACGTTGGTACGTTTCAAAGGGTCAGGTTTGGTTGCGGGGTTATTTGTCATGATAAACTGGTTGGCTTCTGTTTTAAACATATTATAAGTGTTACCTTGTCATGCTGGCCAAACCATCCATGGCTTGAAGCTGTCAGATATCATTTTCTTGTGGACACGCTCGTCGGTCCTATAGCTTTCAGACATTTGATTCTGGTGGCATAGTTAGATCACATTGTGCTGATGTCGGACGTTATTTGTTTTCGTTTGATATCGTGGCATGAAGATGATAATTTGATGGTCGATAGCGTTGTTGGAGGACTTTGTTTTTTGCGAGGGCTTGTTTGATGCGCTGCAGTTCGCGTTCGTTTGAAAACCCGAGCAAGGGAAAATAACTCGTTAAATGTATGCGAAGGTCTCGAACAACACTTAGATAGCAGAAAATGTCTTGCACTGCCATACCAACATACATAATTATTGCGGTACAAACCCAGTCTGTACGCATTTTGTTATAGCCAGACGATAGTTTGATGCCGGCGCGTTCGGGCTGACGCCTCGCGACGTGCGCTGCGTGGCAATGGCCCCGGTCCTCGCGCGGCCACGGCCGCCCTCGGGAGGCAGCGACCCGCCGCACCATTCTGGCCGGGTGCTGCCACTGTGTACTCGGCACTCTGACTAGCCGCGACTGGCGAGAGCAGCAGTCAGGCAGAGAGCAGAGGCGGCAGCCTGCAGACGTGACGGGACTGCCTGCCTTTCCGGATCGAGGAAAGTGCCCCCCCCCCCTCCCCGCCGGCCGGTCACACACCACCGCTAGACTCTGCTGACGAGCCGGCCCGCCCCGCCGGCCGGTCACACACGATCACTAGTCTCCGCTGACGAGCCGGCAGCGCACCGGAACGCCGAGAAAAGGCGACACCGGGCTGCACGGCGCGTAGGCGAGGCTTGGAAAGAAATTATTGAAGCTGTCTTCATCGGTCACTTCTTGCTTTACATTTTTGTTTTACTACACACCCACACCCACACCCACACCACAACACACCACACGCACACACCACACACACACACACACACACACACACACACACACACACACACACACACACACACACACACACACACACACACACACACACACACACACACACACACACACATATATATATATATATATATATATATATATATATATATATAGAGTAATATGTTGCACTTCATAGCGTATTGTACACTCAAGTAAAACAGGGAGCTAAGTATGTCGATGACGTTATGCATTAGAAACACCAGTGCCGAGATAATCAAGAACCAAAATATGTAATGACCCCAGAAAAGGAGGCCACACCAGCCGACCTTAACAACCCAGAAATGAGATAACATCACTGTAAATTCTCTGCTGCATTAGCTGACCTGTACATACTCATCCCTTCCTGGCCACCAGAACCCATTGTGTCGTATCCAATCGAGACAATGCTCAGCGCACATAAGCATGCGCTAGATAATTAGACCCTGAACGTTGGTCTCCCTTATCCTAATTCCCTCCATTCTGCCCACCCATGTTATTCCGTGGCCACCACGCGAAAAGCATTGCCCGGCGGGCCGTTTTTTTGCGCAGCCATGCATGTCCGACACGCCGAGAAAGCGCACCGGCCGCCAGATGATGGGCCCAGCTGCGGCAGCAGCCAGGCCCAGGGCGGACCTGGCGGGCCGCCTCCACTGACGCCGCCAGGCGTCCGCCCCGGGTTGCGAACGATGCGTTGCACATCATACTTGGGATCGTTTATCTACGTGCGGTATAAGGGAGAATCCAGATTGCTGATTCAAATGGCTTGGATGCGAGCCAGCTCATTTATATCAATTACTGACGTGCTGTGGCATCTTTCCCTGTGCAACTTTCAGGTCATGAATAATACACATTGATGTAGCACCTTCTCTATTCCGCTTTCTCTCGTCCTCTTTTCGGAGCAAGCGATCAATTCCACTGTTTGGAAACTTGGGGCCTTCTCTGGCTACATGATTGTAACAATTTCCATCCTAAATCTAAAGCGAGATGAGCTTTAACTGACGCGGATATTCCAGTACAGATCTCGTTTAGGATCCGTGAACAGCTCTTCCATTCATCGGGTTATCGGTCAGCGCACATTTGGGTTTATCTCTAGGCGGCGTTGCACTCAGCCTCTCCTTCCAGCGTGGGCCAGCCGTTTCATCAGCTGCTAGCAACAAAGCGGCTGCAATTCCAGCCGTCGGGCGGTGGCGGCGGAGGCGCGCGCCCGACTCATTATCGCCCCGCTGACCGGCCGGCGTCGCCCGGCCTCCTCCGTCGCTTCCCGACGTTCGCGCCCCGGCCACTTCAGCTGGCGCTCGCTAGATGTCTCTAGCGTCGGCCGGCCGCGGTCGGCGCGGCACACCGCGTGCAGCCGGTCCGGCGGGGACAAGGCACGGCCCGCGCCGCACCCGCCGCCGCCCCTGGTCCGCGCGACGTCAGGTGATCTGCCGTCGCCTCGGCGGTCCGAGACTGACCGGGCGGCCCACATCGCGCGGCTCGGCCGCCCTCAGCCCCTCGGCGACCCCTGGGCGGTGCAGGTGACTTTCAAGTGAGCGGCGCTGGCGGCGGCCGATGGCCACCGTTCCGCGCGTCTGGGTGGCCGCCACGCTGCTGCTCATCCCCACATCGGCCGTGCAGGACACGCTCTTCATGCAGGAGCTGAGCACGAACGTCTCCCAGATCTTGAACGAGCTGATGAACGAGAACAAGTACGACCGTCGGATCCGGCCCGGCTTCGGCGGTAGCAGGCGCGCTGCGGCCGCCGAGCTGACGCACTTCGGGCCGAGCTGCCGGCCAGCTGTGACCGGGCAGGAGCCGCACCGCATTGTGACCCATCGCAGGAGCTGCACCGCTGCGGCGTGCCCCCCCGGTCCGCAGCACAGATGGGCTGATTAGTAATCGAGTCGTCATCCGGCAAATCAGATTCAGCACCGTCCCTTACGCCCAGGGTGGGAGCGAGTGAGGCATTGCCGACGGCGTGTTCGACTGGGACCGTATAGAAAGGCACGACCGTTTTCGGCCGTGCCGTCTCATATGGCTTACAAACCCCATGAGTGTCGGGCGTTTGAGGGTCGGTTGGTTTATTACTCACTGTGGCTTAATGTAACGGTGATTCTGGGTCCAGCACTCACACCAGCTTGCTCGAATGGCTTCACTTAGTGGCATGACCGCACGCAGTGCCCCAACTCATGCAGGTAGCACCATGCAGTGTGTTTAACTACGCAAAATAAATCCTCTGCGAGCGGAGTTCCAGCATATGCATAGCTAATCGCCTGTTACTGGAAACCTGCGCTCGCTGAACAAAAGATATAGCCTGAAGTATGCACAGCAGAACAGGCCCTCCTGTGACCTCCCCGTGTGCTGGTGTGTGCCTATTTGATAAGTGTTCATGGCTGAGCTCATCCACTGGCTTGACGGGCTTAGCCAGCTGTGAGAGCGTGACCGCGGGGACTTGTAGCTCAACCCCACGGAGATGGATCCGGGGCTGCGTACCCTGGCTGAAACAATGCACGGTTCAGATGAAGAATCTGTGGTTGTTTAACAGCAGGACTTTTATGAGTCCAGTCTGTTCTTGGCTTATCTTTCTCTACACGGGCGTTCCTTCATCTCTCACTGGGCGGGGTTGTCCCACAGGCCCCGACTACGATCTCGGAAACTCTGTTATGTATACATGCCGGAGCCAAGTGGAAAACGGCATGACTTATTCCGCATGCATCTGTTTCATATTAACGCTATTGAGCCTTAGTCCAGGTGATCAACGGCGGATCCAACAAACTAATGAGATGAAATAGATGAATTTAATCACATTTCCAGCCTTGAGAGCTATATGTGTTGTCACACAAGCGGAAACAGTTTTGCAAAACATTCAGTGCACTGAATCATACGCCGATTGTAGTGCATCAGAAGGCGCGACCCGTTACATTACGCGTCATGTTGTATTGTTCAAGCCTTAATGGAGTGAACTTAATCTAGCAGTTTCGTGAACATAAAAGTAAGATACAGCAAGATAAACGACCTGACTAGTGTTGGTCGAAGCGGGTGAAGTTTTCACTATTAAGACGTTAGGCATGTCTGATTACACCATTTAAGATGAAAAGCTATTTCGGTAAACAAATTTGGTCATGGGACCTTTTGACCTAATTTGACCTTCAGTGATCTAGCTTCGGTTATATACTCGCATCCCAATGCAGGGTGCAACGATAAAACAAATGAATGTGGGGAAATGCTTTGGAATATGGGTTCTGTGGTAATCCTACATTATCACACCCCTGAATGCAACATGCGAACGCCATGACCTCGGCATAGAGATGGCGCTAAGTAGCCGGTGAAAGAAAATATCTTTAAATTCTAACAGTCATTGTAAGTATGTTCACAACTCATCCGCTCAACATTTTGGCATCACGCGTATAAAACCCTTAAAATTGACATGCAATTATGTAAAGCATTATGCGTGAATATTTTGGAAGCGTTTTGCAACAACTACAATGGATGAACCTACCAATTATTCGTTCTGGAATCCATCCTCAAGCGTACATCGAACCTGCGTGCCCTATTCCCTGACTGACTTCATTGCATCACTTATTCAGCGTCACATTTGTTGGGTTCGTTTTGGCCTGCTGTTTGTAGGCATTACGAACAGATCGATGCGCATCGATAGCTTAAATTGGCCTCAACTGTTTCGGATATTTGGCGTTAGGTTTTCGTCTCGGTTGGCGATATTTTCCGATGAGTCCAGGTTCATTTGCCGGGATGTCTACGGCGAAGTCTCATTCTACGAGGCTCTTTCAATCTAGTAAGCCGGGGATCGGCGGCCAGTAGTCTTCCCAGCTCGTGGAGGGCTCAGGGCAGAGCCCAGTGTCACGGCCGCCATCGTGCAGGATTAGCACCTGAGCCAGCACGGCCGCCGCTTCGGCAAGGAGCCAGCGGGGCCGTAATTGCTGCAGCACGCGCGAGCTGACGGCTGGGCTCGTCCAGTGCGTGGGAATGCTCCGGCCATGAACTGATCCATGCACTGCATGTTTCGCACAGAATCGTGTTGAGCCATCTGTGCGATCTGGCACCAAGGCTGTCTGATATGAATTTCAGATTAGTGGTGTTATCGTGCATAACTACGGTTGCCTTTAAGCAACGACCGATCTGTCAGTGATTAGATGACCAAACGTTTCGGCAACAGGCGAAATATCAGATGTCCTCGTTCTCTTACATCACCGTAATCCGAAAAATTGGAAAGCATTGGAATGTCTTGAAAACAAGCCGTCTGCGGTTAGCTTAGCAAAGGAAGCGTGGAGACCGGCACGGAGAGACATAATTAACAAGCTATTTATGCAATGCAATCTGCAACTTTAACCCGGAACACTCGTCTATTATCAATGCCTGCGAACCTTGCATAACGCTTTGGGATCAAACCTGAAATCAATGCCTTTAGTTTATGAATTAATTATTTTAATTCAATCCGTTATTTATTTTTTTCTCATTTCTTTCAGAAAAAATCGATTTCATAGAAATAAATAAAATAATTACAAAAATAATAATTCCGTTAATTCAGTCCGTCCCGTTGGCTCAGTTGGTAAGCGCCTGTATTCCGATCCATCCACCCATGGCAGGGTGGGTTAGAGTCGCTTTAGGGCGTTCGCTATTTGCCCTTGGCAGGTATGGCCTGCGGCCGGTGGCAGCGGTCGCGCTAAAGGTCAGTTGACGTCAGAGGGCAGGACGGGCCGTGCCGAGCATTGCGGCACGTTAAGCTTTCGCCCCTAAATTCTGTCGTTGCCTGGAATTGCGCGATCGGATGGTGGGGGTCAGGGCTCGCACAACAAGCACTGCTTAGCGCGAGCGCTGATCCCAGAGATCCATCCATTCAAAGGGTTCGGATCAAATTTATAAAAAAGGAAAAAGCCATCTTTCCAAGTTGCTGAGCGGCATTATTTGGGTCCCTAATTCGGAGACGTGCAGAAGAAACGAAATACAAGCAGGCCACCCCATACTCAAAACGTATGATGACGTGAGCCTTCCGACATCTTGCGGTTGCCATCGAATGCATACACCAGTCACAGAGATGCAGGCAGTTAATATGTCGTCACGTTTTCCGAACACGCATGCCACCATATTGCTACAGATTGCTCTGATACCGGTCCCGACAATACGGTTCATCCAGACACGCGCCAAATGAACATTTTGGCGCCAGATATGTGGAATACATACCTGGCGTGTTGTCTCTGCAATGCCGAGAGGTCCCTGATCTGTCTCACGACGCCCCAATGTTTCATACCTTCGGCTTCCATAAATGATGACCGGATGGTGTAATGAACTACTTTGATGTATTTAATGAATACCCCACTTTGCTCAAACCTTCAGAGGATCCAAAGATCACAGCAATCTGGTTTTACAATAGTCAGAAGCATTCCAAGGTTAATTCAGCGGGCTAAGAATGGGTGCGATTTGGCAAAACAACATTGCGTCACTAAGACTACACAAATTCAACATTGAAATGAAGCGTCATTTTTGCTTGATAATATTACATTTTACTCAGATTATTCACCTCAAGTGGCGGTGCCAGTTCAGTTCTTTTAATTTGTCCCTGTACTTTCCAAAGATCAACTTCATTTGGGATGCCATGCGTACAGCGCATAGGCTTCCTTTTTGTCAACGACCAAGCAACTTTCGTTGGGTCACGTGGTGTAATACTAAATTTTGCAGCAGTGTAAAGACGCACAATTGCACCAAATCATATTGGTGTACCTAAGTGTCATACACACAGGGGCCACCTATGGGCATCCAGGAAACAATAGTTCATCAGCGCATCCGAATTCAAAAGTGTTGCAGCCGCTTCCCTGACCGGTACACCAAAAAGTGTCGCAGCCGCTTCCCTGACCAGTATACCAAAAAGCGTCGCAGCGGCTTCCCTGACCAGTACACCAAAAAGCGTCACAGCCGCTTCCCTGACCAGTACATCAAAAAGTGTCGCAGCCGCTTCCCTGACCAGTACACCAAAAAGTGTCGCAGCCGCTTCCCTGACCAGTACACCAAAAAGTGTCGCAGCCGCTTCGCTGACCAGTACACCAAAAAGCGTCGCAGCCGCTTCCCTGACCAGTACACCAAAAAGGTGGGTTTCCAGCTCTGTCACATGAACAGTGAAAGTCAGGTGTCCTGCGAGCGTTGCGGTTTAGAACTGAGGCGTTCGGTTTACAAGGGTAGGGAGTTCAACTTCGGTCCTTTGTTCTGCCGGGCCCATCAGGACAGGAAACACACGAGGGATCGTGACTGAGGTGAGACAGCTATCTTTTTGAGAGGGCGCCGCGCCGATCACGCTGCTGTTCGGACACACATCACTTTTCAGATACACCAAAGTGCAGGGAGCGAAGGGATGAGGTGGGAGGGTGAAGTCAGTTCCCATATTTGAAAAATGGGTACTCATTGACATTGAGTGGAAGAAGCAAACGTTTCTTGAACAAAACAAGAAGTAAGTGGATAAACCTTGCTTCTTGCATTGCTAGAAACGGGGCCCTGGTTCGCAAATTATGTTTCGGTCCGTATCCTGAGGATTGATCATTTCTCAGTGAAACTGTTTGCCATGTAAGTGACAACCTAATAGCATGCACATGTAATTTTCACGAAAAATTAAAGCTCGTTTATGTTTCTGCGAAGTTTCAGTGCATACAAACAATCTGACATTGAAATGTTTGTTTTCTTGCAAATTCATTAACCCTAAATGGCTAGGCCACGTCTAGTCAACTAATATAAAGTTTATTTGATGAAGCTAAATTATATATATACATACATATATATATATATATATATATATATATATATATATATATAGGCTTGCTTTTCAGTCCATGTCTTCGACTCGCCGAATTTCTAGGAGAATACCGCATCTGGCAAGTAACCGCGTCGACCGGTCTAAGCCGTTAGACGCTAGCTGCGTCATTCTCGTTTTCGCCGATGGTGTGTGGAGCAAGATGGATTGCGAGGTTCATTAGTTTTTTCAAGGATCATTCATCGTGGATCATGTTTATTCATTTGAACTCTGTAAGCGCTGCAAACCTATGACAAGAGACATGGCCAGGATATAGGAGTGCGTTTTCTCGCGTCTGCACCATGCATGTCACTGAATGTTTCTAAAAAAAAAATCGAAAAGCTTCGGCTGGAAGAGATCTGGAATGTTACCTACCCACATATGTATGATTTTGGTTATAGCCGTGCAGCCACAATGTTATCGTGACGAGTTCTGAAGCATGTTCTTCAATCCATGTAAACATTCAACTGGACGGTTCCTGATAAAAGTTTTCTCGTTAGAGAGCAAAACGTCCTGGAGACCTTGTAAAGGCACTTTGAAACCTTGGCATTATCAGTGGTAGTTTTTAATGAAACATGCATACATACACACAAACATGTATATACACACACACACACACACACGCACATACACACACATACATATATATATATATATATATATATATATATATATATATATATATATTTGTGTGTGTTTTTGTGGGGCGAAGCGAGCGGCGTCTGCGCCTGCGCCACCACATTAGTCGGTCTGGGGTGAGCACAAATATACACGAACATGTAATATTTGTATACACACGAAGGTATATATATATATATATATATATATATATATATATATATTCTTTCTCCAATAAGCCTTTTTCTCCCTCCCTCTCCCTCTCACTCAGTCTCTTGTTTCTTAGGCAGCGCGAACGGAAACTTTTTTAGTTCAAAGGAAGTTATTGCTGTACTTAAGTTTCCTCTGAAGCGCATTCACGTATCAAGCGCGCCATTTACAGAGTCATGCGACGATCAGCACATGGGAGCATTAAAACCAAACATCGACACTTCACCATCAACCCAAAACAAAATTGACATCTGCACGGTCTTGATATGATAGTGACAAAGATAATAGTCAGTGGCTGACACGCTTTGTCTGTCAGTCAGTGCGCCGTTGCTAGCAGCTTCTAGCCACAGAGGCCTCAAGGCCGGCCAATGTGTTGGTGCGGACGCAAGCGCCGCTCGTCCCTCTGCGCCCTGCCCATCTGGCACTCGACACTCTCTGCCCCTGCTCACCTGGCTGCCGGCACTCTGCACCCTGCCCACCTGACAGTCGACACTCTCTGGTCCCTGCTCACCTGGCAGCCGGCACTCTCTGCTCCCTGCCCACCTGACAGTCGACACTCTCTGGTCCCTGCCCACCTGGCAGCCGGCACTCTCTGCTCCCTGCCCACCTGACAGTCGACACTCTCTGGTCCCTGCGCACCTGGCAGCCGACACTCTCTGCTCCCTGCCCACCTGACAGTCGACACTCTCTGGTCCCTGCCCACCTGGCAGCCGACACTCTCTGCTCCCTGCCCGCCCGGCAGCCGACACTCTCTGCTCCCTGGCCACCTGACAGCCGAAACGCTCTGCTTCCCTGCTCACCTGGCAGCCAGCACTCTTTGCCCCCTGCTCATCTGGCAGTCGGCACTCTCTGCCCCCTGCTCACTCGGCAGTCGACACTCTACCCCTGCTCACTCGGCAGTCGACACTCTCTGCACCCTGCTCACTCGGCAGTCGACACTCTCTGTACCCTGCTCACTCGGCAGTCGACACTCTACCCCTGCTTACCTGGCAGCCTGCAATCGTCGGCCTCGCATGGCAAAACCGCCCTCGATAAAGCTGGGCCGCGGAGATGACTTTTGAAATGCATCGAATAACCTGTGCGGCGGCACCCGGATCGCCACGCTTGCCGTGCGCTTATGGCATCTCCAGATACGCACTGAGCGCCCTCATTCGTGAGTCCAAATCCTGACCGCACTGCCCCGGATCATAAGCACACAGCGCGACGACCCGGGTGCAGTCTTTGCCCGAGCCGCCGGTCGAGTGTCAACACCCCAGACAGACGTCGCGTGACGGTCGTGGCCTTTGATCCCGGCACAGGTCCGCGCCACCACGGCAGGAAGCGTGACCCCGACAATAGCACTGCGGCTGATGGGACGCCAACACACCGCTGGTGGCAGGCGGAGCGCGGAAGAAGGGGTTTGGCGCGAGCTTGATACCGGATTGAGAACGTGGTCGACCTCACGGACGGCGCGGGCTGGAGGTCCTCACAGACGGCGCTGGCTGGAGGTCCTCACTGACGGCGCTGGCTGGAGGTCCTCACAGACGGCGCTGGCTGGAGGTCCTCACAGACGGCGCGGGCTGGAGGTCCTCACAGACGGCGCTGGCTGGAGGTCCTCACAGACGGCGCTGGCTGGAGGTCCTCACTGACGGCGCTGGCTGGAGGTCCTCACAGACGGCGCTGGCTGGAGGTCCTCACGGACGGCGCAGGCTGGAGGTCCTCACAGACGGCGCTGGCTGGAGGTCCTCACAGACGGCGCGGGCTGGAGGTCCTCACAGACGGCGCGGGCTGGAGGTCCTCACTGACGGCGCTGGCTGGAGGTCCTCACAGACGGCGCGGGCTGGAGGTCCTCGCGGTTCAGGGTCAACCCAGGGGTATCCAGACTTAATACAACGCGAACAGGGTTGGTGACAGGTTTTGGGGAGAATTAAGGCCATGGGCACGGGTCATGGCTGAGACGCTTACAGAGCATCGGGTGGATCCACAAGAAATACAACAGAATGGTGTTTTGGTTCTTTCTTTGGGCATGAGCGGCTCTGCACGCACTATTTAAGTCAGCTGCTGTGTACGATTGTGCGGCATTGTACGACACGTAAAATCCTCCACGTTCTTATCCGACGAAAAGACGGAGGCAAAGTTATCCGTTGAAATGGACAACACAACTTGGATGGTTGGTTCAGGGTACACGTCACAAGCTGTGCTTAGCAGGTGCTCTGAACCCAAGGCCATTTTTGAGAAATTTAGAAAAATATATTTACCTAGTAGATTTTATTTGTGTCAGTATGGTATTGAAACGCTTTTATACTTTGGAATGTTTTCCTAGAAAAAGAATGGGCAACGTGGGTATAACTGATAAGGAAGGAGCCGCGGGTGGGCGTGGGTGTGACCTCTATCGGCGGCGGCTGGATTGCTTAGAGGACATCCCATCCGCGAAGTTCTTTAGCCTAGACCTACACTAATTGTGGCACGGCTGTGCCGACGGCCCATTCGATTCGTTTGGCACCCATGACACCCGGTCTCAACAGGCCGTGGAGCGAGCGGTGCCCGGCCGACCCCGCCCCCTCACACATGACCTGCCGTCGCCGGCTCTGAGCCGACACTTGAGTGGGTGATCAGCGCCGACCGGGCCGGCTGGCGGTCCGACGCCGGCCGTCTGTTTCGGCCGACAGTGGGCCGCGTAATGAGCGCCACCGTCCCGACTAAACACGCCGTCCGGTGACGTACGGCCTCGCGGTCGGCTGAGAGGGCGGCGAGCGCGGCCATTGAGGGCGACGCTCGGCGAGCCGCGGCTCGGGCCCTCTCATGGCGTCTCGCGGCGGGCCGGGCGCGCGCCCTGGTCCACACGATCGATGGCCGCTGGTCTCCCGCTCGCGCGCTCCCCGCCCGCCTCCCCGCCCGCCACCCCGGCCTCGCGCCGTGTCGCGACTCTGCGAGTCTAGAGTCGGAGTGCCGACTGACCGCAGGCTCGCCAGCCGCCGAGCCGAGCCGAGCCGAGTGACCTGGACCGGGGCGACCCGCCGCCGGACCACAGTTGTCTGTAGACAGCCGCCGAGCCCCAGCTCTGTGTAAAGCCTGAGATGATCCTAGGTAGAGGATGCGTCAATGCAAACAATGAGGACGTAATATTCTACTGTTCAATCTCGTCGTGAAGCGATGTGAATGCGGCTAAATCGTGCTCAAGATTGATCAGCTAATGCGTGATTGTGCAAACCTGAGTGTCATGCCTCAATTTTATGTATTGTGCACCACACAATTTAAAGAGGACATCTTGGCGTCAGTTTTGGCCCGCCAGGATCCAGTGACATGCTGGGTAACGGGTAAGATCCCTCAACTTTACACCATGCTGGTGGATGCTGTCTTGCAAACATTGTTTGTGTTGAGAAAACTAGAAAAACCAAAGCCCATGAATCACAGGAATTCCTCCGAATCTGCGCAGACACTGCAAACGTAAGTAGATAGAAATGATCGGTCACTGAAGCTGCCATCTTCCAACACCCGACTCATGGCACTACGCCGAGGACAGCTCGAAACGCGAGACTAAACCGTAAGGCTATTAAGGAAAGTCCGTGTCGAATAAAATACCAGGAAATTGATTACCCCGAACATCAGGCATTACGAACATTGTACGGAGCTTCACGAACATTTCAGCCATTCAGATAGAGGCATGAGAGGTTAGACAGGGGCCCACTCGAAGATGTTTATATATTCATCAGCCTTACCCACGTCCGTAAATCAGGCGCAAGTGTTCACTTTAGCCACGCAGAGAGTACAATGGTGCACCGAGGTTTTGTGTCAAACGCGGCACCATATCTTAGTTCGGAATATCAGTCAGCAAGCTGCTTACGCCATTGAATGTATGACAGTGCATTGCTGCATGACTTGTGTCAGACCAATCCTTTTTTAAATCAAACATACTCTTGCTTTAGACACATACGCATATGCCTCTTGATCTGCATCAAACAGCAGCTGAGTGCTCAGCCACCGTGAGCGTGCCCATTCTCACCGTGTCGGCGTCGCCAGCACCCGTCGCCCTTCGCGGGGGTGTGGCGGTGCCGGCGCCCGGCGCCTGGCCGGCCTCGGCTCCCGTTTCCGGCCAGGTGACACCGGATCCGGCCGGCAGCGCGGGCACTATATCGAGCGACGCTCCCGTGTCCGTGGCCGGCGCATTTGTCTTGATGTCGCGCATGGCAGCGAGCGGCGGGCCCGCTGAAATATGGCATGATGCCACCGCCGGCGGATCCCGCCGGTCCATCCGCGGCCGACGCGCGGCATGATGCCACCGCCGGCGGATCCCGCCGGTCCGTCTGTGGTCGCCGCGCGGACGCATTTCGCTTCAAAGTCCCGTGCCGGACGTAAGGAAGCTGTTGGAGTGTCAAGCCCAGGCGGCAGGAAAACTGGTTTAAGAAAGCTTTCGTATGCGGTGCAAGGAACGGTGCCTGGTGGCTCATTTCGAAACCCGGCGTCAATTTCCCCAATCAAAGCCAATTTCCCCGAGGATTTTCGAGGAGCACTGACTAAAAACTTCGTGTGGGAAGGTCTTGGTGACGTGCTGAAAATGCGACATGATTTGTTACAGTCTGGAAGCAGCGGGTGAGGAGCAGACAAAGCTTAAGCTACGGTAAAAACGATTCCTGGTCGAAATCACGCAACCACTGTCATGTAACTCTGTCTTCTAACCAATGATGGAGCTTGGAGACCTAAGCAAGCAGTTTGCTCGCACTTTCAGGACAATAAATCAAGTAAAATGCAGGTGAGAGTGGATGGAGCTCTCGAAATACCCTCATTCTTTAATCTGACGGCCTCAATTCATCACACGGACGCTTGCGCTAGCAGGCGGGGAGATATATCAATAGAAGACCTTTCCGCAGACGGGCAGACGGATGGGGTAGAGCATCGCGGTTTTCACTGAAACCACATCTACCATTGGGCCGGGTGCCGGCAGCACATGAAGTGAGTCGGTTTGGCACGCTGCTCAGTTTCATGGAATCTATATTTCTTAAAATAATAAAATTAAGTGGTGCGGCAGTTTGAGATCACACATGCAAGTCGAAAATCAGCGCATAACCATGAAAGAACCCAAAATGCTGTGCTCTCTCTCTCTCTCTCTCAATCTTTCCTCCCTTTCTGATTTGTTTTTGCAATTTGCTCCCTTTTCACTCTTTTCACTTCCAATCATTACTTTTTCTCTCCCTCACTGGTATTATATTACGTCTCCCAAAGGGTATGTTCTACATTTGATGGTAATAAAGCCAGCATCAGATATGACAAAGTAAGTTTACTTGGTTGTAGCAAATACGATTCGACGATACATTTTCTTGCCCTCGATCGCTGATGGCCAGTGGAATGACAGGATTTGAATGATGCTGTTTTGGCGTGATGAATGTCTGGGTGACCTTGAAATAGTCTGCACGAAAAAGTCTCTGCATCTTCACGGACGTATAGCTCAGAAACTAGAGGCGTTTCGGTCTTACGAAGAGCAGGCTGTGAACTGCACCGAATGATCTTTAATATGGGAATTTCAGTTTAAAATCCCACCCAAATATGGAGCACTCACATTAAGGCATGTTTGCTTTTTCGCATTGATTGTTTCCATGCCAAACATGCAGAGTTGGCTTGTCAAGAGCGTAACCCATTTTAATCTGGGGCCTCTCATTTGTGTGAACATGTAGGCCACGTTTTGCTCAATGACACATGGCAGCGCAGTAAAACACATCCCTAAGCCAGATAGCAGTCCACAGCCTGAGCCCAATCTTGCACTTGCATGACCAGGACCGAGACGACCAGGAAGCGTGCCAGGGGCGGCCATTTTTAATCGCGGTGATGCGTCGGTTCAGCTCCTGGGGGCCCGCAGTTCGGTCGGCCTCGGAATAGGTTTGGTCGTCATCATGTGCTGCTGGGCGCCGGACCGGACGGTGATTTCGCGCGGGACGGGCGGCCATGAAGCGACCACCGGCGGCCACCGGCGGCCACCGGGGGCCATGCACACGGGTGTGGCGGTGAAGCCGGAGGGCCTGGTCAGCGCCGGGCGGCGGGCGGGGACGTCGAAGCTGGTCAAGCGCGACTCCCCCCGTTATTGTGATGAGTGGAACGCATGTGCGTGAGGCGCTGAGGCAGTCGACCTTGCAGAGAAAATGCTGCTTCGATTCTTTACTACCTGCATCTGCAATGCTTATCTCGAGCTGATATGGGCATTTAAGGTGTTTAAACATTTAAAGCCACTGTCAGACGCATATTACATTTGCGGTGTGAGTGTTGTGCATCATGCTAACTTTGTAATGCAGGCCTATTAATTGTGTGAAGAACGTGCATCGTTATGCAAAACTGAGCTCGATTTTCATGGCGTGCAGTTGGGATACGTGCTGCTGAACGAGGCCGTCGCGTGCCAAACGGGTCCTTCATCCTGCACCGGGCGTTGTTGGCTCCCCGGCTAACGTTCTAATCAAACTCGGATCACATCGGCTGGCCGCGAGTAATCCTGCTGAACAAGGTCCCAGCCTGGCCAGCGGGCGCCGCCGAGCTGGGGCTGAACGCCACTCCACCCGCGGTCTACCGGCACGGGTGCCGGCCACCGCTCCATCCCGGTCTGTCGGCACTAGGGCTGAACGCCACTCTACCCCGGTCTCTCGGCACTAGGGCCGACTGCCACTCCACCCCGGTCTGTCGGCACTACGGCCGACCGCCACGCCACCCCCGGTCTGTCAGCACTAGGGCAGACCGCCACGCCACCCCCGACCTGTCGGCACTACGACTGACCGCCACGCCATCCCCGGTCTGTCGGCACTAGGTGCGCTGGCCTCTGGCTGTGCCGTGGACATGGTCGCCCTCCCCTCGCCCCGCGGCCCCGGGCGGCCGGCCTTTGTGACCGCCGCGTCATCAGCGCTGGAGCCTCTTTGTCCTGCTGAGGTCGCGCCGAACGGCGAGATTTACCGCCCGCGGCGTGGCGCGGGCCGCGGCCGGCCACGCGCCGCCCCCAGGTTTTTGTGGTGCGACCGCGGCCGAAGCGCCCAGCGGCCAGACGCGCGTGCGACGGCGAGTTTTGGGAGGCGGAAGTGTTCCCAGTGGCACGAAAAGGTGCCGCCTTCAGCCAATCGTGTCACTTTGTAAAGACAGGTTCAGGAAGACAGGTTTGGTCTGGGAGGCAGATCTGGTCTGGTAGAAAGGTCTGGAAAATTAAGTCCAGTGTTGACGGAAGTGCGCGCATATTTTTATGGATGGACATGCTCGAGCTGGGGCTTCCTGCAGCGCTCAGCGTCATGACTTGATTGGGATGTTCACACGTGATACCAACTTCCATGAGCGACATCGACCCAACAAAGTAAGGATGCGATCCGATCGTCGGCGTTTCTAGCTCGCGATGGCCGCCTGTTTCCCGGCGTCCACTCCTGTTTAATGGACAGAAACGCATTACCGCGGGCCTCACACAAAGCAACGCGGTGAATAATTCACGACGGTCGTAGGACGGCCTGCTGATGCGTGCGCCGGCTGGTGGCCACTTCCGTGACTCCGGCACACACGCCGCATCGCCACGTTGATCCGTCCCTGCGCCCGGCCCGAAAGCCAAACCATGCATACGTCATGGGCGGCGGGAGGCGACGTCAGCCAGGCTTCAGCCAGCCACCGCCACTCTAGCCCGCCACCCGCGGTGGTCATAGCATGGGAGCAGGGGGTTAGAGGAAGGCGATGTCAGCCAGGCCTCACCCAGCCACCGCCACTCTAGCCCGCCACCCGCGGTGGTCATAGCATGGGAACAGGGGGTTAGAGGAAGGCGACGTCAGCCAGGCTTCACTCAGCCACCGCCACTCTAGCCCGCCACCCGCGGTGGTCATGGCATGGCAGCAGGGGGTTAGAGGAAGGCGACGTCAGCCAGGCTTCACTCAGCCACCGCCACTCTAGCCCGCCACCCTGGTGGTCATACCATGGCAGCAGGGGGTTAGAGGAAGACGACGTCAGCCAGGCTTCACTCAGCCACCTCCACTCTAGCCCGCCACCCGCGGTGGTCATAGCATGGGAGCAGGGGGTTAGAGGAAGACGACGTCAGCCAGGCTTCACTGAGCCACCGCCACTCTAGCCCGCCACCCGCGGTGGTCATACCATGGCAGCAGGGGGTTAGAGGAAGCAGCAGGAAGTTATTATCCCGATTCGACTACATAGGACCGCTAGCTGACAATGCATGCCGAGTCACGTGACTAAATTACGCATGGGCTACGATGGTATCCACACAAATATGTCAATGTAAATATAAAAATATAGATGAAGTATCTCCAGTATATCAAGTAGTTTATTTTGTGTAATCTAAGGACGGACGGGCGTAATGTAGAAGCCAAAATGAAGAATTGACGAAGTTTGCCTCATCCTTAAAACACTATTCTGCCATGTATAGATCTATAATAAATAATTTACTATCTGAATCAAGGCATCCATTAGTCTTGCGGCATCTGAAATGAGACCCAATGGATCAATTCTGTGCGGAAATAACAGCGGTGACCGTTCCAGAAATGGCTCCGTCTCGTTTCTTCCCGCAAAAACAGCCCCTGGCGCGGCGGGGACGGCTCGTCCCGCTCCGTTCTGGGCTTCCGGCGCGAGCGGGGAGCGTCTCCGCCGCAGTCGCGACTCCGACCGACTCCCGCAGCCGACACCGGGACCTGTTCACGCGCCAGCGCCGGCGCGTGCGGGGACAAGGCTCGTGCCAGCGTAGCGTGATTGCTGAAGCACGGACGGCTGGAGGCTCGATTAATTGGTGGGTTGCCAACATCGACCCGTCGGCTCCCAAGGGATGTTTTATGAGGGTTGAACATTGTCTTAAACATGTGAATAGCAGCGACCGGCACACACTTAAATTCATGGGTTCCGAGTGTCCAGCAGGATCACATTAGTTCTTGCGTCGTTAACTAATATAATTTTATTCAGTGCGAGTCAGCAGGATTTAGTATCCACAGTGCCGGTATTACCAGCGATGTACGCCGCTCTAGCACCGCCAGCACTAATCGCCAGCTGAGGTGAGGTGAGGTGAGGTGAGGTTAGGTTAGGTTAGGTTAGATTAGGTTAGGTGAGGTGAGGTGAGGTGAGGTGAGGTGAGGTGAGGTACACTTAATACCAGCTGTCAGTACCGCGAGGTCAAAATTCCGCAGATCCAATTCGTTTGCAGAGGCAAGTGTTCACCATGAGCACCGCGACCGCACACCTCTGATTTCGGGTTTTGTCTGTTGACCTCTGGCCGCTGACCTTTGGTGGTTAAGGTGAAACTGCTGATTTTTGTCGTCCTCTGACTGTTGACCCCTGGCCACAAACCTGTGTCTGCTGATCTTTGTCTGTTGACCTCTGGCTGTTGACCCCTGGCCACAAACCCATGTCTGATGATCTTTGTCTGTTGACCCCTGACTGCTTGCCTCGGATAATCCCCTCTGATTGCCAGCGTCTGATCACTGACCTGTCTGATCGCGCCCACCCCCTGCTGTTGACCTGTTGAGTGTTGGCCCCTGCCTGTTTACCCCTGTCTCTTCACCTCGGACTGCTAAGCTCTAAGTAGTGGCTTTTGACTGTAAACCTCAGATTGCTTGCCTGTGACTTTCCAAGAACTAATTGATTACCTTTGACTTTTGATGAAATTACTGAAACCGGTACCGAAGTCATAGAAATGTTTATCGTATTCCGTTCGTGCCTGGTGAACGAAGCCCAACATACAGTGGTATAAAATCCACAGCATTGTCAATTGCTTCCCAACCAAAGAACGATGCAGGCTCCCCTTGTGTTGTTCGGTCTGCGCTGAAAGCTGCATTGATCCGAAAATGAACGCATTGAGAGGAATTGGCTGGTGCCGTGTATTCCAGGTAGTCATCCGCGCAAGGAGCAATTTTATCCAATACAGAGGCGCAAGAAAAACACTTCAGCTGTGTTGCTCTGCCTTCGCGACGCATCGTCGCATTACAAGTTTAAAAACGCCTCAGGCCCTGATGATTCCGCGCTAACAACAATATCTGACGGCATTGTGATCCTCTACGAAGCCCTCGGCCTGCACTTCACAGCTTCCGTCGCCACTGAAGTCAGTGGAGCGCCTGTGTGCGCCGCGGCGGCGGAGCCGGCTGCCGGCTCAGCACCGCTCCTCGTTGATCCATGCAAGGGCGAGCGCGTCGGCACGCGGCGACGCGTCGCTTCAGCGCTTCTTCCACCGCCGCCTGGTGCTGACTTCTCAGGACCGCCTCAGGCAGCGACCATCGGTGAAGCCCCGTGCTGCCGAACCTCCGTTCAGTCGATGCTCCGCATAGTTTGGATTCCACGCCCAGCGGACGCCGCTGAAGCCCTCATCACGAGTCCCAGTGTGTGTTTCTCAGCGAGCTGCGATGGATCCTTTTCCGAGGAGGGCTCCTTATCGATTGAAAATGGGTTTCTTTAGCGAGGACATAGCTGCTACCGTTAAAATTAACTGATACCGACGTAGCAGAACAAGGGGGGCTTGAAATTGGTATTATGTGAATGAAGACTCGCAACATCGCGGCGCGAAGCATTCTATAAAGCCTGTAACGTAACACCGTTGGACAAAATACTGCACCGCAACGCCAGTATGCACGATACTGCGCCGCAGTGTCGTTTTACATAATACTGCAGCACAACACTGTGCTGCCGAAGCCCGCGCAGTCACGCTGCTTCGAAACACTGCGTCATTACGCCATCTTCTGGGATGCTGCGCCGCAACACTGTGATAACGGAAACTGCAGCGGAGCCGCATTGTGCAGGATGCTGTGCCGCAGCACCGGTCTGGGAGATGCTGCACCGCCGTGCTTGCATGTAGATGCCCGCTTCTTATACGAGTATGCCAATGCCAACACTGCATTCATTTCGGATCAGAGTAATTGTCGGATCAGAGTAAATCGGTAACAATAAAGATACGCTGTGGAGCAGGAGATATCTCAACTTTCTTTGCGGAAACTCTATTAGTAATGACACAAGCCTGGCAACACACTTTTACTAGATAAATCAGCAAGCCATGCTGCTCCCTGCTCATGGATTTCACAAGACCAGCTGATACGCAAGACGACATCTTACACTTGTTAGTCTCGCCCTATCGAACCATTTTTACATCCTCGCCCAACGAGAGGGCGGGGGGGAGGGGGGGGGACGCATCCCCTTGTTTACTTTTGAACTCACAGAAAGGCAAAGCAGTGGATTGAAAAACAGCATGTTGCTCGTTGCCTAAAGTGTCTGAATCTATCTGCGTTTGTCAAAGTCAAGAGGGCAACCTCCCACGTCACGATAGCCAGTCAGCGGACAAGTCGACGTACGCGGGTGTCTTGACACCCACTGGGGACAGTACGTCATGCAGAGGCATGTCAGCGCCCCCAATTCTGAATTCAATATTAATTTTCGGATTGGGCTTCTTTCAATTAGCCAAGATTGTGCCGAAACTCAAAATAATGAAAAACTCCACACACAATTTTGAGACTAACCCTAAAAACCAATGACTTGTTCCTGGCCTTTAGTTTTAATCGTTTGGTAAAGTCTGCATACGGCTTTGACATTATTGCAGCTTAAAAATAAAGTGTCCGTTGTCTTAAGTGGCCGATCGGGTCTTAGTCATGCTGTTCCTATTGTCTGGATAGGCTCTAATGCACAGCGCTCCTATGATATATTTTCAAAAATATTTGACTGGGGAAAAATGGACGCATTATCTCTCAAACGATGGTGACTTTTAATGGTGCTGCAGCGAGTGCGGGTTTTCGTTCGCTGTACGCGCACGTCTTCCACGGTGGGCTGTGTGATGACTGCGGCGCGCTGTTTAAATACGTTCCAACGCCATGGCTTAGCGGCCGCGGCAATATTGACACTGAATAAACACATGGAAAATCACATATTTGTCGGGTCAGAATCAGGGCCAGCACAACAAGCCGAGCTTGGTTGTGTTTGATATAGATGCGAAACATATCTAAATGTATTAATGAGTTGGCCGGTCACGGAAAGAAACCAGAGTGTATCTCAACGCTGTGGCTGTGTCGTCTCAGGGGGCCGCTGATTGGGTGTAAGGAAGGAGGAGGAGGAGGAGGAGGGGAGAGAGAGAGAGAGAGAGAGAGAGAGAGAGAGAGAGAGAGAGAGAGAGAGAGAGAGAGAGAGAGAGAGAGAGAGAGAGAGAGAGAGAGAGAGAGAGAGAGAGAGAGAGAGAGAGAGAGAGAGAGAGAGAGAGAGAGAGAGAGAGAGAGAGAGAGAGAGAGAGAGAGAGAGAGAGAGAGAGAGAGAGAGAGAGAGAGAGAGAGAGAGAGAGAGAGAGAGAGAGAGAGAGGAGAGAGAGAGAGAGAGAGAGAGAGAGAGAGAGAGAGAGAGAGAGAGAGAGAGAGAGAGAGAGAGAGAGAGAGAGAGAGAGAGAGAGGAGAGAGAGAGAGAGAGAGAGAGAGAGAGAGAGAGAGAGAGAGAGAGAGAGAGAGAGAGAGAGGAGAGAGAGAGAGAGAGAGAGAGAGGAGAGAGAGAGAGAGAGAGAGAGAGAGAGAGAGAGAGAGAGAGAGAGAGAGAGAGAGAGAGAGAGAGAGAGCACCGCACACCTTATCTAGTCGCATTTTTCCCGCCACTGCTGTTTGGCGAACAAATGACAGCCTCTGCTTTCATATGGAAATGACGTTTCGAACCGATCGGAGTAGATTTTTGTCTGAGATTACCAACAGCTGGGGTGAGAAAAAGTGTTCCTTCTCAACGAAGACTCTCGTGCAAGGAGGATATTTCCGTACCTAGGGAAGAGAAAACTTGAGCTGAGGTCGTCAAGTGTGCAGGAGTTGGCATGTACCTCAGCTAAGCCAAGTCAGAGCTCAAAGAGCGGTACTTACAGTGACATGCTTAAATAATAACCGGTACGCTTTTAAGCCGCGTACGGTTGCATTTATGTTCTTAAAATACATCAGGAGGCAGTTTTTGCCATCCATCCGTCGGCTTGCGCGAGATCAATCTGGACCGAACCACTCCTGCAGCCCAAACAAGGTCATACAGCGGATATGGGGAGCCGCGCCATCCCGCTGGCGCCGTTGGGCGTAACGATCTACACAAACCCGCTTTAACGAAATTTAGAACATGTGGAACACCTTTCGGCATCGCTCGATGTTTATTTCCATGACGCTGTCGTCGGGGTTCTCGAACTGAATATGACTATGGAAACCCGAGGCGTTGGGTTTGTAGTACGCACGCTGTGCACCATGCGTTAGTTTTTTTGCTTTGCAATGACCCGTCCTCTACCAAGTCGGGAACGTTGGCTTTCCAATTCCTTTTTTACCGCTCACGCTGCCCTCTAGGTAATGTGGGCTCCATCGAAACAACCGCCCTTGCTGCAAGAATTCCACGCTTATCCATTCAACCATGAACAGGAAGAGCAGAGAACAGAGAACAGAGATTCAATCATCAACCAGCCATCTACATATTGGGCTGGAAGGCTCTAGCAAGTCCACATCTTGTAGGTATATAGTGGTGACATCTTCGCTCATGATCGGGTTCACTGTGCTCGCGTTACACCCAGTTCTTGTGACAGTTGGGCGGTGGGCTCAGGGGGGTCCCAGGTAATTAGCTCAGTACCCTTAAGACTGTTTCAAAGTCATTATAGTTTTTCCGATCCGAACACTTCTTGGATAGGTTGTCAACTGATCCTACATGTATACGTTTACTTGATTGGCTGTCTTAACCTTAAAATGTCATTTGGAGTTAAGTGGAGTCAAAATGACTCAGCTGGTCATGAAATAAAATTGCCCTTCCTTGGCTCGTCGGTTTTTATCGTACAACATTCGTACAACATCCAGGCAGAGACTTAGATTCTAGATACCTTTAAACTACAGGTGTACTAATTAAACTAATTTGTAGTCATCTCTCCGTCATGCCATGATAATGCCACGTTGTTTTCAAATCTCTTGGTATCTGGGGGCATTTTGAATCCTTTCACTTCATCGCAAACAAGACAAACAATTCTTGTTTATTCACATTGGTATGACCAAATTCCCAAATATCCGTTTAACGTTTATTCTCTATACGAACTAAGTACATTAGGTACAAACCAAACAAAAATTCGCGTTTTACGTCCTGTGCATAGAAACGCTTTTTATGAGATGTTTTGATTTCTGGAGAAGCACATAATGTGTATTTTTATGAAACTGAACCTATATTCCTGCAATTCACTAGATAGAGCCGATCAGTTGGTATGTAGCTGCAGGTGGGCCGATTCAAAACTCAGCGGACTCCGGTTGATTCAGGGAATATTTCAGGGATTATTATATTATATTATTTATTTATATTTCAGGGATATCAGGGATTCAGGGAGTTCAGGGAATGCCGGATAACTGAGCTTATCTGTCACAGGGTTCAGTAGATGTCGGATCCGCTTCGAGCTCAGCTGGATCGCGGCTCAGGAGGTGCTGGTCACGGCTCAGGAGGTGCCAGGTCTCTAAACTGAGCTCATTTATCTGAAAACTCATGAGCATCTCGCGGGCGATGGTGGTAACGAGTAGCACATGAAACTTGCCAACGCCGGGAAAGACCAAACCTGCATGGGCTATATTATGGTTATTTCTAGGCTATGGTTGGTAAGTTATGACATGGTTTTGTTGAGAAAAACGTCAAAGATGCGTGGACTAGCCTTACCTATCTACCCGGTCTATCCTTACTTTTAACAGCCTGCACGAAGTGAGATGGAAAGTAATGTATGCAAGTAGCGGGCTCAAGGATGGTTTTGTCATACGTGGCGCCAGGAGACCAGGACAGCAGCGCGTGACGTCGCGTGACCGGTTCGTCGTCCGACCTCAAATAACTTTGCCTATGAATTGCTTTTGGCCGCAAGAAAATGTCATTTGTCTGCAGAAAAAACGAGGGATAGACGCCCAATATATTCGCCTTGAAGCATGCGTTTACTGCCGTCGACGGTGGACTGGTCCAAAAGATGGGCTTCAGCTCGGATTTGAGCAGTTCATGCACGTAAGAAATTCACTGTGGTTCAGGCACATCTGTAGATTTGATAACCATGATGCCACCGAAACGCGATCGCGAGAGCTCCGTCTCCTCCTGGCGTCGGGATAAGAGCCGAGCATAGGCTCGTGTCTTATTGAATCACGGTTAGTGGGGTGTCTCCGGGAATGCTGGCCGGCCTGGTGATGGTGCGAAGCTGCAAGGTCTGGCCAGCGCCGGGACGACGGGATGGAAGATTGGACGCCTCCCAAAGTGCCGCAGCTCGGTTTTTGTCGTGGCCCGTGCCATCTGTCGTTAATTGTCCCGGGCTAGAATGGTCGAGCGAGATCGAGTGAACTGTCAGATTGTGTTTTCGGGACCAAGATGGATGCGAAAATAGAATGGTCGAGCAGGACGGATGCCAAGAATAACAGAACGAACAAAAGATGCAGATTGCGAGACGACGATTACAGCATGGGGAACAGCGTGGACCGAATTCTTGCCAAGACTGAGGCTGGACTGCTGAAGTGACGATAGGTGTCAGCAGATGATGATGCTAAGGCGAAGACATTTTGTTGATCTGAGCCGGGCCATCTTGGTGCAGTTTATCTGGTTTCGTCGGTATTTGGCTTGGGTTTCGGATGCTTTGATTTATGTTATAACTTTGACACTAAAGACCGAGACAAAATCAACCGGTTGGATTGGTATTCCGTTTAACTATTTTTCAGTGTCAAATTTCCATTTCGTGGCAGAAGGGAAACCGAAATACGATGCATTACATATGTGTGACAATGACAATACAATATCTACAGAATGCAAACCACATACACACTATCTGCGTCGTCCTAACCAGCTCTGAATCTCCTCCACTAACAAAAACTAAAATGTTTAAACGATAACATTGCCTCTCACGGTGGCCTCGCGCACAGCACTAGGTCATGGTATTTACATGTAGATACTGAGAGACGCTACTTATGACAGAAAACGCGAAAGACTACGAAATTTGAAACTAAATGAAATACGCACGAGAAGCACACACGTCCAGACAGAAACCATTAATGATATAGAAGAGCGCAGTATGATTATCGATATGCAAGCTGATGACGCATAAGGTAGCGTTTATAATTGGAGTATCACACGACCTACAGTTTAAGTTTAGGATGTACCTCGAACATTGTCTTATCGTTACCTGCACTACACTCGCATGGCAACTTAGTAGAACGGCTTTTAGGGACACAAGGGTTTGATTTGAATATAAGGAGCCTGAGATAATTCGTTTATCCATACCTTGTCATCCATGATTTCTTCTGATACGAATTTCCACCCAGCTAACGTAACGCCAGCCACGCAGCTAACGTTACGCCAGCAATGGACGACGCAACGGCATCACGAATGGGCTACAGAACCTCCGCACGGCAACCCGCCGGACGCCGGCACTGCCGCGGACATGTTTGGGCACGCTCCCATCAAAGTATGACCTTTCATCCGCCGGACACGAACTTTGCGATGCGCGCCGACTTCAGAAATGGAACATTTTGACGGCGTTGGAAAACTTTGCCGGCCGCAGGGCCGTATAAGTTGGCCGAGTGTCCCGGCGTGGCGAGCCGCTAACTTACCTGTGGATGGTGCCCGCCTCCCAAGAGAATGCGACGAAGCTTATGAGCAGGCCCCAGCTCCACACACCACGAAACGTCGAGGTTTGACCAGACCACGCCGCCGGCATGACGGTCAGCCGGGGGACGTCAAACTCGCTGAAGCCCAGCGAGCCAGAGCGCGGCGTCCTTTGTCGAGGTCGTGACGAACGACACGCAGCAACAACTGATACTGCTATCCTCTCCAATGAGGTCGATTGGCAAATAAGAGTGTCGGGCCAGCGAATGACGGTCCGCGGCGTTCGGGTCCCACAGCTTTCCTCGACGGCTTTATTGGGTCGCTGACTAAATAAAGGCTATTGTCGCCTCTCATTGTTCCGCCGGGCCAGTCAGTAGTTATTTTCGATGCTGTGAATAGGGCTGGAGATGGGTGAACCCATATTTAATAAAATAGTACTGGTTCCTTGGTCTTTGCCGGATATTTTGGACTCCAAAAAGGCGCTGGTCTCTGTGGATATGAACATAAGTATCTTCCCGTGGCTTCGGGACCACCATGCCAGCCGTGACTGGCAGCGGTCACGGCTCGCGCCAACAGTGACAGATCATCGAGGGATCTGTGCACGCAATGCACCGCATTTACGGTTAGTCCTCATGGAGGGTGCTCACGTATCACATGAACAGCCAGCGTAACCCTGTAATGCTGGATACTCCAGCTGAATTAAAGGAAACGTAATCATAGGTTTGCTTTCGATGACGTCAGAGCCACGGAGTCATGGAGCGAGAAGACCCGTCGAAGCAGCAATGCCGCACGTGAGGAATTGAGCACAGATGTGAGCTCACGGTTAGAAGATTCCTTGTTTTATTTGTAATATTTATGTTTAAGATCCTGCTAGCAAGTTTTTGGCGCTTGGGCCTTCTAAATCTAATCTTAAAGTCGATAGCTGTTGAATGCTGGTGCTCAAAGCTTCACCTCGGGAGTTGGACTGAGAGCGACCTCCGATGATCTGCGGCCAGAATATACGGTCTTTTTGCAAGCTAGGTTAATGTCGCTCACTTCCGCTTCCCATTCATACCCATTCCCGCTTTAAGAAGGATAATCCATGAATGCTTTTCATTCGTTATACTTTATATATATATATATATATATATATATATATATATATATATATATTGTGCAGATGAAAGTTCTTTAGTTTGGCTAGGGAAAAGGTTTAGTGGGATACTTCTTTGATTTTTACAGTGGCTTAATGATGGGCAGCATTGAACGAAACCCTGCCTACTGTGCTTATGGTTATTCACTAAAAACACTTTCTTCCTCGCCAGACTCAATCGGCAAAATTAAAGTACATCGCAGCCGTTACTGCGTTTGCTTGCTATGAGCAAATATGGCATTTGCGCGTGTTCATTGGCTTCGTTTTTTTCTCGGGCTTAGCCTCGCATGCACTGACGTGCATACAGCAGCGTTTAGTGATGTGGCATGCTGACAATTAGTATGCTTTTCAGGCGCCCCAACGGAAATCAGAGTCAACCTGGTCATCAAATCCCTGGGACCAATATCGGAGAAAGACGAGGTACGTCACTCACCGTCATCTCGTGAGCACTCGTGGAAGGTGACGGAAGTCTGGCAGTTAGCACATTTGCAGAGCCCGCAGACATTTGCATGTTAAATTTGTGGTCCGTATCCGTTCCAACAGCATTGCGTTCGTCTCACTGGGGTTGCGTCATATTTTGATTCATGAAGAAGGCAGGTTTGAAGGCCACCAAAAACGTTTAAGGCTAGCTGCGATCTTGTTCACAAAAGCACTTAAAACTCGTTCTGTTATTCGTAACATATCAAGACCTCCGAATGTCACAACACGAAAATGCTCAAAGTGTCACCTTACAATATCTGCATAGCAAACTGTCGTAATCTTAAGTGTATGAGCGGAAATACGTGTGCCTCTCATGTTCCCAGGAGTTTATTTTGGACTGCTACTTTCGTCAGATGTGGGTTGACAGGAGACTGCGCTTCAACGGCACGGAGGTACCTGTTCTCTCCATGAACTGGCTATTTCTAGAAAAGGTCAGTGCCTTCAGCATGATTTCGTTCCGTTTTGTTTCGTTTGGCTAAGCAGTAGTTGTTGTGTGGAGCTTGTTGTGTGTACTCTAACACCACCATCCAACCGTGAAATTCATCTTGACGGCAGCATTAAGTGTCACCACTGTAACGAGCCGCAATGCTGGGCACGGCCTACCTAGCCATCTGACCTCATCTGACCTCGAAGGCCGCTGCTGCCGGCCGCAGGCAATTTCAGTCAGAGGCAAATTGCAAGCGAGTGTAGGGACTTGAAACCTCAAGCCAATGCGGGTGGGATGGAAGGTAGGTGCCCACTGAGTCCATTCCCATTGGCTACGCAAACGGACATTTGGTAATTACCTCTTTACAAATCGCGGGGTAAGTACGCAGCTGTTCAAAACAGGTAAGATAGAATATGCACTTTCAATACAGCTCAGCCAAGCACCGCCAAGAGTGTCTCACCAACAAGCGTAGCACAGTGTTTTTTACCCACTGCTGTCTCAAGGTCCCATTTGCCAGATCGGAAAAATGTAAAAGTGACAGATATTTCCGTTCAATCTCCGGCAGGAAACATGAAGTTGGCCTGAATCACGAGATGGCTAATGGTGCAGGCACGCAAAACATCTGATAAATCTCCCAAATTTGCAGCGACTTCAAGCCCTCTAGCTCACGTAATGACGGTCATGAAGCTTTGTGACTGGTACAAAACAAAAAGATTGTTCTTGAGCGTCATAATCATGATAATTTTATTAAAGGTGAAAAATCGAGATAAGCCAAGTCCAAGCTCAAGTCTTATAAAGATCAGGTCAGCACAATGAGTATTAGTTCTAGGTCCCTCTCTCACGTGATCGATATTAGTTACTGGTTTCGCAAATGCGTTAGTTGTCACGACCTTTTTGTCACGAGTGGTGAACACAACTTCATGTGGTTGGACACTTATAAGTTGACCCCACATGACGTTTACTGGTGTCCTGTTGTGACCCCGTCCTGCACGGCTGACCCTGAGTGACGTCCCGTCAAATAAGTCGATGGATTATATCACAAAACCAGGCACATGAAATACATTCTTGGATTGCTGCTTGCGGGCAATCAAAGATCATTGTGTTGCAAGTCTTCACTGATGACGGTTTGATTCCGTGATCTCAAACAGCGTTGATTTTTCTCGCGGATACGTCAAAGTAATGATCCGAAGGGTGTCGGTAACTGTGTGGTCTTCAGTGAAACAGTTCACAAGTCAATTTGGAAACTTGGTGAGGGTTAATTACAATCCTCGGGGTTAAAGATAACCCTGGTTTGCTGGTTCAGAAAGACTGGGGTCAACATAAAAACTGTCGCCTTATGATTTGACTATCCTGATGACCCTAATGACCCGCCGAGTTAACGTCCCTGACCCCAATGACACGCCCTATCGTTCGCCCGTCCCTCGGGTTGTATACAAAGCGAGGCGAGCCCTGAGTCATTCATCACCGACCGCAAGTCAGCTAATGGGCGACCTACCAGCGGCTGGCTGCTTTGTCTGCTAGGCTATGTGTAACTGAATGACAAGCCTTCTTTCAGGTGTGGAAACCAGACACGTACTTCCTGAATGGCAAGAAATCATACCTTCACAAGATTACTGTCCCCAACAAATTCCTTCGCATCAAGCAAAATGGTGAATTGACGTACTCTATGAGGTGAGCCGCGCTTTATGTACGTTTATGTCTATGTCTATGTCTAAGTGATGACTCCGTCTAAATCTGAGTCTACGGTCACGCAGTTCGGCCACAGCTGCGGGCCAAGGGTTCCCTGCCCTTCTGTTCCCAGCGGACTGTTTAAGCGTTTTGCCACGGCAGATGGCAAATTCGAAAGACATTCAGTGTCGCTCTGAGGGAACCAAGGTATTGGGATGGTTTGTGTGCACACGGATTGGAACATCAGTCAGCTCTTTCTTTCTCGCTTGGACCTATTGCACATGTGGGTTTAATGTCATTGCTTTAATATATACGATGCAATATTTTATTTTACTTTACACGATGTTTTCAGATAACGGCATCTTCGTGTCGCAGTCCGTTATGATCAGTCGAATATTGTGGATGTCGTGAGAGTCTTTAATTTTTACATCACATGTATTCTCCAAAAATGGCAAGATGGGGGATGTGTTTAGTTAAACACTCGAAAATCGATCCCTGGAGCGTAATTATTATCAAATACAAACTTCCTAGCTCGCCAATGAAAATCAATCCATCAGTTGGAAAGAAAAGACAAAAGCATGGTGCGGCAAAAAATGTTTTACATCAACCTATCAACATTCATTTGTTAAATACGGCTATCCTAGATCACGTGGCTGTTTATTTATCTTCGGGTGAAAAAGCCTCGTCAGACGTGTATTCCCAGTCGCACCAGCCTTACATACCAAAGAAGTAGATTTGTTATTGCTTCCTCCATTGATGTATTTCAGGCTGACCATAAAGGCATCTTGCCCGATGCATCTGAAGAAGTTTCCACTCGACAGTCAGCTCTGCCCACTGGAAATAGGATCATGTAAGAGCATCCGTCGATCTAGCAATCTGGGTGGCCTCTCAATGGTTTACTTTGAATATTTTGGAGCAATACGAATCCTTGCTATCGTGCTGCCTGGCATCGCCATGTTTTGTGCATCGCTTTTTAATGTTTAATTTTCATAGGTTCTTAGATCACCACAAATGACTGTCCTGGTGTTAATCGTTTTTCTTGTTTTGCACACTGCGGCAGGAATTCCAGGGGCACTTACAAGTCATAACAACTGGTGTGCTAGAGTGTGGGACAATAACACCCATAAGTGCTGAATGCATAGGGGCTGGTGCCTTGTTACCCTTTGCCTAATGAATTGTGCAACGTAGCCCCTTTACGCAACTGAAGGATCACTATAGGAAGCTCTGCACTTCACGGGCCAAAACGCGTGACGATGGTTGCCGCAGACGGGTACAGCACCAGTGACGTCACTTACATCTGGGACACGGCTGGGCCAGTGTCACTCAACAAGGGAGTCAGCCTGGCGCAGTACGAGGTGCAGAACATCACCACCTTTGAGAGTTTGAAGCGGACACGGCGCAGAGGTCAGTTGGAGGTCACTGGCCAGTCCTGGTGGCCAGTTGTGTTTAAAAGAGAAAGAACGTGCTGTGTCCGTGACACACGAGTAGTTTTCATCTATCAACACTGCGGTGAGCAACTCCTGGGCTTAAAAGCATTGACCGTCCGTATACACTCCTCAAAACGGAGGGCGATTACGCATCGGGCTTATGCATCCTCCATGTCCCCCCAAAAATCCTGGAAGCTGGCGTAAAACCGCGGCCAGGGTTCCAAAATGATGTGCGGCGATGTCCAGAACGCCGCTGGTGACGCCCACCCGGCCACCACGGCCCATACACTAGCATTACGTCACGACGGCACGGTCTACGCTGGCGTTGCCGGCGTGCGTGCAAACATTGCGCTCTTTCCAGCCGGCTGGCGCCTTTATCAGCAGCATCACGACGGTTAATTGAGCTACCAATACATTGTTTATTTCAAGCTCTACCGATTGCCGGGAGCAAGCAGTGGGAAGTGAACACTGGTCAGTTAAAATGTACATTACGTTGCGCATCTCGTGATGCTCTTTGTCATATGCCGGAGATAAGAAAATGTTCACTAATGAGATCATGATGTACACCAATGATCGCAAAACGGTGCAGGGAGTCTAATAACTTGCATCGAAACGCCAATTCGGCTTATCGGCCCTGTGGTTGAAACGGTCGGATGGTCCTCGCCGAATGGCCGATCCAGGATTTCATTAACGGGCATGGTCATTGCAACACCACCTAGAATGGTCGTCTCTTGAAATTGAAGATTTGGGGCTATTTGTCGTGCCCCTGGAATGGGGTGCCTTTTGAAAATACGGGTTATGATGTATCGAAAGGAAGGACTTTTCTGTGCTCCTTCGCTAGAGCGGCCTGTCCAATGTTTCTTCAGGCTGGAAAGCAAAATGACGGTGGTACCCCTGGATTTTGGTGTCCCTTGAGAATCTAAGTTTCAAGGCCCTTTAAATGGCTTGCCTGTGTTTGGTATATCTAGAAAGTTAATATTAAGATGCCCCAAAGTGAATATTTTGTTGCCCACTCACTGGATACGCAAATCGGAATTTCGTCAATGAAGAGGCATTATAGCATACGCACATAGTATTCTACCGCACAGTGTAGCACCGGTGCCCCCTTGAATTTGTTGCCCCTTGGGAATGCAAGTTTGGGCCTCTCTATGGTGCATTCTGGAATTGTGTGTCTCTTGTAAACAAAGACTACAACAATTCCCCGAAACTCTTGTAAACAAAGACTACAACAGTTCTCCGAAATGGGGGTATCTTATTGCTTCTCAGAATGCACCGATTCCGAATTTTATCAATGAACATGGCACGGACATTGGACTTTTGGGCATCTCGAAAAAGAAGATCTGGGCCACTTTTGGTGCACAAGTAATTTGGTCACTTTTGGAAATAAAAGTTACGTGATTCCAAAATCAAGGTTTTGACATATCTTTACCATGAAGCTTTAAGCTATCTCATAGGGTTCAAGTCATAACTCTATATGAGTTTCTTTGTAAATTTTTGTATGCTTGCACTCGCAACCCTCTAGGTCTGGAAGTGCGCGTACGCCTGGTGCATATAACCATCCCCAAGATTTTTGGAAGGCGTATAAGCTCGGTGAGTGGCTTCCCCTCCATTTTTGCGTGTTCATAAACCCGATGTGTAACCACCCTTCGTTTTGGAGGATGTATACGCACAGCCTGGCTTTAGGTATTTTGGTCTATGGGGCCGCCTTGCAGCTCTTTGTATCCTTATTGCCAATTTGCAAAGTCCAAAACATTTTGAATGCCTACGGTGTGATAACATGGGTTCCAGGTTCCATTATAGGACTGAACCTGCGGGATTATCCATACGGTGTGTATTTATAATGCAATCGTGTTTGAAAAGACGATTTATGGCATTGTTCTGGCGATCGCCAATGTATTGTTCCTGACCGACTTGTTTTATTTTCAGAACATAGGTTTGACGGTAGGAGTACACGGTTCACTGTGTCAGCACTACTTGGCTCGCACGATTTCGTTGCTTGGCCTCCTATGCATTGCACACTCTCTAGACGCATTTCTTTAATATGGTGTCATGGCCACATTCCTCGATGGGTATATGATCAGAGCATGACCTGGCAAATGCGTGTGCTACAATGCATATCCTCTCGATGGAACACGCCCTTTAAAATTCCCTTCTTTGTGTTCATGCAAGAGTTTCCACTATCTTAGCACTGCATAACGAAATGTTCGATGTTAACACAACGTAGTAATTGTATCAGCTATTTCCTCATATTTTTTAGCTATCAAATTTATGATTCCACGTGCATGGAGTGTGAGCTTCAATGCCATGGTGTGGCAGCCCAGCACTCGTTGACGCGACAGCGTCGAGCCGGAGCAGGCTGAAAAGCAAGCAGCACAGCGCTCGGAGGGAATCTAGCGAGTGCTTACAATATGTTTTTCACTACCTATGCACTTGCACTTTGCACTTTGCATTTGCTAGAAGCAACTATGTTTCGACCCTCGCAAAGATGCATGCTTGTCCATATGTGGTATGTGCATTGCTGGCTTTTGGGCTGAGTTTCGTCTCTCTAGCGGAGCAATTCAGCACCACATGCAGAGCTCGTTATTGTCACGGAGCGCGCCATCGGGCTGACGCGTGTTCAGATCAATACCCATGCACCTTGGCTCAGGCTCATTCAACTGCTGGCTGCAATGTCAATGATTTTGAACTTTGATTTTCTAAACAGCTATAAGAATGGAAAGGGTTTGTAAATTTGCTTTCAACTTCCGTTTGTTTCCACCATTTGTTACAAAGCTAACGAGTTTTGCAGGGCCAATGAGGCATGCAGCATAACATAGCACGAGGAACATACATTGCTATTTAAATTGGGCTACCCGCACTCTCGTCCTCTACACGCTGTGCGTCTGCAGCAGCAGCAGCTCTTACAACAAAGCCATCACGTTGTGCCGAAGAGGTAAAGTACACAATGGGAAGATGATCGTGAAGAAGAAAATGGCTGATGCATCACCCATGACAAAGAACGGCCAGCTCTCTACTGCCTCATAAAGGAATGGACATCAACTACAAATCACGCCAAATGGCACAAATGGCCATGGACGCGTTTTACAACGCCCGAATGAGTAATTCTCCCTTCTCTGTATCCGGGACCGGCTCGAATGAGCGCTGGCCGCCAGACCCAGTGACGTCATATGTCGGATTGTTAACTCCGTAGCGATTTACTGAGGTATTTCGTGAATCAGGATGGGTTGTGACGAACAAGAGGTGCCGGCTTTTTCTTCAATTCAACATGGTGTCTGGCCTGCATGTGATTAAACATTCCCAGTGAATCTATGGCATATGCATTTTTGTCGTAATATGGTCGCGAGGCCACAGTTGAGTAGCTAATTTCCATATAAATCGCTCAAAAGATTTCAGGCGCCAAAAATGATACCGTTCACAGACCGTCTGCATAATGCGCCTTAACATTTAACCTTTATGCATGCAGCCACCAACGGTGGGCACGTTCACCTGCTAGCAAACCGCGAGAGCTAGCGCGCCTGCCTGCCGAGACGGCTCTGGTCAGGTCTGTTCGTTGATATCCTCAGAGGAGATCTCCACGCTGGTGGTACACTTCCAACTGAAGCGCCTCACGGGCTACTTCCTGCTGCAAGTGTACATCCCCTGTGTGCTGATCGTCAGCTGCTCCTGGGTCAGCTTCTGGATCACCAAGCGTGACGTGCCGGGCCGAGTCAACCTCGGTGAGTTCAGCCGCGTCCACTCGCAACAGCCAATGTTTTATGGTGGCTGCACGTCCGCTGCTACGATCCCTCCAGCGCGTCCGGCGCCGGTCGTGTGCTCGGCTTAGTGCCGGGAAGCCCGCGAGTCAGCAGCGCTCAGTCGGCATGTTCAGAACGCTCGTTGCTTGTCTATGTAGTTCGTTGAACCTCTTTTCTTAAACTTGTTTTTTTCGCGCTGCTTCCCACTGTCTGGTTGTCTGCCTCTCTGTCTGGTTGTCCGCCTCTCTGTCTGTCTGTCGGTCTGCTTGTCTGTCTGTTTTTCTCTTGTCCGCCCCGCTCTCTTGCCCTCTCCCCTCTGTCTTTCTCTTTATTCCTCTGCCTCTCTCTCTCTCTCTCTTCCCTTCTCTGCCGGCCTCTTTGCCTATTTTTTCTATTTTCTTTTCTCTCTCTCTCTCTCTCTCTCTCTCTCTCTCTCTCTCTCTCTCTCTCTCTCTCTCTCTCTCTCTCTCTCTCTCTCTCTCTCTCTCTCTCTCTCTCTCTCTCTCTCTCTCTCTCTCGCCGTCTCTGTCCGTCTCACCCTCTCTCCCTCCCATTATCTCTCTTTCTCTCTTACTCTCCATACTCCATGCTTCACGTTCCACGTCCCGTGTTTCATATTGGTTAATTAAGTCCAGACGCTCAACAATTCGTGAATCATGTCGATGGCTGCACGGCTTCAAAGTGAACACGTGAATCGAACGGACTACAGTGGCCAAAACCAGTCGCTGGTTAGCGACGGCGCCGGGGCCCGACAGCACTCGCTGAGACTCCAACAGCGCAGCAGAGTTATGTGTTAGGAGGTCTCGCGCGTCGCTCTAAGTGTCCACTTGCATTCTTGGGTAGCAGCGCTGCTGTTAGGAACATCCAGTAAGTTTGCTGACGATCGAAGCTGGTTCATTTCGCGCCGAGCCTCACGCCAAAGGCAGCGCACGCTTGTTATAACCTGGCGACCAGTCCGTTCACATCGGCTCGCTCGGGACAACAGCAGGGTACTCCGGGGCTATAGAACGCCGCCCGGAACATGCCCGTCGCTGTTCATCGGGGCCCCAAGTCGTGTTTGCACTCACTCAAGGTCCGGCCGCGCCACCACTCTGCTCGTGCCAGCTTCACTGATAACGCCCGGCAAAACGAGATTAAGAGTCCGATGAGGGCGGCGCCTCTAATTGAAACACGCCATTTGGTATTGATTGCTGGCCGGCAGTGTGTGGTCGAACAATTCGGCCGGTCGGGCGGGCACGTTTGAGGGGGTCGGTGGATGGACTGGGCTGGGCCGCCGGCGGCGCCGGCGGCAGAATTTTAGGGGATGTTCGAGCGGCCGCCACAAGGCCCAAACGTCTCACATTTCCATCGGTCGATGCGTTGCATCTCCGATGTCTTCTCAATGCTCTTCTTGGAATTCCTTGCGGAAGATTATGGGGATATTTGAGAGCGATTATTGCCGATCTGGTGAGTAGGTACACATGATAACATTTCACTTGTTAGGCGCTCGATTCTTCGGCACGCGTTATTGAGTCGTTGCGGATCTAACGACTCTATAGGATCCTGACTAGATCAGACGCCATGCTATTGGATTTTCGTGCTGAACAGTCTTGGTAATCAGTGGCTACGTTGTACGGAATGCAAACCCAGTTGCTTCTCACAACAGAGTGTGTGTGTAGGATGCAATCGTAATGCGCCAAGTCATCACGACATCGCCTTCCTGACTGGCTGGCTAACTTGACCGGACCGCTGATGCTGCCGAGACAGACTACCTGCTACTGCCGAGGCCCGGACCTGCTGATGCCTTCCTGGCTGAGAGATACGGGTGAGGATTCGTCTGCGCCGTGCCTACCTTGGACTACATGGCGACTGCGGCGCGAATGCTGCCAGACTTCGCAGAGGCAGCAGCCAGCGGTGAGTGCTGCCAGAATCCGCAGGGGTCGCAGCCAGCGGTGCAAGTTCTGCCAGACTCCGCAGAGACCGCAGTCAGCGATGCCAAACTCCGCAGAGGCGGCAGCCAGCGATGCAAGTTCTGCCAGACTCCGCAGAGGCCGCAGCCAGCGATGCAAGTTCTGCCGGACTCCGCAGAGGCGGCAGCCAGCGATGCAAGTTCTGCCAGACTCCGCAGAGGCCGCAGCCAGCGATGCAAGCTCTGCCAGACTCCGCAGAGGCGGCAGCCAGCGATGCAAGCTCTGCCAGACTCCGCAGAGGCGGCAGCCGGCGATGCAAGTTCTGCCAGACTCCGCAGAGGCGGCAGCCAGCTGCAGCGTCCCGAGCGGCCTATACATGGACCGTTAGGAACGCTGAGGCTGCTGCCGTGCTTTTTCACTGTCCAGTCACGCATTGGCATTGGTACTGATGGTTAGATTATGAAATGAATGATGCGTCACTGCTGGCGTTTCATAATGGGTTTCATTATGTGTGAGTTATCTTATGTGCGGAGAGTCTCTGGCATGATGGTAGACATTTCAATACAAGCGCACATAGCCAAATGTACGTCACTGATTATATGTTATGCATCTTAAACAAGTCAAAATGAACAACGATGTTGATTGCTGCTCGTTGAACGTTGTACACTGATCATATTTGATGCATCTCAAGCAAATCAAGCTGAACAACGTTATTGATTTTTGTTCGTTGAACGTTGTTCATTTTGGCATGCTTCGGACGTTCAAAATAGAATCATTGGCATGTAGTTGATCATGTTTTTCCCTATCATTATGCTTCACTTACCTCAAATGTCCGTGTTCGCGGGCTGGAGCAGTATTTCTTAAACGACGCTGATTGCTCCGTGCTCTAAAGGCCACCGCAGTAGCCTACATTTCAGGGAGAAGATGGTGGTGCCTACTATGGTGGCATTGTCTGAGAGCTAAATTGTATTATGAGTTCGGAGTTCTTATGTTGAATTATCGACCTTCAGTGACCAGGATGTATTTGTAAACGACTTTATAGTGCAGACGTTGGTTGTATGGGCAGTACTCGACGTTTCAACCTTAGCTTATTTGATCATGCTGGAAAACTGGAAGCTGAAGGACGAGCGTCTCCGCCCGACAATATGCACCAGATCTCCCGTTATCAAGCTTCGCCCCGTTTGCATCGCAGAGGTTCCTTGCGCGACCTCCAGCTTTGCGTTTAGCGCCTGTTGCCACGCCCAGTTACCTTACGCGGCGCCTCGGTGGCGCTTTTCCAACGACGCTGAACAGCCGACTTCTGTTAGAAGAAAATAATTATGCCTAGAATATAACTCCTCCCATGAGAATTCTTGCGAGCGTGTAGCGACGTAATGCTCTCAAAAGGTTTTGCTGGTGAGGCGCGTTCATTTTTCCCTGTTATCAGGACTCTTTTTGTAACGGTCGGTTACGTAAAGAATTAAAAACAAACACAAGCATGTTACCCAATCGTACAGTTGATGCAGCAAAATCAGTTTTCGTCTTGTTGGTGCTTGACAAGTCCGCTCGAAACCAAAGATTTAATGGGCAAAGCTGCGGAAAGGGCTACTCTGGGGCTTGCACCGACGATTGAAGGAAGTGTTCGACAATTGCATGGGCTTTTAAACTAAGATACACATTTTAGAGACCCTCATTCAGAAAAAAACAACGATCATAAGCTGTGTTTATAATTAAGAGAAGTTTACTTGTGTGCTATCTTTCCTTGATGTTACATTTATTTGTGAGTTAGATGAACGGTCTTGAAATGGATAGCGACTTGCTTTGAGAGGAACGTCAGTACTGTCGGGCCTTGGAAAAGTCGCACGGCGAAATACTGTTCTAACTGATTTTTACGGACATGGTCAAAGGCTGCCTAATTCACCTAATAACAATCTTAATTATGCCCCGATACAATATTTGACATGCAAATGAGCATATCCCAATGCCTTGATTGACTGCATGGTCTCCCAAAGGCGACTGTGGCCAGCCGCTTAGATTAAGGCATCATCCGATGCTGATAATAACCCCATATACCATCATCTGGCTCATCTTACACCAGGTCGCAGCCAGGGAGGGGAGGGCGTCTTTCCCCTTCCTAGGCCTGGGTTTTTTCGTTTTATTCACCATAGATGGCTTTTGATAAAAAGTTAAAAATCTGTGTGATGCGCTCTCATCGCGCTTCCTCCCCCACCCCCTTAGGAAAATGTTGGCTGCACCCCTGTTCCATAAAGGAGAAGTCGTCTTGCTAGTGCTAGATACACTGACGTTGCCATCACTCCAAAAACACCCACTGTCAAAGTCCCCAAGGTCATCGCGTGTGTCTGCCAAACAAACAGCCCGGGGGTGTGACAGCCCGAACACGCAACCACGACATCGGCACCGCTATAATACATGTCAGGTCATTAGACCACTCGGCCACAATCGTCAGACACGAACGCTGCGCCGACTGGTCAGCGGTGCGAGTGTACAGCTCCGGCTCGTACGCCCTGGCTGAGCAGTGCGCGGTCTTGGCCTGCGCGTCCGTCTGCCGAGACACGTCCTGTGGCGGGCTAGACATCAGCCTGAGACACGTACTGTGGCGGGCTAGACATCAGCCTGAGACACGTACTGTGGCGGGCTAGACATCAGCCTGAGACACGTACTGTGGCGAGATAGACATCAGCCTGAGACACACAGTGTAGCGGACTAGACATCAGCCTGAGGCACATACTGTGGTGGACTAGACATCAGCCTGAGACACATGCCGTGGTGGGTTAAATATCAGCTTGAGACACATGCTGTGGTGGGCTAGACATCAACCTGAGACACATGCTGTGGTGGGTTAAATATCAGACTGGGACTCATGCCGTGTTGGGTTAGACATCACCCTGAGACACATACTGTGGCAGGCTAGATATCAGCCTGAGACACATACCGTGGCGGGCAAGACATCAGCCTGAGACACATACTGTGGTGGGCTAGTCATCAGGCTGAGATACATACTGTGGCGGGCTAGACATCAGGTTGAGACACATATTGTGGCGGGCCAGACATCAGCGACGGCCGTCTGGTACATCTGTCGCAGGCGGTCTCTCCGGGCGCGGCTGGACAGCGCAGGCTGGTTAAACAAAAATTGTCGCAGAAAAAATTACACGCTGAAATTTTCTACGCGTTTATCTGGAAAAAGACCTTTCGGTGGGCTTAGGCTTTGACCAGCGCGGCTGGGCAAGCCCTGTTGGCACAGTCTGGACGGTAAACTCGCACCGCGCGTCGAGCAGGAGGCAGCGATGGATGAGGAAAGCGCCAGCAGCTGGCGCCGGCCGGCCAGCCGCTGCCGTCCCCCGGGGCCTGCCTTGAGACCCACTCTGTTCTCCGAGCCCACAGGTGTGCGCCGCCTCCGTGGCGACGGAGAGCGCATACCGCTCCGAGGCGTGCTCTACGTTCAAGTTGAACGGGGTCAGAGGGTATGTTGTGACAGAGCGAGGCGCCTGTGACACTCTCGGCAAAAACAGAAGCCGAGGCTGCGGCGCGGGCCGCCTGTCCATCACACTGAGTAACTGATGGTGATTGGTCAGTCACAAAAGGCAATGGCAGCCAATGCGAGGGCCTGCCTCCCGATCCACCCATCCGTAGCGGGCTGAGTTCGAGACGCTTCAGTTGTTCGCTACTTGATCTTAGCAGGTATGGTCTGCGGTCGGTGGCAGCGGCCGCACTAGGGGTTAGGTGACGGCAGAGGGCAGAACAGACCGTGCCGAGCATTGCGGCACGTTAAACTTTTGTCACCATATTCTGCCCTTCACTTGGAATGGCACGATCGGATGGCAGGGGTCAGGACTCATGCAACAAGCGCTGCTGAGCATGAGAACTGGTTCCAGAAATCCATTCATCAAAACGGTCTTATTAAACATCTTGGATTATCGAAATGGACAGAGCCTTACCCAGTGTGTACTGCACGGTCACTGGTCGGTGTCTGTCATTGTTCGTTGTTTTTCACGACCACCAATCAGAGCGTGCCACGTGGCATGCTGAGAGTGCTCGTCATGGTGCATTCGAATCCTTGTTTGCGGTGAGAAGAGACGGTACGGCCAAGGGTCATCGGAAGCAAAGTCAACGATATGAGCTCCGTGTTAGCTTCGCCACGGACCAGGACACGAAGTGATGGTTGCGATGTTTTTATCCAGGAGGCGGTGCTTTATAGAGCCCCCGATTTTGACTTGTACCTGAAAGCTTCTGTGTGTATTGTGGAATGGCTAATTGGAACAGCTTACTCATACCCTGTTTCATGCACGGTAAACTATTTGGACCTTTGAGATGGCACACCCTGCTATCAGCACGCCTTGCACGCTAAGACCAAGATGTTATTTCAAGAATCCTAAGGTAACTCTGTGCTTTTAGAAGGGAGGGTGGGCCTCAGGGAAACCCCGTGGCTCGGGGCTCGTCTTTGTGGCACTCCAAGAGGCTCATTGCCACTGAAAGGCGACCTAAGTTTAATTTGAAGATCTTCTAGCTCAAAGTCGCATGAAAGTTGTGAAGTGTCAGTGTGGATCCTTCGCATGACTCATGATTTGTCGCTATCCGGAGCGCTGGATGGTGCCTACATTCAATTATCCAACTATTTAAGGATGACTAACTCACCCATAAACGTCAAAGTTGCCGTGCATTTCAAAGCGCTTCTAATAGTTGCACATGAATCACGTGGTGATGGAGATTCACGGCAGAGCTGCGCCGACTTCAGCCAAACTGAAGGAACTGGACGGAATACTTCAACATCTTGGGTCATGTTGACATTGTGCAAGTCCTGACATTTACTGCGTGCTGGCCTGCACTACTCCCACTAGTACATCGCGTCTTTTAAAACTGAGCAAGGTTATGCAGTTTGTAAACGCCTGATGATGCAGGGGACAGTGCCCCGTTGTCAACGAATTTGTGGTACCATGGTCTTGCACAGCCGTCAACGGTAATGAGGTTACCAAAATAATTGTGAACTGCTAGGAACGCTTAAAGTGTTGTGTAAGGACAGATGGAACAATTATTCGAAGTGCTGTCCGCAGAAACGTTTTTGCGTGCAGCGTCTTGACAAGCTATTTCTCCAATAATGGTCAGGTGTTACATGAACCTGAGAATAACCTAAGGATGTTTGTTGTGTAGCTACGAACAAGGCCATCGGCTGAACGTGTTTCAATATTAAATTATCGAAAATTGTGTTTTAAAATATACAACATTAGCAGTTTAAAACCGCTTTCTACGCGGACTCCGAAAACGGAAACGATTCCAGATTCATTCACCTCGTTTCTTAGAACTACTAGGCCTTGGCGGGCTTAGAGCCAGCAAATCCTATTAAAAACAAAGATGAAAGTACTCCGATGTTTAACATCAGTACATCCCCGTCCGTCTAACTCTTTGAAGGTAGACATTCCAAAGCACTGATCGCCTCTATCCATAAGAGTATGAAAAGGCAGCAGGCTCTATTCATTTAGACATCAGTCTAGACAATAGACATTAGACATAGTCTCTGGTGTTTCTGCTGTTTCCTTCTTCTTCTTCCCTTCCGTTGTCAAAACCTATGAGGCTCAAGCCTGCACTTGAAGGTTCCTGATGTGTTTGCATGCAACCTATGTCAGGCATGCTTTGATGCTTCGTTCTATCCAGTGTCATGCTCTGTGAAGGATGACTTCTTCGTTCCGCTTTGACTGATGTCATTACAATCTGGCAATTGCCTATGCTGCCACGTCAGACCTGTCTGCTTCGCTCAGGATGGTTGCCTGTCGATGCCACTGAATTCTGACTGGCAGTGGACGACGCGTTTTCCCTTTGCACGGTATTGCGCAACTGAGATATTGTCGCATGCGTGGCTCTCTGTATAACTCAGAAGTGACCTCAGGTAGCTTCGTTGAGGTTCATCGTAGTGGTGCGTGGCTTCAGAACGCTACATGATATGCGTGACTTCTCATCTGTAGTGAGATGGCAGAAATAGACAGACAACCACGCGCGGCGAAACAGGCCGACTTGTACCTCTCCCAAAAGTAACACACGTGGACCAGTGCACCAAACGTACAGAAATGTAATGTTATTCTCAGCCTTAAGGCCTGCACACAATACCGGCATTTGACTGGAGGATCGTATCGATCCATTGTCCTGCTCCGACTGCCAGCCTGTTTGATGTCTTACATGCGCGTGCTCTTCGACAGGGGTAACTACAGTGCTAACTATGACTACATTGGGATTTGGCAGCAGGAGCAACTGGCCCAGAGTCAGTTATGCTACCGCACTTGACTGGTTAGTGGGAAGAACTTCTATTTCGTAATGCCCATTGCTGGCAATGTCAAACAATACCATTTTACGAAACAACAATGTCATTCATCATTGGCCACGCGCTGGCCTTTACAACCTGGTTATAGTAATAAGAATAACGTCACTGAGATGCCTGCCCAGATATTGTGATGTTATAATCGTGTATGGCTGACGGCTAGAAGTCAACTAGGGAGTGAAATCTGAGCCAATGTAGTCGATTTTTAAGGATCGACTGTAATAACCCCATTTTGGACTTTTTCAGGTGGGTTATTATGTGTTTTGCCTTCGTGTTTGCATCTATGGTGGAGTTTGCTACGATCAACTTCATCGAGAAACGGCTCAAAGATAAGAAGAATAGTCTAGAGGAACTGAAGCGGCTCTACACAGAGCGGCACAAGGTACGCGAACATTGCGGCAAGCATCATAGTTATCCTCGTTAGTGCTTAGTGGCCAATATTTATAAGCGCGATTAATTTAGTTAGGGTTGCGTGTGCTGACTGGGCTCATTACCCTGTTTTTGGTTGGGTCATCTAATTTATTTGCCTCATTGGCCGCGAACATATTGCTACCGATCCGCGAGCATAGCACTTCTTATACGCGACCATACCACTATCGGTGCACGACCATATCGCTTCTGATGAACGACCATATCACTGATGGTGCACGACCATATGTTGATATTGATGCGCGACCATATCCTTACCGATGCACAGCCATATTACTCCTGATGCACCGAACATATCACTAACGGTGCACGACCAGATGCGTGATCTCATCACCACCGATACCCGACCTTACCAGCACCGGTACGCGAAGGTGTTTCATGTTCTAACATTGTAACACTTGCCATAACATTACCTTCACAGTGTTGGCTCAAATGAAGCCAACTGAGCGTAAAGCTGCCGGAGGTAATTTACAAATACTGCTTGAAGCTTTTTTCAATGGATGGCCTCGTTAGTGATCTTTAAAAGAATGCCAGTTTGGAATAAGCAAATTTTCGGAAGAATAGGCGTTTTTGGCAAAGCTGCCTGCCACCGTATGGCCTGTTGTCAAGACAATGTGTCCAGTACAGGTGTTTTAACTTTTTGCCATGCATAGGAATTTTAAAAAAGTGGTTGCCTGCTGTACTATATAACCTTAGACTCACGTCTGAAGGCATTAATTCTGCATTGAACTCTTTCAATATTCTCTGCAATTCTTCAATCTTTCGGACAACGCGCATGGAAATCGCAGCAGATTTTTAGGAATTTTTGCAAGGGACCGAATCAAATTAACATAAGCACCAGTCGGTAGCTACACATGCGCACTGAATTTATACCTGTCCGTAATTGCTGAACGTCCAGTTGTCGCATACGAGCGTATCATTCGTACGAGCACTGTGAGCGTCTGCGATATGGACGCAGAGCCGATGTGGTTCTTGACAAGTACTTAGCACTGTGTTTGATGTAAGAGCAGCTACTTGTAAAATGGACTTGATGCCGTAGAACTTGCAAAATATTCCTATGCCTGTCTAGCACGAAACGAACGAGATCGTTCAAAAGTCATGCAGTTGCGCACGCCACTCGAAACTTCTCGGTTGAAGCCGCCTGACCTTCGTGTGGTTTCGCAACTCCACATCTGGACGGTTATGTCAAAATATATTTGATACACGCTTGGATGGAGGGTCAAATTGCCCCCCCCCCTCTCCGAAGGTTTTTCCTGAATGGTTTCAGAACGGCGCGGCGTATCCGCACTAAATTTTACATAGCTGTAGAAATTTAAATAGCGGATCGTTTGGAATCAAAAATTTACATATCCCTCGTAAGGTCACCGACCTATGGTAGGTCAAAGTCAGGCCATGGTTTCAGCGAAGTCAATTTGATGAGAATGGTTCAATCTGATGCAACCACGGAGTGTTAGACGAATCCACACATCTCTGAGATGCTTTCCTAGGTAACGCAACAATTGAATGAGCAAATTACATTGACCAAAGTTCAGGTATGAAGGTCAGACCAAGCTTAAAACCAACTTGCTTTATTACTCTAGGGCTTGCTGTATGGGACAGTATCTGGCGCTCATTTCAAATTTATTGATAAGAGGAACCCCATTAGTGATCTTCCATGGACTTCCTAAAGATCAGAATAGGTAATTGACCTAAAATGGCCCAGTTCAACATTTTGTTTTTAGGAACATACTGCCTAGCGCAATCTTTGTCGCTTATTCAAATGTAAAACTCAGATCAGCCTTGTATGATTCCGGTCACCGTGACCTTCAAAAAGTCAAACAAGGTCACTGAATTTAAATGAGTATGTGGCCTTTTGCTTAGAAACAGGTATCAAGGTTTTGGGGGCACTTTGGAAACCAACCTATAATTTTACTTTGTTTGGCCCTATTTGACCCGAAGGTCACGACCTAGGAACCTCAAACTCTGACCTAAGTGAGTTCACATGCAGATCAACACTCCCTACCAATTTGGTATCCCTAGCCCTCTTAGTTGGAGATATCTCAGGGTGGGAGGGGGGTCAAATTGACCCCCTCACCCGAGCGAAGGGTATCCAGCCGGCCGCCCGGACGTGTGTTAAGGAAGTCAGTTTCTGTACCACTTCTCTGTCGGGCTTTACGTAATTCAGAACACGTGACGTGGAGGTATAGTCTCGCAACGGAATTAACACTAGTAATTTCAGCTATGCGTAACATTTCAATGCTACACTACTTCAAACTCGAGTCTGCACGAAGACCGCTATTGTTTGAACCTCCCCTCTTGTCAGCAGCGGGTGATGGGCCCCTGGGTGCGAGTCCATGGACCTGATGCCACTCGCCCCTGCCGGTAGCGGATGATGGGCTTCCTGGGTGCGAGTCCGTGGACGTGATGACGTCGCCCCTGCCGGCAGCGGATGATGGGCCCCCTGGGTGCGAGTCCATGGACATGATGCCACTCGCCTCTGCCGGCAGCGGCGATGGGCTTCCTGGGTGCGAGTCCGTGGACCTGATGACACCGCCCCTGCCGGCAGCGGATGATGGGCTTGCTGGGCCAGGCCTCGTGCGACTCCGGCGACCAGACATCGCTCTCGGCCCAGTCCGCCGAGGCCGACGACATGGTGGCCGCCCAGATGGAGTTCTCAGAGTTTGCCGGCGCCGCGCCGCAGCCGCTTGCAGAGCCCACCACCGACTCGCTCATGCCCACCCTCTTCGGCAAGAAGAAGGCCAAGTCGAGCTTCGACTACGTCATGGCCAAGCTGGAGCGGCTGACGGAGAAGGACCTGCAGGACCGGTTCTCGGTGGTCGACATCTATGCGCGGATCGCCTTCCCGCTGCTGTTTGGCGCGCTCAATGCCGTCTACTGGGTGCTCTACTTGTACTATATCTCCGACGAGCTGGACGCCGACGTGTTCGCGCTCGCCGGCCTGGTCGTAGGCAAAAGTCAACAGACTGCGGTCTAGCCTCGAAGCGCGGTGCGCGCGCGGTGCCGGTCCCGCCACGGATCAGGGTCAGCCGACTTCAGCCCAGTCGGGCGCCGCGGCTCGCGTCCTCCCTCATCCGGTCACGTGCGCCGGCCAGCTGACCTGGCCCCGCCTCCAGTTGGCGTCGGACGGATAGTTCCATGCAGCAGCCGGTAGTCTCGGCTGCCGGTGCTTGTTGATCTAGTCACGTGCATCGCCGCGGAGCCGGCGGCGTCGTAGGGCGCGGTCGGCAGTTGCAGCTAGTAGGGCGCGGGGGCGCGGTCGGCCAGTTGCAGCTAGTAGACAGCCCCGAACTACCCGCCCACTGATGGGCAAGTGGCGTTCTGCAGTTTTAGGGGTTGTAGAGGAACATTGGTGATAAGTGTAAGTTATTTGTCTGGGATCCACACTGTACGGGAATGCGGTGGAGGTTTGCATCTCTTCATGGGACCGCGCCCCGTCCCCCCTTCCCCATTGTGTTGCTGCTGTCCCCCTTTGTGAGCTCCAAAGGTCCCTACACGTTGCTAACAATCCTAGAAAATAGCAGTTCGGCTATGCGCTTTCAAAAATCAGGCCAGCCTCTCGATCAATGTTATGTGACATCCTCCACTGCACCACAAGGGTTATGGTTATAACGCATGGAATGCCATTACCAGCTTGCTTTTATAGACAATGTTTCATGACAAGGAAGAGGAAAATTACCTGAATAATTATGTAGCATCGTTACGTAGTGATCGACGCCTTTAAAAGCGTACGTGTGAGCAGAATACCCTCAGCAGGTTCACTATACGATCAAAATGGTTGCAAAACAACAGGCACCTTCATATTTCAACTTGTGTATTTTAAGTGCACGGCCCTTGCATTTTTGTTTCTTGTCGTCGGTCCTCGCGCGTAGCTGCCGTCTTTTGGTACATTATTTTGATGGGAAATTTGATAAGGAGCACGATTCAATGACTTGAATGACCTCTGACGACAGGCCCTCTAAACGTAATCTAAGCCCCAGATTGCGGGAGGCCTCTGGTAGCATTGATTTAATGCGTCCCCACTTGCCTTGCGCGCACCTCACAGCCCGAATCGGTCGGTCCGACTTGTACGAAAAATAAAGGATGCAACTATGATCTGCTCTAGTCCCGCACCTTTGCCTAACTATGATCTGCTCTAGTCCCGCACCTTTGCCTAACCATGATGTTGTTTATACTTACCCTCCATGCGTTAAGCAAAGAGGTTCTTCCTAACCCTCGCCTATTCTAAAAAGCATGCTGGTCGTGCAATAACGCACCTCCTGAAGTGTTCTGCCCATTTCTGACTTCGTCTGCGTTGTTCTTTGTAGGAGGTCGCGCCATAAGAGCTATACTTGCCTGTGATATATCGCAAACTGGGCCTAGATAGTTCAGTACTGATGGCTACGATGTGAGGAACATGAGGGTGCACATGCATGTGATATCGCTAAATACGACCCCTGGAGCTGTGTAAACCGTAGCGGCTACCTTTGTGCGCGTAATCGTATGGGAAACCTTAGCAAAGCTTCCCGTGTGGGGGGAAGTTTTCGCACCGTTAACCAGAACGTTACAGAGCTGGAATGGTGTGATCGTAGAGGGATGATGTTAACAACATCCGTAGGTCAAGCCTACACGTTATATACGATTGCATGCTTTGACGCAAGCTCGGCGATTTCTCCTGATGCTTCGCGTCAAGCTTGAGAAAATTCGCATTAATCGCTGTCGACTTCACATATAAACCTCGCTGCCCACAGCAAGCACCAACGTGCCAGGTCTACATAGACCTGCTATTTACTGTACGTTTTCTCTCCTGATAAATCTCTTGCGCTCCTCCCCCACTATTCTCGTCTCATCCTACAAATCACCTAATTTTGGTACGTCGTACGGCCATCCAGCCAGAAACGGATCGGAGGCGCCCCCTGGCCGGCCTGGTGACCCTGGCCAGACGGGGTACATACGTCACCGCCAGCCAGCGGGACGCGCCGGGCCCTGGCCGCCACCGCCGACCGCATTCCACCGCGAGCGTCTGTTGGGACGGCTATTGAATGCCGACTGCAATGGATGGTCAGTTGCCGGGAGTGGAGGCCGGCCGGGCGGAGCGGCAGCGGCGGCAGCGCCGACGGCGAGGTGAACCACGCCATGCCGTCAGCACCGACAGCGGGGTGAACCGCGCTGTGTCGTCAGCGCCCACAGCGGGCTAAACCGCACCCCGTCGTCAGCGCCGACAGCGGGGTGAACCGCGCTCTGTCGTCAGCGCCGACAGCGGGGTGAACCGCGCTGTGTCGTCAGCGCCGACAGCAGAGTGAACTGCACCCTGTCGTCAGCGCCGACAGCGGGGTGAACCGCACCCCGTCGTCAGCGCCGACAGCGGGGTGAACCACGCTCTGTCGTCAGCGCCGACAGAGGAGTGAACCGCACCCTGTCGTCAGCGCCGACGGCGGGGTGAACCGCACCCCGTCGTCAGCACGCCCGCAGCACTGTCAACCCGCCTTAATAGACCGTCTGCGCTGCGCTGTGCGGCATCATTTGCTTTGGGGCAGTCTGGTCAAAAGTTGTCAGCTCAATCGGAAGACGGCTGGGTAAGAATGCGGTGTACAGTATCTGATGCAGTAGGAAATACTGTAAGACATTTAATACGGTACCTCAGAGCATTGCCTGACTATGACTTCATAACAGGTGTCCAGCAGGGTGAGAACTGTGTTTACCTGGTTGATGGCATCTTTTTGAGGTTTCATGATGTTTGACTTATTCATTGTACATCACGGCTTTGGCCGAATCACTATTCGCGTACTTACGTTGGTCTGCTAGTGAGATATAATACAAATACATGTCGTGTAGAGTTTTTCTTGGCCCTTGTCTGTGTTTGGCGTTTGATTTTTCCATAGCCTGTAACAGATCTGATTGTTCCGATAGTCTGTAGGGATTGGACATTTCTTTGCCTCACCAAGCAACCTGTCCATATTTGTGGGCCGTTTCACCAGCACTAGCGCTGCAGGACACGAACTATCGGCGTGAAAGCACAAGTTCACATTTCGGGTATATTCTGGCATGTAGATACGTTTAATGTAAATATTTTATATAGACGTGAAATGCAAGATCAAAATAAACGATACCTGACCCGTGTTTGTGTTTGCCTTTTACAGAGCAAAAGGAGCACGCCATAATTTTTGCGAGAAGCAATATAAATGTCGCACCGACTCTTGGGACACCTTTGTGGGCTCCATATGCTATGCACGGTAGAATATTTGTAGAGTGATGCCAAAGAGAGTCAAGAAGCAAATATTGACGGCGTTACCAAGCCCAAAAGCCCAAGCGTTTCTCACACGTGTCTGCAGTACAGGGGTGTAGTTTCCTTTTGAATTTAGGGAGCTGCAGTCCCCAAACTAGCTGCCCAGCACACCTAACTTTGAAGAGAAAGTGGGCCAAATTGGGTCAAAAACCAGTTTGCTGGCGTATTATGATGGAGGGTTTCGTCAGTTTTCACCTTTCAGCCACCTCAACTAGTTTTGAGAAACCACGCCCCTGCTGCAACCCTGTATCTGGAGTCAAATAGCATTTCGAATCTTTTCCAGTGTTATGTCAGGCATCCTACCAAGAACTAAACGCAAACGAACATGAAACACATGCAAAGCTTATACAATTTTCCTGAGGTACGCTCTTCTTATGTCTCAAATTGTGTCGCAAACAGGGAGTCTTAGAATAATGGGTGCGTTACCAAAATTCTCCAGGAGCTAACGAAATCAATCTTCAAGGCTCAGAAACGTGTATTATCACCCGCTCTTACTGTCACTACCATCGGTACTATACACCATGTTATTGTTTGGAAATCGATGTGTCTGGCTTATCCAGCACCAAGACAAATACTAAGCCCCACAGAATGGCATACGGAATGTCAAAAATGTCTTCCGCGTGCAAACAGTGCATACAAATGAAGGTCGCTCTAAACAAATCAGCAAAGCAACAGTGGGCATAATGGTCCGCAAATAGGGACCAGATGGAAAAGTTGTTGATAAGTGATTGAAGCTGTACCACTCGCGTAATTTTGACTGTGCGCATTTCCTATGGCATTCCTGGTTGCACTGACCAAAGCAATATCCAAGACGTTGACTATGAATTTCATCCTCCAAATATTGAGCTAAAAAGTACCGGTACGCTACAGAAATAGCAGTATGTGCAGAATAAAGCTTGGAACGTCAGCATGCAGCAGTTCCCATCAGTGACGATAATCTCGATGACGACCGATCCGGGTTCAGTCATCTCGTCATCTCACAGAAAAGAAACATGGGTGGTCGCGTCCATCCCACACAGCGAGCTGGAGTTCAACACGCCACACAGTTATACGCAATGCACTTACAAGGCAGTGCAATCGCGCGGGAATGTTGCTTTTTTCCAACTACAACAGTACTGTGGTTACTTAAAAAGGTAGGAAACCCCTTTGTGGGGAGGTGGTGTATTACCTAGCTCAAGCCACCGATTTATAAATGTATATCCAACGCGTAGTCCATACGTTGACTGGTGCGCGGACGGATGATCGAACCAAAAGTGCATAATGGCAACAAGAGCTTAGGCCCGGCTTCACTGGAGCGCGGTATCCTCATGGCGGCGGTCGAGCAAGTCTTTCCTGATGATGCACGGGGTGTGGTGGAGCACGCGCCGCGGATGTGGCGCGCCACACACTGTTGTCGAGTCGAGGTGAAAGTTTAAATGCTTATGAAATGCTGATGCAACACAGGACGCAAACACGTCAAGCGGAGCACATGAATGCAACGATAATGAACTGTATAGTGACGTCTCGGACGACAAATGTGTGTAACGAAATCACCGATAGCTTCTGATTCGGCGACGGGGACAAGTGGGGGCGTAATGTGGGAAAAGGGAGGAGCGAAGAACTTCATGAAGTGGATATAACTGAACTGGGCCATCGATACTTAGGCAACGTGGCACCAAAGAGTAGAGGAACAATGATGCAGCACTTGGCGTTCGGTTCTGATGGAACTGTGATTAATACCGGGCATAAACACTATAGAAGCAGAAGGGCTCTTGGCAAGCCACTTGAGCAGTCGATATGTGACATCTTTACCAGCCAGCTCACCCCATAGCATGTTTTCAAAGCTGATGGTAATGAAAATTTTTGTGGAACGAGCAAAGCTAAAGCTGATGGTGAAACTAGTGGTCCAACTGCGCGTTATATCCGACTGACAAAACCATCCTAACACAAATGGGTGCGCCGCCGTAGTTCCGTTTCAAATCAGACTCCGGCCAGGTTCCTGCAATGAGTGCGCCGCCGTTGTTCCGATTCAAATCAGACTTCGGTCAGGTACCTGCAATCTCGAATGATGCCAGGCAGATCATGAGCAAAGACTGTCTGTACCGATTACATGAAGAAAGATGAGTGACACTTGCTAATCAATTCATGTAAGCGCATCAGCCGATAACGCAAACCCATGCCAGAAACGTTTCGTGGTCTTTGATCTAAATCCGCACGCATCCCGGGTGATTTCGCCACAGGGTTTACGATGAAAATGCCGGATGGGGCGAAACAACTTTTTGTAATCGCGCTGCCCCGACACGCACTGATAAATAATCGAATCAGTACCCGAGATTTGCTTTGGTGAAATATTTTTGAGCGCATGCTATATATATATATATATATATATATATATATATATAGCATGCGCTCAATATGGTGAAATATTAATGAGAACATGCTAGTAACAATGCCCACCGATACGCAGCAGGAGGTAAGGAAGGCGGCTGTGGAGCAGATCGAGAGGTGCCGAAGCAGTGCTGAGGGTGGACGAAGGACAGTGGAAGAGACTGAGGTCTCATCGTTCGTCGTCCCGGAGCAGTAACCTTGCGGCAAGTCTGTGCAGCAACCTCATAAAAGGCAGACGATGCAGTTATGTCCGAACAGCACCTAAACCCGCGGCTGTGCGGTTACAAAATGAGGTAAGCAGCAATGAGTCCGAGGGAATAAGGTGGCATTCCTTGCCACTGGCGTGGCGTCGAACAGTGGGTAAAGGAGGCAGCATAAGCGTCTGAGAACAAAATCGGACACAGCCCAGCGCCCGATGTCATTCTAGAAAAATCTCGATCGTGGTCCGACTAGCCGATGCTGCAGACGAAGTGACAGTTCGTTAGATGGCCTGTCATCAATAACTGTTGGCGTTCAAGCTGCTAGACCGTTGTGTTGTGCACAATTTTCAGGTTAAGTCTTCAAAGACCACAGTTTCAAACCTTTCAAATTCCCCTTTAATTCAAGGAAAAATGCAGACACCACCAGTTCTTTGTACATGATGGGAGCTTAGTTGCAACACTACTAAAGGCGACAATCTCATCATCAGCCTCCAAAGCAAAACCTGCCAGCTGCCAGCCCATCATAACCAAAACATCGCAATCATAGGTCGCGTGTGCACTCGCCCCCTCTCTCTTCTTCTCTTCCCGTACCTTTACGTAGACTTGGGTACGTCCTGCATAATAATTGTATAAATAGAAGCACCTAGACACTTATGAATAAGTTGCCGGCGTCCCCAAGGCTATACAACGCGTGCCTCCCAATTGCTGTCGAAAAAAAGCAAATTCGATTTAATGAGTTGTTACGTGCCACCAAAGGTGAAGCTCACGAAAACTGCATCGCATTGAAACGTGCTCGTTTTGTCCAAAGGCACTCATGCGGCGGCTCGAGATAAATTTGATGACGCTTTTCCTACGTTTTGGAACGACATGTGCCTGTTTTCTTATAGTAAAATCCGCATACAAAATCTTTATAACATTTCAACATGTCAAATTGCCCCTATGTACATACCCTGCCGTAAGACTGGAGCCTCATGTGTCTTTCAAGCATATTTTGTCCTAGTAGGTTTTCTACGTTTGTCCGAAGTATGCAATATAGGCGTTGCCATGCCTTTGATTTCACTAAATACATTGTTGGCCCCCACCCTGATTCGCCGTTTTTATAACGCGGACTGATAGGAGAAGTAGGGTCGACTCGATTCCCACCCATGAACTTTTTCAACGAAAATCCTGCTTGGTGATAAGTTTTGGCTTGCTAGGTCAATAACAAACTCCATTATGACAAGTATATGGTAAAATTGTCCCCAAATGAACTTTTGCAGCTTTACATGTTCAAATGTACGAGATGCCTGGTAACAACACACGATAAACAGAATATGACTTGTACAATGCTTAGTAAAATGGCGTGTAAATTTATGCAGTTAATGTGTTTCGAACATATATTTATTCTGCATGGCTCCGTTAATGTAATCACGTCGGCCCGCCGCTGGCGCCCGTTGGAGTCGTCGGTTCCGCCCGCCGCTGGCGCTCGTTGGAGTCGTCGGTTCCGCCCGCCGCTGGCGCTCGTTGGAGTCGTCGGTTGCCGCCCGCCGCTGGCGCCCGTTGGAGTCGTCGGTTGCCGCCCGCCACTGGCGCCCGTTGGAGTCGTCGGTTGCCGCCCGCCGCTGGCGCTCGCTGGAGTCGTCGGTTCCGCCCGCCGCCTGCGCCGGCCGTAGATCGCCGAACATCGTTCCAAGAAAACCGCCAATGCTCCGACGAAAGAAACGCTATGGCCACGTGGTCGGTGCCACAACACGTGCAATCGATGCCCCATAGGCTGCTGATAATTTGGGTGCTATTGCTTGCCATGCCGAAGAGGTATCTTTAGAAAACATTAGGGAGTGCCTCGACCTCCCCCCCCCCCCACCCCCATCCCTCCATCAGGGCGAGGCTCAAGAGGTCATTTGGCTTGGCAAAATTGTCACCATGTCTCTGTGGTTCCCAAGCCCAGAAACCGGCTTGGCCTCATCATGTGATAGCACGGAGCTGAGGGTGAAGTGTTCCTTCTCCAATCAAACTCAAACTCCCAGAATGCAACGAAACTGGCGCGGTAATGGACAATGCCCTTACATGCATCAGGAATTACCGGAAAGATGGGTAATGGGGTCAGAAGCTTACATTTGACGGACGTGGTTTTCACAAAAGTACTTCAGAGATGGATGAATGGATAAAACTTAAAAGGAGGGTATTTACTACCTACCGTGTTAACGATCAACAACACACAAACATGCATTGTCACACAGTGAGCATGATTCCGGTTACACGGCTGTTGGCTTGGTACATTTGTAACGTTCCTGTATGACCAATCATCCCTTTCCATAGCGATTCAAGCTATGAAGTTGGCCTGTCGCCAATCTTCCTCAGAATTCCACATGTTTGCAAAGATAAATCTACAAGTACCGCTGTAAGCATTCAACGCCGTATAAATAAAGACCTGGGTAGCTTCCTACAAAGCTACAAATTTGATACCGGCTTCTCTATTAGACTCCAGCTGGCACCACTCCCTTTGGCTTAACCGAGCAATGCAAATTCACACTGTTTATTTGGTCAAACAAAGCACGTGGCTTTACATTGCTGGCACGAGCAATGCCGCTGGGAGACGGGGCTGATCCACGCCGAGCTGCAAATGACACCCGCCAAAGTGAAGTGCCGGTTTAATGCGGTGCAGCTGGGGTCGGACTACGGAAAACCCGCCGAGAGAGTGAGGCGTGTCGTCGGATCGAACTGCAGAATGCCTGCTTCTGAGCATGTTTCGAGTTCTGTGCCCGGCAGATACCAGGGGGTCGCAAAATGATGGCAGGATTCGTCTGGCGTTTTGACAGTTGAGCTTCTATTGGTGTATGCATGTGGCCCGCAGGGGAAACAGGAGAGATCGGTCTAATTTTCACTGCTTTCGGGATTTGTATTATTCTAGACATGTTTGATCTAGGAACACGTGGCTCATGTCAACGTGATGTGTTCTGTGAAATGGCTATCAAGCCGTTCAACGAACTCTTCATCCCTCCAACGCAACTGTTGGATTTCAAGATGGCGGAGAAGGTGTAATCGCTGCCCCAAACGGCAGCGATTGGCAGATGCCCCAGCCGGTGCCGGTTTAATTCTAGCCAGTTCCGGCTAATCGCATCCAGCTGTTATAGGAAACATGTTCTCATGGGCTGATTTACTCGCGTTTTAATCGCTTATTTGGCAGAGCTCGGTCTTTAATCGATTATTTGACAGAATGTATCGAATTTGATATCACTACGCCTCGGCAACGCAATAGGGCTATGAACGGTCTAGGGCTGATTGGTCAATTTTCATCCTTTTTCATCACGGTGGCAGCCACGTAACTACTTGAAAACGTGGGTGTTGCCTATTTTGTGACTGGGGGGACTGCTCCACCAGTGAATTAATATTTTAAATCAAGGCTATGAAATTGCTGGCTTACAAAATCAGTTATACCGTTGAAGCCTTCAAGCATTTCTAGGAAGCGTCGTCCCTGCGCAAAGGCCCTCGAAAATTTGATCGAAAAATAGATATAAAAACGTGCTTCTCCCTGCATATAACTAATTTTATTCTCAAAATTGGGGGCTTTGACATTGCCAACTGAATAGGAAAATACAGCCCTGACCAGAGGATGCATTTTCTTGTCTAGGAAGCTTCCAAATTCAGCACAACTATTTTGAAAAGTAGAAAGTGAGCAGGGAAAGTGGGCGAACGAATGCGGTTTTACAGGTGCGACCAACCACGAGCTCATCTGGTTTCTTTGTTGGGCTGTTTGCTTGAAATGCATGAATTTTTCTCGATCACCAGAACGCTCAACTAGCTCAAACAGCTCAACAGAACCGTTCGGTGATTATGCAGTGCTTACACCCAGGGTAATATCCCATGTAGATGCTATACTATATGCTATATATATACTATACTATATACTCCATGTAGAACGAAGCTCAGTACATAAATTATACTGTAATGCCAGAAATATACTTGATGCACAATATGGACTGAGCGTTAGCTTACACTTGACATTTGGCTGTCTGGAACTAAAAATGGAGTGGCGCAGATACCACAATAGTGAATGTCTAAAATTTGAATGAATGTCATGCCAATGCTGGCAAGAAACTCTCAAGGAATGATGTACTGCATTACGCTGATAGCGTGTATCACTTGTTAGGAAACAATTCAGCATATTCGAAAGGAAACTGGTAAAACCCTCTTGAACGGATTGGTTTCGAACGCGCAACCTTCGATTTATGAATCCTGCACCTTAACGACGAGTCCACTGAGACCGTGCATTGCGCTTCAAAAGTCGAAACAATCATAGCGCGCCGCACTTGAAAACTTTGGCTCCGTACGCCGTGAGAGTTGGGCTCCTCTGAATAAACAACAAAGTGGTCAATGGATCAGCGCAAGATAAAAAACTTCTTTCTTATAAAGGCTGTTTTATCAAAACTAACGTGACGGCATTGGGCATGCGGGTCTGCCAACAGCAACCCTTTGGCACGTGAACCATATTATCTAGTAGGACAACCAGGCGATGGAGCGGTTGTGCTGCCAACGTACTTTGATGGGGCTGCCTTGGCTTTTTATGCTGATTTATTGATGTTGACCACAGTAAAATCCCCTAATAAGTTCGTATTTGATGCTTAGAATGCTAATTGATCTAGCAAATGTGTGTACCATTTTGTGGATGGGTAATCTGACGCTGTAGCCCGCGGCGTGTGAGGCCAAAGCCGCGAATGTATTCTTAAAGAAGGAATGCTTACTTATATTTGTATTTATAACTCGTTTTTGGATGACGTCCAAGCCCTTCGAATGAATGGATTTTGGGAATTAGAGCTCGTGCTACGCGGTGATTGTTGAGTGAGCGCTGACCATACCACACCATCTGATAGTGAATCTCCGGATGAACGTCAGGGTTTGGCTGCTCAAGTTAAACGTTCGTCAGCGTTTAGCACGGCCCGTCCTGTCCACTGAAGTCATCTGACCTTTAGCGTGGCGGGTAAAACCGGCCGCACGCCAATCCGGTCGGGGGTAATTAGCGAGCGCCTGAAGCGACTCGAACCCACCCCGCCAAGGTCGAGTGGGTGGGAAGGCAGGTGCTTTAACCAGCCGAGCTTATGGGACGGGTGTTGCAATGAGAACGGACGGACAAGGTGTTCAACGTCAACAAATCAATCCTGCGAGTTTGTCTTATCCTAAGCACTGTATAACTCTATACAGGTTCTGTCAAGCTGCTGTTCGGTGCGGTACGTATCGAACTGAGCTGAAGTAAAGTGCGGAGATCTCCTGCATTTGAAATCATGAAATAAGCAAATGAAATCAGTCACTTTGTCAGATCAGTGACACGCTTGTTTTGACTATTGCATTTGGCTCTTGCCGACGGTGCCTGGGATAACGACACAGGTGTCGGCTGCAGGCGTGGGCCATGGCCAGGGCCATGCGGTGGCGAGCGCTACCACGAGCCCTGCGTGAATATCAGATGGAGCGTGCTCCGCGCCTAGTTTCACATTACCGCGCCAACATGGCGTCTACGTGTCGCGTTTCTTGTCCGGTACTTCCCAGATCCCGTCCACGCTACCGAACCATGGCGTGCCGAGTTAAATAAGGCACCCAAGCGGCATCACATCGCTGATAAGGTAATTCAGGCCATGGAACACCCCAGTCACAGCACATCGATGCGTGGCAGGGCATGGGCTTGTCCTCAGCACTCAGGTAATTGGCATATTTGTCCGGTGTTGTTGGACAGAGCCAGCCAGCCATTTCTCTGAGTTGTGACGGCTGCACCACCGACGGTCTAGACGCAGGCCTGAAACATTCAGAGGGCTTTTAGCCGGGCGATTTATATTGAGAACACCGGACTTTCTTAATGGCGGCAATATCCGAAATGCCAGGGAGTGCTCCAAACGTCGAGGCGCCAGCCGCGTGAAGCATCTGACAGCGACATCCGGCGGCGGCAGCAGCCGTGAGGCCGCCACAGAGCGGAGCAAGCCGCGCCGTTCACTTCTCTCCTGCCTGCGGCTCTCTGCGCGCCGCCGGTCGGCGATCGGGCGCTGTGACGGAACACTGCGACGGACGCTGAAGGAGACCACAGTGGGCATCGAGCTGAAATTGCCGTCTGTGTTGTATACCAAAGGCACATAAAAACTCCGTGTACGAGCCCGGAACTTCTAAGCGTTATTCTGTGAAGTATCACACACTGGGTGCCATGATTAGTCAGTACTTCCCTCCTAAACGAACATGTAGCTGTGTCAGAAAGTGCGGCCAAGAACCTTTCTTCTTCGTGTTTATTCCACGGCCGCAGAAGGCGATCTCAACCCGCGTCCTTGAAACACTCTGTAGCCATCAAACAATGCCATCGACGCCCGGCCTCTGTGGCCCCAGCTGTCAAAGGCAGCCTCCAATGTCTTGGCTATCGTCATTACTGTAAATTGGATGAGGTGCGCCTTTCTTCTCTCCTTGGCGGGAAAGCTGGGAGAGAACGGCGGCGCGTTGGGCGGCAACTTAATTAGCTCTATCCGGTTTGGTGACGTCGGCATGCCTACAGGGAAGACTAGCTATCGACTGTCGATACCGGGAACGGCAAATGCGCACGCCGTCCGCACGTTATTTTCCTTCCCTATCCCACGGGACTTCACCCGGGGCCGGGGGAGGAGTGGCGCCGCGACGAAGCGCATGGACATTGTCCAGCACGTCAACAAGCCATCCGCGGGGCATTCTCCAGCGGACGGGCTGGCGGCCGGCTGATCTTCGTTAGTGCTGAACAGTCATCCTCCAGGAATTGGTTCGGCTCCAAGTCCATTGCGAAACTATGATCAGAGTCCGAAAAAATAGATGAGACGCAGCGGCGAATAAAGGGAAAATGATGTACATCAGAAGTAGATGTCATTACGGCGCACTTCCGGACAACGAGAGCAGGTCAGGTCGTTAGGCACCTCGTCACCACATCGATGGCCAGGACGTTCTTGTCGTCCCGACAACACGTCTTTGACAATCAGAGTCTGTGCTGCGTGGGTTGTCCGGCGCAGGCGCGGCGGTCGACGCGGCGGGAAGCACGCCGGCAGGGACCGATACTCATCATCGGCGGGACGGACGCCGGCGGGGACCGATACCCATCATCATCGTCCGCTCATCACCATCACTCTGGGCGGTCAGCACTGTTTACCAATCGGAACACGGCGGTTCCGGATAAGTCCACGCTCCGGTAAGGCTTTGTTTGATGCGGACACCGCATGTCACGCGTGATTAGCGGAGGGCGGATCTTGCCTGAAGTACCCAATGACACTCGCTCTTACTCATGCCTGCGGACCAGTGTGGGCATGTCGAAGCGTAAATGGCGCGAGGGCCTGACTGTTTTTCTTTATACCACACCAATTCTCAGCTATCTCTGGTCAGAAGCGCAGTTCACTGGTCTCCCGGCAGTCCCCCCCCCCGCCCTGATGCACGATGCCCCCCACCCTCAGCGCTTGCTGGTTTTAGTCAACCTGAGCCTTTCGGGTCAGGATGTACCCTTTATGGAGCTAACCGGGACTGACGGCAATCGGCAAGAGCTCGATGTCGTCTAAACTGGTGGGACGGATGAGGAAGGCAGCGGTGTACCTTAGCATAAGTTAGCAATCCCTCAGTTAAATAACCCACGCAAACGATGTTCCATCACGGACCGGTGGCCGCAGAGCTTTGCTATGCCAGTCAATACCGGCCATTCGCACGCGCCATCGTGTGGACCGATGGTGCTTGTGACCATTCGCGCACGCCACCGTGTGGACGGATTGTGTTTGCGGCCATTCGCACGCGCCATCGTGTGGACCGATGGTGTTCGCGATCATTTGCGCGCGCCATCGTGCGAACCGACGGTGTTCATGTCCATTGCATGCTCGGGTGCCGTTTGGAAGCGTGCATATTATGCAAGATGGATGAGCAATATGAACGATGTTTGGAGCGTTGTCCTCGACTGGAAGCGCCCAGCTGCAGACAGCCGCCGTAAACTATGGTGCAAGTTCGCCCGTTGGAGTCGGTGGCTCATCAGGTAAGCTCTTTAAGACCTGGACCACCCTGTACTTAGTGAATGCATGAAGAGTCCCGGGCCCCTGTAGGGTTATAGTCACGCTAGGTCAATCGCACGTTTTGCTGCGTTGGCGGTCCTCAGGCTTGACAAAGACGCTCCTAAAAGCCAGGGCGATTCGAAGCGGTGACCTTAGAAGGGGAGCTGTATGGTCCTACCTCGCACACTATGCTAGAGGCTACCAGAGGCTCGGAGGAGACCGGTTATGTCATTTGTAAATCGGAGGCAACGATATTTGTAGGCAGAAAGCCAGGATTTACGATCATTATAAAGAGGTAAGCCGTCAGCACTGCTCTAGACAGGCATGGTGGGTTACAATATCGACCTAACGTTTGGTGTCCGTCACGAAGTTCTTCCAAACAGCACAACTGTGATGCTGTATGGTGCGCCCAATGTACCAGAGCACAGTAACCAAAGTTTAATCTGGTCAAGTATGTGAAAAGTTTTGCGATTGGGCATTTTGCAATCGTGCTCAAACGTCAAGTTACTCCTCGTTTACGAGAAAAACCTCTCAGTGAATGCGACTGTTAGTTAGCGATGCTTCCGAATGACTCGTGCAATGTTCTGGGAATCCTTTCTACACGGTCCCGCCTGGGTTGTTGGATCTATTCCAAGAAAACACATGCAGCGATTTGATGAAATAAAGACTTGTGTCTGGAAAACGCAAGACGAGGAACTCTGATAGGCTGGCAGCGGACAATGCATGCCAAGGATCCGACAATGATCACCTACGACGAGGAACTCTGATAGGCTGGCAGCGGACAATGCATGCCAAGGATCCGACAATGATCACCTACGGTGTCCGCTATGTGCTGATACGTTTGCCCATGCGGGTTGGCACATACTCATCGTCTTGACCGCGACTTCGCCTCCTCACTCGGTCTGACGAGAACAAGACCAGTGACAGGACTGAGCGGCACAGAGAGAGCTGAGTGGTACGTGAGAGGACTGAGCGGCACGGGAGAGAGCTGAGTGGTGCGCGACAGTACTGAGCGGCGCGGGAGAGCACGGAGTAATACGTGAGAGAGCTGGGTGGTAGGTGAGAGAGCTGGGTAGTACGTAGCAAGACTGAGCGGCACGGGAGAGAGCTGAGTGGTACGCGACAGGACTGAACGGCACGTGAGAGCACGAAGTGGTACGTAAGAGAGCTGGGTGGTACGCGACAGGACTGAGCGAAACGTGAGAGCACAGAGTGGTACATGAGAGAGCTGGGTGATAGGTGAGAGAGCTGAGTGGTACGTGACAAGACTGAGCGGTACGTGAGAGGGCTGAACGGTAAATCAGAGAGCTGAGTGGTGCGTGGCAGGACTAAGCGGTACCTGAGAGAGCAGACCGGCACGTGACAGAACGGCACGTGAGAGAGCTGAGCGACACGTAACAGGGCTGAGCGATAAATCAGAGAGCTGAGCGACACGTAACAGGGCTGAGCGATAAATCAGAGAGCTGAGCGACACGTAACAGGGCTGAGCGAAAAATCAGAGAGCTGAGCGACACGTAACAGGGCTGAGCGATAAATCAGAGAGCTGAGCGACACGTAACAGGGCTGAGCGATAAATCAGAGAGCTGAGCGACACGTAGCAGAGCTGAGCGGCACACATCACCTCCGGACAATAATTCGTTTTAGGGGCTGAAATTTAAGAGGGATAATGAAAACGACACATGTGCCCTAAGCATGGCTGGATGCTCTGTTTTAACGTAACTCGTCGGTTTTCTGGCTACGACCAAACTTCATGTAACACAAATCTATCATATTCTTTTGTATACTCTGACCTTTTCTTATGGTAAAATTAAAAGGAAATTTCGAAAGCATTGCATCAGTATCTCTAGGTTGCATAGGGCAGCCTGAGCAATTTTCACCTTGGAACAGATTCGGTTAGCACGAAACGAACGCTGCCCATACATTTACTTGTGCTTTGAGGATACCTTTTCTCACGGAAGACGTACGTCGTAAGACTCAACGCCACACTTGGGCCATAGTCTGAATATCGATAGCGAGACAGCCAACATATTTTTTTCTTATTTCTAATTCAACCTCATTTTTTGAAGTAGAAAGGAAACTTCGTGCCCATCATGTGAACGCAGGTCTCAGGACAACTTATCGCGACGCAATACTGGCCTTACCTGACGTCAGTTTACGGAGATCTTTTCATGAACGAAGTCATTATGGGTGCGAACAGTTTGTCGTGGAAGTGTTTGCGTTTCGTTAGGCTTTGCGAAAACCGTGGCCAAACGGAACAGGCCCGAGAGATGCCCACTTTCCTGTTAATCAATAAGTCACCTAAGTGAAGTCTAGGTGCGCTGATGGATGTTGAACCATATTGTGAGCTCCATATGATACACTCCGACCGATGCTCAATCGCTCTTGTCGCTCTTCTTAATGCCCAGCACCGTTCATCAGCCAGTGTACCGCCTTCGCGCCAATGCCACACGCGGTTATATAACAATCATGTCATGTGCGATGGCGTTGCCAACTTGTCTCTTCGCCGCTTTGTGATTTCGACCCACGACCAGATTCGAGGTTTATACGTACATGACATTTTCTTTCACCTGCGACTTTTTATATGAGCTGTTGCATTCTCTTGGCCTCTGCCTTACTGCCAGTGCGTGCACTGATGAGGTCAAAGGGGTCCATTTGTTGTAGATCGGCCTCATTATGCAATACATTAATAAATCAATAACAGTCTCGCCGCCAGGTGTTATCTGCTCTGTCCTCGATGGAAAAGTCAAGAGGGGAGCGGGTCATGCAGCATTCCATCAGATATCAAGATTTACCTACTATGTATGAAATGCTGCGACAGTCGGGAACCCAAATAATGTCCAGAGTTGTTAACGGCAAGGGGCCCGTAAAACGTCAGACGGGCCCTCGAGGCGGTCTGGAAGCAGACGGGCATTAGAACAAACGACTCCAGTGGACTCCTTCGATGCTGGTGCTTTAGTATGGTGATGTAGCGCAGGACAGCTAGGTGGGACAAGGTAACCTCCAAAAGGCTAATGCCTCAAAGTCAGCCAGAGTGCTGCCACACGACCTGGAACTCAGAAGACACCAACAAACGCCTGAGGGGGTAATGGGCGCGAGAAGTCAGGGTTGCTCAAAAAAGTAAAGGACTGGAAACAGTATGCGAAACACAACAGAATTTGAATACCACGGAGAAACGGCTAAAGAGACTGTTATACCCGATAAGACCACAGGGTTTGCGCTCAGAAAATATTCGAAGATCTGCAAATGTCAAGGATTTTCGGAAAGTCACGGCAGTTTCACTGTTAGAGAGCTAACAAGTGAGTCAAAGATCAAAAGGGTTAAAAATCATGTCGAAGCACCAAGCGCTGTCCGAAAGGCATCGGTACCCATAAACAACAACGGTCTGGTAGGCCAAGTCATGCCAAAAGGGTTCAGTCATGCCTAAACAGATGAGAGGCATCGGAACGTCCGAGAAGGAAGAGGTTGAGGTTTTAGCCCATCAGTGGCTTCCGCGGGGAGTTGAGGGGGAGGGGGGGGGGGGGGGGGGCGACCACCGCGACCAGATCACAGGTAAACATGATCTGATCACGGAGATCACGGGGTCACAGACGTGACCAGATCGCAGGTAGACATCATCTGATCACGGGGATCACAGCGTCACAGACGTGACCAGATCGCAGGAAATCCGACCAGACTAAAGGGCTCCGGGTCGGTCATTGGATGGACCAAAGACCCCAAGTGAGGACGAAATGAGCAGCAAAATGAAGATTCAAAACGACAATGTGTCATCAAACAAGTTAAGTTACCAGAGGCACGAGAGAGCAGGGATCTCAAAGATCAATGTCAAGCTGCTACGGAAATAGTCTCCTAAGGCAACCCATAGATCTGGCTGATTTGCATGAAGGTCCCCAGCGCTGAAGCCTTGTAAACGGTCATAGGAAGTTGTGCTGGCAAAATATGACGTGGACGCAATGGGCTAAAAATAGGAATCGTCGAGGGGCCGTCCCCTCGTACTAAACAGCGCCGCACATGGCGGCCATCTCGATTGCCGCCATGCACATACAGAAACGTATAACGTTAAAGGAGGCTTCCTTTGATGTTTTTGTCGCAAATATCGAGGCAAATTACGGAACCCGTATTGCCGGTCAGCTTTAATCTGACTTCTGGTATTCGGCGTATTCCTGGAAAACGACTAACGCAATGTTTCTTCGATGATTTTAACTCCACCGTGCACTCCGTATGGCTTTGTTTTGGAATTGCTTGAAAAAATATCAAGCACGCTGCTGAAATTCTGGCTAGGTGAGTTTATATGTCTCTAAAAGTTGAAACTTGCCACCAAGGTTTGAAATTTCGCACTTCGGCGTTTCATGATTGGTAAATGAAGTTCAAACATTGACCTTTTTGACCAGATTTTTCCTGTTAAAGGTCATGTTATTCTAACTTTTGCAGGCACTCTAGAGGGGGAAACTTGAACCACCAAAGGATTTTCCAGAATGATATCCGAACGCCGCGGCGAAGCCGCGCCAAAATTTGCATAACTTTAGAGGATTGAAAAGTGGATCTTTAGAAAGCAAAATTAGATGCATCTTGTGAGGCCGCTGACCTATGGCAGGTCAAATCAGGCCATGGCTGTCAACAAAGACCATTTCTAGGGAATCATTCAATATGATCCAACAAGGGAGTGCAAGACAAAGCCATACATATCTAAGATAGTTTCTAAGGCAAACCAATTTAATGTAGAATTACAACCAACTCAATTGCCCTGGGGTCAGGCATAAAACGCAGAACTAGGTCAAAACTAATCTGCTTTTTTTCTCGTGAGTTTGGTTCCATTTAATAGTTTCTGGCGCTCATTTCAAATTTTTAATGACAGGAACCGCAGGGGACGTGATCCATGGATTTAGCAAAGATTAGAGTAGGTCCCTGACCTAAAATGACCCGGGTCAACATCTTGCTTTTAGGAGCACACCGCCCAGTGTAATCCCCAACATTAATTCAAGTGGCAAAATAGGAACAATCTCGTAGTGATTTGGTCACCGTGACCTTATAAAGGTCAAAAAGGTCCCTGACCTATTGACTTTTTACTCAGAACAGGTATTTAGCTTCATGGTAGTTGCATGAGGAGTTCTGTGGACACTTAAGACGCCAATCCGTAGTTTGACCTTG
>NW_023596136.1:14043536-14091036 GCF_011947565.3 Pollicipes pollicipes | reverse complement strand
TTCTGTGTCGTGTCATTACAGTACCGAAAATATCGATGTAAGACGCTCACCGAATGCGTAAATGAGTCAGCATTGCAAAAAATTATCTGTGTTCTTTATCATAAAAGTGGCGTAGATATCCGGCACAATGTTTAAACTGGTTAGATGATGTGATGGTCAGAGGGAAAAAGTTTTCGTTTAACCGGTTTGATAAAATCTGACGGCTGTGTCCTTATTCCTAGTAAATTTGGCGAAAGAAGCACATACTTAAGGCATCAGCATAAAAATAGGCGCGGAGAAATAATGTCCCTATTGAAGGCGAAGCCGCAAGCAGCATCCAGCGAAACCAAGCTTCATGACATATGAGTCATACACACCATTGTTCGTTACTTGTTTCATTGCTTCATTTTGGTGAGATTAACATTCTCACATCCGTCCGCAGTAATCCATACCCTTTCCGCGCGGCTTCGCACGGGCCGGCGCCGCGTGATGCCCGATCCCCTCCAAGCTCTCACTCATTGCCCGTATCCGACAGCTTAGCCAGATCTAGCGTCCCAGCCGCCCAACCCTCACTTGTTTTCTTCCTGTGTTACGTAATGACATGATTTTAACATGCGCTATGACGGTGCACAAGAGGTCACACACGTGGATGTTCCGGCAGCGCACTGGACAACGCTTCGGTGCGATAGCAGTCATTCCCCTAACCTCCCGCAGCGTCCCGACAGCTGCGCTGGTACAATATGGCGTCCAAACGTTTACGAAATTTAGCCTTGCAGCAGACGGTGTCTTACAGGCACCCATTCAATGAGCAGCTAATGACCCTCGTTTCTCCCGACCCGGTGAGTGATACGACGGCATTCGCCACTGCTACCCGCTCATCGTTCGGAAAACCCTCCGTTCTTTGTCGCCCTCAGGGCAGAAACACCCGACTTCCTTTGAGAACGTGTCGTGTATTTTCCGGCTCTCCCGCGCCGGCCGCGGCGGGCGCGGCAGCCCAGTGCCGCATCTCGGCAATACTATTAATCACATCCACACATACGCATGTCACCGTATCTACATTTGTACACATACAGTCAGCCGCGCACCCAGCGAAAGTCGGCGCGCCGACAATCCTATGGACGGCTGCGAGCGGTGAGTTCAATTCACAGAAATGATGAGCGCCCACCGAGACGCGGAGGGAATGTCGATTATTTGATCGCCGAGGTCCTGCCCAGGCGCAGCCCGCCCCGCAGCGGCAGGTCCCAGACCACAGATGACCCCGGCGGGGCGTGTTCGGGGCCGAGGCAGAACGGTCAGAATCGGTGGGACACATCAGAGAGCTTGTCGCCCGAAGAGCTCGTCGAAACACCAGCGACGGCGACGGCCGACGCCGACAACACCCCCGCCCCCTCCCCACCCTCCCTGTGATTGTCGTCACGTGAGAACCAACCCCGCCCGTGTTGGACACGAGCCCCACCCACTGCCCGGCGGCTCGGCACCGCCCCGCCGTCAGTCGAGCGCTCCGACACACATAAACCGCTTCACAAAACACAAACAACACGGCGCGCGCGCACCGCCGATCGGCGCAGCCGCCTCACCGAACAACGGACGGCTTCGCGTCGCGCTTGGCGCCGCCTTTTGCACTGACAAGTTGAGCGGGTACCACCGCCGCCGGCGGCGGCGGGTGTTTATGGCTGGTCGCCGACGGCCGGCGCTCAGGCGCGTCAGCCGTCAGCTGACTGCCGGGCCGGCGCGCCGGCGGGAACGCCGGCAGGCCGAGCGACTTCTGGCGCGCCAGGATCGGCTGGCCGGCGGCCGGGTGCGCCGGCGGCCGCGGCGGCGCCGCCTGCGGCCCGACCGTGGCCGTCTCGTGCCAGGTGCGCGGCCGCGCCGCCGCCGAGCGGCGCAGCAGCCGGTCGTTGAAGAGCGCAGAGATGAGCGGTAGGTCCATGTCACGGCTGGCGGCGCGCAGCCCGTCCATGTCCAGCTCGTCGTCCCGCAGCGCCGGCGCCGGCGCCAGCGGCTGCGCCAGCACCCGCTGCTGCTGCTGCTGCTGCAGCTGCTCCAGCTGCTGGCCAGCCAGCTGTCTGCTGTGCTGCTGCTCCTGCTGCAGCGCTGCTAGTTGCTTTTGCTGCTGCTGCTGTAACTGCTGCTGTTGCTGCTGCAGCAGCTGTTGCTGCTGCTGCTGTATGTACTGCTGGTGCTTCTGCTGCAAGTATTGCTGCTGCTGTTCTACAAATTTCTGCTGTTCCTGTTGTGCATACTGCTGCTGATGTTGCTGCTGCTGTACATACTGCTGTTGTTGCTGTTGAATGTACTGCTGCTGCTGCTGCTGCTGGACACCGGCCTGCAGACTCCTGTTCGGTTGCCCGAGCCCGTGCAGCGCTGCTGCCGTCTGGTGGCTGCTGGCCAGGGCGGCCGGCGACGTTCGCAGCGCGGCGGTCCCGCGCGACGCCGGCGCCTGCTGGCTCATCCGCTCCAGGTGACGCCGGATCAGCTGCTGGTGCTTCAGCAGCGTCTGCTGGCTCACCGTGGCTGCAGACTGCTGCTGCTGATGCTGTTGCTGATGTTGCTGCTGTTGCTGCTGTTGCTGTTGTTGTTGCTGCTGCTGCTGACGCTGCAACATCAGCTGGCTGGGGAGCGTCTGGGACACGCTGTAGTGCTGGGACACCTGGGCTCGTGCCTGTGAAGGTAGGACATATAGTTGGAGGCAATGTACAGGAGGCAGGAGTATCACATGCACGCTATATCAACACACCATCGTAGCTTGCAAGCAAATGCGGCCAACTAAATGCCAACTAAATGATCTTGCCAGCAAATGCAGCCAGCAGCGTAGCTGGGTGAGCGGAGCATGACTGATAGCGTGGAGCTCACATTCCACGCAAACATACAAGCTCGCGCAAGCAGCTCGGCTGGGCCGCAGGACGCGCGCCGGACGACCGGCGACGACAGGCGAGAACGAGCCCGCGCCAGCTCACCTGGCTGTAGGGCGGCGGCGGGCGGCCGTGCAGGGTGCGCGATGCCAGGAAGTCGGCCGACGACGAGAGCAGATTGTCGTCCGACTTGGCGCGCACGACGCCGGCCGGCCGACGGTGGCCGCGCGCCAGCAGCGCCGCGCGGTACAGCTCCACGTCCGAGTAGGGCTCGCAGCTGCCTGACAGGCTGGCCGACGACGGGTACGTGCCGTTGGAGGCCAGCGAGTGGCTGCTGAGGTGGTGTTGTCGCCGGCGCAGCCCGTCCAGCCGGTCCGACACCGAGTACGCCGAGCTGTACGTCTGGTTGAGGCTGGAGGCGCTGGACGCGTGCGTGCTGCCGTACAGCGAAGCGGCCACGGTCGGCGTGCTGCGGTACTGCGAGCTCAACTTGGGCGCGCGGTATGGCGGCGGCGGCGGCAGGCAGCCAGCACCGCCCGCCACCAGGCTGCAGTCCTTGGCGTCCATGTACTCCTGCCGGCTGATGTCCGGGTCCTTGAGCGGGTAGATGACGTAGTCCGAGTCGGAGAGCAGCTGCCGCTGGAACTGCTCGATCTGCGTTTGTGTCACCTGGTTGATGTAAACGGTGGCCAGGCCGGGCCGCGGCACGTCCGCCGCCAGGTCGTACTGCTGCAGGCGCGCCGCCGCTGCCGCCGCCGCCAGGTTGGCGTACACTTGCTGGGCGGCCGGCGCGCCGCCAGCCGTTTCCAGGTTGGCGTAGAGCTGCGGCGCGCCGGCGGTCGGCGCCAGCGCCGGGTGCGACGCGCGCACGTCCAGGTAGTTGTTGCCGCGGATGACAGGCAGCGAGCCGGGCCGCGCCGGCAGCGCCGCGTGCACCGGCTTCGGCTTGACGGGCATGGCGCCGGCCGGCGAGCCGGACTCCAGCCGGCCGACGAAACGCGGCACGCCGCCGGCCGGCAGCCGCGCCCGGGCCCGGCCCAGCGTCAGCTCGGCGAAGCTCGGCGTCTGTGTGACGGCGGCGCTGGCGTGCGCGCGGAACACAGTAATCAGCGGCCGCGTGGTGATGAAGCGCGCCGGCGCCTCGCTGGAGGGCGGCGCCGACGCCGCCGGGACGGAGACGATGCGCGGCGCGTCGGCGGCAGGCGGCCGCGGCGGCGCGCCGACGGTGGGCGGCGCGGCCGGCGCCGGCGGCGGTGGCGGCTCGTCCGCCTCGGCTGTCTGGCACGACTGCGCCAGGCCGACGCGCGTCACCGTCGTCACCGTCGCCATGGAAACGGCCGTGGGCGTCGCCCCCGTCTCGGCGATGCGAAACTGGCCGTGCCTGTCGTACGGCACCTGCACGTAGTCGCTGTCCGTGTCGAACGTGCTGGACACAGTTGTCTTGCGCGGGAACGAGCCGGGCGTCGTGATGACAGAGCCGACCGACGTGTGCGCAGAGTGGACGCTGTAGTCGATGGCCGCCTGGCTGCTGGAGTTGGACGTGGCCGAAGCGCCGCTGCGCACGCTTACATTGTCCGCTGCCGTCGCGTCCTCATCCTCGGCCGACGCCGCCGGCACGCCACCGCCAGCCGCCGCCTTGTAGAACGGCGCGAAGTCGCTGCCGGTGGCGTCGAGCGCCGCGTAGTCCTCGGACAGGTTGTACACGGACGAGTCGGCCGCCAGCGAGGCGGCGTCGTCGCCGTCGTCCAGCGCTCGCGTCGAGTCGGCGGTGCTGGCGGCGCTGACGCCACTCGCCACGCTGCCCTGCGAGAGGTGCTGCAGGCTGAGGCTCTCCGACGCCGCCGAGCTGGACGCCGCGTGGCGCGGCGAATCTCCCTGGCGCGCGTTCAGCGTGCTGCTCGAGTTGACGCTCGCGCCGTCGCTGCCAGCGCTGCCGGCGCCGCACGAGCACCGCTCCTCCGCCTTGGCGGCGCCCTTTCGTGTCCGCGCCCGGCACGCGGCGCACGGGCTGCCCGGGCCGGCCGCCTCGTCACTGCACACCGACACTGTATCGTCCTCCACGCACGTGCTGCAGCAGTTGGCCGGCGACGAGAACATGCCCTTCTGCGCGTGTGCGCAGCCGGACGCCGGCGCGCCGCCGAGCACCGTGTGCACCGCCTGCGCCGGCAGCTTGACTAGGGAGTAGCGGGAGCGGACGGTCGACGCCGAGTGCTGCGACGACGAGCTGTGCACGCTGCCCGTGCGGCTGACGTCCTGGGGCGCCCCGTCGGCGGACGCTGCCGCGGCCGCCGCAGCCGCCGCTGCTGCTGCTGCCGCCGTCGCCGTTGTCGCCAGCGACGGCCGGGAGGAGGTCGCGGTCGCCTGGACGCTGTCAGTGAGACAGCGCGGCGCAGGGATCGTGTCCTCCTCCACTGGAACGAAGTCGGCGCGCCGGTCAGCACGGGGCGGCGAGGAGTCGGCCACGCTGCGCCCGGCACACAGCCAGCACGCAGCCGACTGGTGGGAGCCGCGACGGTGGCGCGGACGCTCGCCAATGCAAGGCAGCCGCAGACGCGGCAGCCAACGACAGCAGGGCGCCGCGATTCTCACGGGAAAGAACAGTTAGTATTGGAAGCTTTTGCAGTTCTCATAACCTTCGCTTTCCTCTCGGCCTGAACCACTCTCACAGCACAGGCCCGCCCTTGCCGCGGCGCGCTGCCGGCGTCGTGACTGACCTGTCGGTGACCTCTGGGAGGAGCGCAGCGAAGCCGAGTCCAGCTGCGAGAGCGAGCGGGTGAGCGAGTCCATGCCGCTCTCCACGGACTCGGCCGGCGGCGAGTTGATCATGATCTCGCTCTGCAGGTCATCTGCAACGTCCGGCGTCACGACTCAGTGAATGGAGCCGGCGCCGGCGAGCGCCGCGCGGCGGACCACGCGTGACTCACGAATGGCGGCCGGCAGCCGCCCCGCCGGACGAGCTCGTCGAGCTCACGGCCGCCGCGAGGGAGCGCCACGCCACGCCCGCCACACGACGGACATTGTTATCGGTTCAGGCGGTGATGGGCGGTGAGGTTCTGCACCTCGCGATGGGCATGCGCTTCCCGCCCCTCGCCGCCTGGCGGTACCCGCTGGCGGAGGGACGCCCGTTCACCCGACTGGCCAGGGCGCACGGAGGCGCTGGGTTCCGCGATACGCGCCGGCCTAAAAGCAAGCTCTTCCGCTTGCCGAGCCTCACCATCGCTTTCGTCGAGACTTTGGACGGTCCGGTCGGAGACGATGCCGGACGTGGTGTTGGACGACGTGTTGGAGATGACGGAGACGCGCTGGTCAGTTGAGCTGCCCGGCTTGCTCAGGTACTCCCAGCCGGAGCGCAGCACGCCGGCGAACTGCAGTGATCCGCCCAGACTCCGCCGCTCTGCCAGACAAGACACCGCCGCGTGACGTCACAGTCCCAGCGCTGCACCGGCGAGCGGCCGGAGCGCGGCACCGACGGGCTTTACGGGTCACAAACCGGCAGCTCTACCGGCCGCCGAGACGCCGCGAGCAGATGGTAAACAGAGGCGCACACCGGCGGGGCGCCGGCGCCCGCCCCGCTGCGAAACACTGTCCGGCGCGTGGGGTGCGCGGTGGCGCCCGCTGGACACTGGGCGTGAGAGCGCTCCTGTGCAGGTGTTGTGTCAGCGATTCGGGAGCCCACGGAAGGCCTCGCGCGCCAGGAGACCGCAGAAATGGCCGGAACCGCGAGACAAGTGAATAATACCATTATGCACGCTTGCCTGGTCCGCTGAGCAATGCCTGTTTGCTTCCAGCGTCCAGCGGCGCACCTGAATAGTCGGCGGCTACATTTACAAGCTGGATTATGTGAAACGGGTTCCTCTCCCTGCTTACGGAAGCACACATCGGTGCCCGTCAACCGTAGCGGTCCAGAACGGAGGTTCCCACATGGGATATCCCGGTGCCATGTTGTCGCCGTTCCCAAAACATCAGATGTCCTTGATGCTGATGAAAACCAGGCGCAGACGGCACCCATTACCAATTGTCATGTTTTGTCATGCAATGACGATTTTCGCTGAACCACAGACTTAAAGGGCTCAGCCCTAATCATAAGGGAAGTGCCGCGTCGGTCGAATTAGCAGGACTTCATGCCAAGAAACAAGTCATGGAAAACGTGCACCGCGTCTGTAAAAATGTCCTGTTACGCGACAAAAGTGTATGTACCCAGGACTTCAGATAAGACGCGTGTCCACCGGATGCCGCTACAAGACCACGAGCCTGTTTGAACAACATGGCGGCCCGCGTCTTGAGTCAGGGTCGCCGGCGTGTGTGTGTCTATGATGGCATCGCAGCTTGCAGACTGCAGCAGGCACGACAAAACCCTGCATGACAACTATACGTCCGCCGCCGGACACGGAGCTGGTCTGCCGCCAGACGCTGGTCGCCGGCCGGTCCTGTGCCATATCTGCACCAGACAGAGGAACACGGCGCAGGCGTGGCAGCCGGCGGCTCGGGGCACCAGTGGGTCGCAAGGTGGACTTTGAGCTCGTGGCGACGAATCGTACGCGAGACTAACGAGTTCACATCGTGCCATGATCGTGATATTGGGGCATTGATTGCCCTGGAGTTTCGTGCCCGGTTGAAGCAGTGAAAACGAAAACAAAACAGTGCCTGGCGCGTATTCGAGGTGACAACAGCACTTAAAACGGCCCGCATCACCGAAAGCTCACCTTCGTATGAATTCTGCTTGATCTCCGCCAGGCGTTCCTTCAGCGACTGCGTGAACATGTGGATCTCCTTGCAGAGCAGGAACAGGTGTTTCGATTTCTCGTCGTGTCCGGTGTAGAAAGTAAACTTCTGGGTGAGCGCTCCAATTTCGAACTTCTTTTTCTGAAACCAGGTCACGGTGATCAGTTGTGGGTTACCACCAGACAGGTACGCTGGTAACAGGTGCGGTTACCACCAGACAGGTACGCTGTGATCCGACTGAATGACACCGGTAAAAACAGCATTCCGACAGACACCTTGGTGTGGCGAGCCGCCAGAGATCGCCCATTGCGATGAAATTCGCCCCGTTTTCACATTACGCTCTTTTTAGATCGTCCCGATAGCTTTCAAGCTCGGTCGTCCGGTAAGGCGGGCTGTTTTTGGGAGAGTTGCCACCCACGCCAAAGCCAGTCCCGGCGCCGGCGTCCACTCGGAGTTCCGCGGAGTGCCGGAGTGCCAGCGGCGCCCCGCACCAATCCCATTCCAACCCGATTCCTGACGGGTCGGAGGCGGAGGCGGAGGCCGTCCCCCGGGCTCGGGTCGTCGGAAGACAAACACCTCGCCCGGCCGCCGGCCCGGCGGAAAAACAGAGGCCGCGGGGCAGCATACCAGACGGGTCATCTGACTGGCCGCCACCCACCGCCGCCCACTCCGGCCCCGACCGAGGCCGCGCGGCCCCGGAGCGAAGGCCGCGTGGCCTCCGGAGCCCAGGCAGTGGGCTGGGCTGACATGGAATGGAGCGGAGTGGAGTGGAGTGAAATGGAGCGGTGTGGAGAGGAGAGGGAAGGAGAAAGGAAGAGACGAGCGTCATCCGGGGGATTAAGGGTCCGCAACAGCCTAGAGCTCCAGTCATAGCTGGGGCGCGAGACCACGCTGACAGGGACTCTTGTCTGCTAGCTGAAGCAACGGCACATGTTGCCGGAGTGACTGCAGACATTCCAGCGCGAGGGCGTCGCGGCTCAGGGACGAAAAACGGCGAGCGCCGGCCCTTTTTACGCCCGGATCTATTTGCCAGGACGGCGGCGCTAAGCGGCACAACAGCGCCGGCCGAGAAAAAGCAAGGCCGCCGGCGCGGCTCCGCTGCCAAAGTCCAGCCGTGTGCGTCTGGGAGCCGACCGTGTGGCCCGCTCAGGGTCCGCCGACGCCATGACCAACAGAGAGCCGGGTGACGGGCCGAAGTCCATCGGCGTGCGTCAGGAACAGCACCCGCGCGCGAGGCAGCAAGCGGTCTCCGCGGGCTGGAGGTGCCCGTAGCCGCCGGCAGGCGATCAACGCAGCTCAGGCCGGAGCGGAGCGTGCAGCGGCCTGCGCCGCCCCGCTGCCCTTGACCAGGGCAAAGGTCGTGCCACGGGGCTGTTTGGTTCTCATGTGGTCGGCTCCTGCGCGGCGAAGCAGCTCGGCACGGTGCGAGCCGCGGCCGAGCCCGTGCGACCGGCGTGCCCCGGTCCAGGCGAGCTCGGCACGGCCGGCTTCCAGGCTCACCGGCGCGCACGTGAAGCGCACGCTGGCAACGACGGTGACTTAGTATGACCTGTGCTGATGAGGTCATCAGGAAAGGACCAACATGCGGCGCTTACGGACCACGCTGCACAAGCAGCATTTACTTGTGAAATGATGATGTCTTCTATGCAGTATGAAACGTTGCCTACCTGGTTTTTCGGCGGAGGAAAGGCTGCGGAGAAGCGAGCGAAACATTACGCCTTTGAGCGCAGTACATCACGGCAAGCCAGTGCCGTCAAGAACGTGCCTGCGGCGTTCCACCTCACCGCACCACCGATCCAGCCCGACGTCCGCTCCGCTCCACCACGGCGCTCCGTTCTCGCCCGCGCGCGCCACGTGGGGCGGCAAGCCACCCTCCGCCCTTCTCGCCTGGCTGCGTGCCGTTATGGACGCGCGCCTCGGCCGAACCGACAACGATGCCGGCGCGCCACCTCGCCGTGAACGCTCCGGTGCGCCGGCTCATGGGCCGCTTCCTCCCTGGCCAGACGCAAGTACGACTGTGCATTCCTGCGTCAAGGTTAGCGGGGCCCAGCCGGCCGGCCGGCCGGTCGACAAAGCCGCGCCGGCCGCCAGCGCCGCCGGGAACTCGTTCGGCCCAACCAGCTGCCCGACTGGTGTTTGATACGAGTCGCGACGGCCGTGCGGAGTCGCCCAGCGACCCTCTGGAAGGCGCAGGCGCCGACTCGGGCCGGGTTCGGCGCTGACGCGCCGAATGCGCACAATTGCCTGGATACAATCGCGGCGCGGCGCAGCGTTCACGCCTCATTGGCCCTCCGGTGATGCGGACAGCGCGGGTCAGGTAAGGCGAGGGCGCTGGCGCGCCGCGGAGCCGGCGTCTCCCGAATCGGAGGTGCGCGCCGAAAGACGCCACCGGGCTGAGAAAAATCGCCAGAGGAGACCAATGTTTTATCTTAGACGGACCAGGGGGAGGTGACAAGTGGACAATACATGGCGAGCTGAATAGTAATGGGAAGAGATGCCAGGGTCACAGATCGGAGGCAGATAGGGGCGAAAAGGTCTCCAGCGATGCTATCTCGGACGGCCGCCTGACGTATGGCACAAAGGAGATGTAAACAAAATACCCCCAGCCTTTTGGGAGCGTGTCAGCGACTTTGGGGCCTTTGTTCGATGTGGCATCGATACGACCGCGCGGACAAAAGCCACTTTTACGAGACGACCGACGACGAAAGCGTGAAGCATGTGATAGCCGTCTGGACGAAACCTGGCCGCCGCCATACCGCAGCTGGCTTGCGCGCCAGCCCTGGCGGCCGGGCGCAGCTTCGGCTAGCGCCGGCCAACGCACGGCGGCCTGCCGGGAGCAGCCAGCCCGGAGGATGGCATTCCTCGCCACTTTACGTGCAGGGCTGCCGGCCGGTCGGCCATGCAGCCGGCGGCGGCCGCCGCGTGACGCCCGCTCGTATTTTACCGGCGCTCGCTGTCGTTTGCAAGTATAACGTCTGGCCGGCGGCGGCGCCGGCCCGCCGGACAAACAGTTAAATTACGACGCTGGCCCGGCCGCCGACGGCGGCGGCGGCGCGGCGGCCGTGGCGCGCGAGCGGCGGTGCTGGCGCGGCGCGGCGGCGCGGCGGCGCGGCGGCGCGGCAAGGCCGCATTCTTGGGCCCGCGCGGCCGCCGTCCTCCAAAGCGCCCGCGCGGCTGGACACCTCCATTCAGGAAAGTTCCCGCTCCGGCGGCGGCGGCGGCGACTGCCGTTTCGGACGGCGCAGCGCCGTGTCGAACGCGCCCAGCGGTCCGACGCGCGAACGCCGCCGTTCTGGGAAGCGGCTGGGAGCGGCCGGCCGTCCGGCTCCATATTTGAATAGCCGGCAGCGGCGCCGCCGGCCGCCCGGCCTCCGTGAGCTATTGGTGCTCGGTAATGGTGCACTATCCGCGAACGCCGCCGCTCCAGCGGGCCGTTCTGCGGCACGGGCCTGCCCCAGCTGGGTTAATCGACCGTGATGGCACGGAGTCCGTTCCGCCGTCGTGCAGCTCACCTCAAACGTCAAGTTGTTGATGTTGGTCCACACGAACGACGCCAGCAGCTTCCGTGCGTTGTTTTTCTCCTCCTGAAACCAGAAGCCGCGTGAGACGCTCTGTCGGCTCACCACCGACCGCATGACGCTTTGACCGCTGCCGACAAGCACGACGCAGAAGCGGCCCGGAGCGCGCTGCTGCGCACAATTAGTGCATATCGCCGATAAGCATGTTGCGAGTTTGACCGCATGTGAGAACAAGCGGCGGCCGCGCGCGGCCGGCACCCCCGGCGCTTTTCATTTCACGGGCCATGATATCAGGCAGCGCGCACAGAGGCCCGCGGCGGGCGCGGCGCAACGCTCCGCGCCGGCAGCGAGGCCCGCACCAAATTAATGGCCTCTCATACAGCTACAATTTCACACCGGCATAGTTTTCCCAGCCTTATGAATTGGTGAGTGAAAGCGTGGACGGTCGCTTGCCGCCGGAGAGCGACGGAGTGCAGGTGGTGGCCGGCGGAGAAGGCCCGTCGCCGCTGCCCGGTCCGCGCTCGGGCTACGGAGAACTGCAGTGGGGCCACGCGCTGCAGTTCCCGATCCGCCGTCCCGGTCCGCAGTTTTGGCTCGCAACGGCTCATTTCTCCGCTCAGATCACGACGGCAACTTAGTCGCTAGCGCTTCCTGCGCCTAGGTCCCGAGGCGCTGCGGAGGGCTACCTGTACGAATTCAGCCCATCCTATTTCAGTCGACCCTCGCGGACAACTGCTCACATATTCAGAAGTCAGGCGTTCAGTGCTCCTCCGAAGGGCACAGCGCTCGTTGCGCTCATGGCTGCTGCGCTCATAGCTCACGTTCACAGCGAGCACGGCGGAGGCCATAGCGGACCCGGGGGAGGCGAGCTCGACCTGCGGCGACCGGCCGACCTCATCGCTCTACTCTGCCGCTGCGCAGGCCATCTGGGGGCGGCCGCACCGCCGGACACCTGTCGCGCGGCATAGTTTCCAAGGTGAGGCGCCCCGCGCCGCTTTGGCAGCTAATAGCGCCGATTGAATGGGGGCGCCTCGAGACGGCCGCCGCAGAGACAAAGGCGGACCACATTCCGATGGGCTCATTACTGCCGGTCGGAGCCGCCCTTTGTTCCCGGCCATGCTGCCGGTAATTGCGCCCGCACCGCTCCGACAGGGCCGTACCCGTCCCCGGCTGCGCGTGAGGAACGGCCGTCCTCGGTGCGGGAGGACGGTTTGATGCGAAGAGGAACTGCTGCGTTACAGATTAGGGACGCTGACATCTATATTTCGTGGCACGCTGACCGTGTTTCTCCCCGTCCTGATGTGCGCAACACGTCGTCCGGTCCGATGGGGGTTAACGTCCCCCCCCCCTCCCCCAGTCCAGCAGGAGCCCGCATCATAACTGGACGCCAGTTTATCGGCGCTTAGCGGAGGCAAGCGTGCGTCTCCCCCTCCCCTCCCGTCCCGTAAGATAGCGCGCAGGAACAGTGATACTCGCAACCAGTTAGCGGACTGCACCGCTCCACGCGGGGAATCGCGATAGCGGGCCAGCCAAACACAGTCCGGCCGACACCAGCGCTGGAGACTGCAACGCCCCCACACCATAGCATCGAGGAGCTCGACACGCCACGAATCACTAACACTACGACCCATGACGACGAATAAGCACCGTTGCGACAAACCATAATCGGATCCTAATTTACTGCCTTTTTACTACGACCATCTCACGCGTGCGCTAATTGTAAGCCCGTCGCGGCGCGGCGCCTATTCACAGCTCGCCGGCCGGCCGCGGCCGCTACCCGCGATGGCGGTCGGCCGCCGCGGCCGCTACTCGCGATGGCGGTCGGCCGCTGCAGCTCCGCGCGCCATGCGCGGAACTGGCACGGCCGCCGCCCGCGGCGGCCACGTCACGGAGCGCGCGACAAAGGCGGCGCACGTAGCACGGTAGCCGGCGCGGCGTGCCGCCGGCGCCGGCTCCGGCTCCGGCTCCGGCCCCGGCCCCGGCTTTGGCAGCGGCGCGCGGCCGGAGACGAAGTCGCGACCGGAGGCACGTGCTGGTCACCGCAGCGGTGCTTCGGCGCCGCAGGTTGGAGCGTGGAATGGCGGGCAGCGCGGAGCGGCGCACGGCCCACCCGCGCACTGGTCAGGAAGTGGAGCGCATGGCGACGCCCAAGCACCACGCACGGGAATGTGCGAGGTGACGAAAGCACAATGAAGCCGGCGGTGCTGCCCAGATACCAGCCGATACATGGGACTCCAGTGAGCATGCATACCGTGTGGCTCGAGCCTGCGGGACAGGAACACCACCCGGGCCCGCAGCCGGCGGGAAGCACCGGCCGAGCACATGATGGCCGGCGATATCGTGCAACCCGGCGGCCACTCTCACCACTCGAGTTTGTTAGCGTTCGTAATTAGCACTGCGAGGGCATCCCTGCGGGTTTTACCGCCGGCCTGAGCGCCCATGTCTCGTCCGGAGAGGTTTACGGCCGTTTGGGAGCGGCTGTCTGGTAAACAAGATTGACGCCCGGCGAATCGCGTCACAGCAACTCCGGCGCTTACGGTCGATGTCTGTTTACAAGCCGTTACGGCGAGGGCAGCGGCGGCGGGGCTGGCGCTAGCACTTGTCGCTGCGGGCGCCGATGCATTGCGGGGTGTTGTGCAGGCGGGGGCTAAACAAGCCAGAGGCCTGTTAAATCGGCAGCACCGGCGAAGACTGCCCACAACTGCTTCCAATTACGGACACTATGTGGGTCAATTACTTCACGGCTAACCAAGCCCAATGACATCAATTACTACTAGCCTCGTATTTAGGGCCTACAATGCCGCTTCCGCGCCGTGCAGACCCCACACCGGCACCACTTTAACGCAGGTGAAGAGCGTTGTCTTCTATGCTGCCCACGCACGTCGTGCTACGCTTCTCAGGCGGAAACGCTCCGCTTTCGCAATGGGTCGACTGGACAACAGAATCAGCTAGACAGTCCCCCGAAGCGCCCTGTATTCAATGCCGCTCAAGCGCGCTCGCTTGACGCCTCTTGGGTTTGTTACCATGCTCGTCGAAAGAGCAGCCGAGTGACGTCTTTCGCGGCAAAACTCCGCCGCCGACCGTACCTCATAAAGTTCGATGCCGTTGGGGCAGATGCCGAGCAGGATAGAGCCGGAAGGCTCAGATTTCCGCCGCTTGAGTCGGTAGAGGTGCAGGTTGTGGGGCGCCTCCATCGCAGACGCCTCCTTGATGTAGGCTAGCTCCGCCTCCGTCTTCGGCATGTCCATGTTGTCGCGGTGAAGCGGCGGCGTGTGGTCCAGGATGTAGTCGACGCCCACCTTGGTGATCAGCTGCGACAGAGCCCGGCGGCGTCAGACGGTGGCACGTGGTGCCAGGCAGGGTACGGGGGCTCAGACAGCGGCACAGGGAGTCAGGCAGTCACGGCAGTCACATGACGTTACGCAAAGTTCGACAGAGTACGGTAAGGCTTCGTAAAGGCCAAGTGAGATAGTGTAATAGGCGGCAACATTAAGTAAGATGTGTCAGAGGGAAAGCAATATCATGTCGAAGTAAGGAAGTCACAAACAAAGGACATAAATATCAAGCAAAGCGCGAAAAAAGTGGGACAGTTTTGACCAAAACTAAGACGCCAAAAACCATGAGATATGGAAACAGGAAATGTCCTGTCTCTGTCCGGAGGGTCCAGGGCGCGATTTGCTGACATCTCTCTGGGACCAGGGCAAGGCGCAGCCATGGACCTCACGGTAGCCGGCGTTCTCATGCGAGCTGCCGTGCCTTACGCTTATTAACGTCACCCTTGCTGACCCCATTTTTGTGACGTCACCTTGGTACCCGGTGACCCGTGGCTGAGCTAAAGTGAAAACTACACCCTGCACTCCCGGCAAGAGAGGGGGGGGGGGGGGGCAAGCTTTACGACTGGGAGCAATCATGTACACGGATGGTCACCTGCGAACGGCGCATTCGGTCCGGCGCTCGCTGCACCCCGTGTGAGCCCTTCCGCACTTTGCGGTCAGTGTACGGCCAGTCTGGCCGGCTGGTCGCTCAGGGACGGGCCGGGTCCCAGCGGGCCAGCGGCCGGCGGTGAGTTACCACCCCACACGCAGCGGTGGGCATGTTGTCGTAGGTTGGTGGGCTATCACTCGCCCGCGGACGGTTCGGCTCCGCGGCGAGCTGGCCACAGCGGGACAGTGGGACGGAAGCGTTAAGCGAGAAGCCCAATAAAGCGTGTCGCCGGTGATTTCAGAATGAGTCGACTGAGTAGCGTGTCAACACTGACACTGAGAGTTTCAGGAAGTGGCCAAGTGCTCGGTAATACTGCATGTATTTCATGAAAAATTCAAGGACTTACATTTTCTTTCGTTGGCGAAGAAATAAAAGTGCTTATCTTGATCATTCCCTAGGCACTATAAATGCGAGGTTCGAAGTTCGTAAACTGTACAAGTGTATATGCAAATTTATATCGGTTTGATAGCATACAAGAGACTTTGGTTATGTGAGCATGATGGTGCTGTAGTATCATGCATATTGTGGCGACGTAGGATGACACACGCCCGGCGGCAAACTAATCTGCCGGATAGTTAAGGGATTCGCGAAAAAATATGTTTTATATGTGTGTTATACCATGCAACTTAATATCAAAGCAGACGCATGCACAGATATCGCAGATGACAGAAAATCACAAAAGAGCTAACTTTTCTGGACCCAGCCAGGAGATCCGAACGCGAGGTGACCCTGTCGATCGCCTAATGTTTGTCGCCGTCCGGTCCCAATGATGGTCGGCCTCCGATTCAACGCCACTTGCCCGGCCAAACCAGACGCAAGCCGGGGACCTGCGCTGCGCTCAGAAAACGTGCAGAGCCGCGATCCAGCAGCTGTACCATAGTCCGACAGACTGCGGACGTGACGCGCCCGCCGCGCCCCCTCCCCGCCCGCAGGCGGCGCCGCTCACAGGCGCACGTCGGTCGCACAGCCGGTCACGTGACGCGCCGTCACTAGCCGCTGATGAGGCCGTCAATGAAGCGCGCCGTGTGAGAAACACAAGCGCCGCCACCCGGACGGCCGCCGCCGGCGGATGTGTGCGGTCGCCGCATTAATTAAACACGAGCAGCGCTCGTGTGGCCGCGTTCGATCGCGCCGCGCGCGCTCGGCCCAGCCGTGGGGACGCGGCCGCCGGCGGGCGGAACGGGCCGGCGGCACGACCCGACGCCGCCCGCGGCTCCCGCCAGCGCACCGACGACGCTCGCCACCGGCGCTCGTCTCCGCCCCGGTGGGAACGCGCTGATTCGGCGCCCAGGCGGACCGTGCACATCCGTACACAAAGTGCAGACAACCGCAACTGATTTATCTGGTGGGAATACTGTGAAAACTGCGCAGTTGTAAACATTGCTGAATACACCTGTCCGTCCGGCAAGCGTGCACTGAATCGCGGTGTTATGTAATGTGCAGGTCTCACAGACGTGCTGGTCACCATGACTTGACAACGCATAAATCCTGCCACCCGGACCCTCGTCTGCAGTTGCCTGAGCTTCGTGTATGACTAACCGGACTATCATTTCGGTTCATCTACTTTAACCCTGAATAAAAAGGCGCCAAATCCGCAACCTTCCAGTTTTTGGCCTAGGTTCGGGGACATGTTTCGGCCCATCCCTTGCTCCTCCTGCACCAAAACACAGAAACTTCACTGCGCCGACTACTCACCCATTTGGGGAAGTACTCGGCCGGCTGGAAGTAAGCCCTGCCGGCGCCCTCGCGGTAGTTGCCGACGTCGGCCTGGAGCGCCCAGGCGGCCAGCAGCAGGCACGTCTCCTGACCGCACATCTGGCGGTGCACCAGCACGTTCTCCCGCAGCTGAAGGTAGTAGTGGTGTCGGCTGACCCGGTCCCTGCAAGGACACATGTACAGGGTTAGCTCACACGGTGGTGCCGGATTATGCCGTCCCTGGAGGGACACACAGGGGTGCCGGGTGATGCCGTCCCTGGAGGGACACGCAGGGGGTTCGGGTGATGCCGTCCCCGGAGGGACACGTAAGGGGGTCGGGTGATGCCGTCTCCGGAAGCCGTCCCTGGAGGGACACACTGGGGTGTCGGGTGATGCCGTCTCTGGAAGCACACACAGAGAGTGTCGCATCCCACAGTGGCGCCCATGGCTCCGTCTCCAGACCAGCAGGCGGGGAGGGTTCCCTCACACGCAGCGGTGCAGGCTGATCCACCCGTTGCCTCAAGGGAGGGGAGAGCGTCGGCTACCCCAAGGGGAGGTCTGGCCCCTGGAGGGTCCGACGTCGCAGAACTGAAGCCAGACGGGTGAAGCACGCGGATGTGGAGCCGCCGGGCTCAAGCTGCAAGTCGCGCTGAGTTGCACCGGTGGCTGGGTTGCGGTGCAGCGTGGGAAGGTGGGAGAGGAAAGGGCTGGAGGAGCACGGGGGCACAAATTAGCATCGCCCCGAATGTGTTAACAGTGAAATAGCCTGGCATCGGGTGCGCAATTATCTCAGGAGCTGGCACGCCCGAAAGCCACCAAAAACAAGGAAGCGAATGCAGCACCTAAGAACAACCCCGTCCCATCCCCAACCCTCCTGGCACCATGACTGAACGCGCACTCTAAACACCGTGATGTCCTAGATTTCGACACGTCCTGATTTCTTCAGCAAGGAAGTTGAAAAACGACATGAGGCTGACGGGGTGTCCGTTAAAACACCGTGACCTTGTTGCCCCGTAAAGTCGGGCGCGGACGGCGCTGGGGCCGAGTGACTGCGCCCATCCGCAAGCCGGCCGGGCAGCGCGTGCCGGTGTACCGCCGCGTCAGACTACACACGACGTCCATCCGTCGCGGCGCGTTCGCAGTGCGCCGACGGCAGCTGGGAGGGGCTGCCCGCGACCGGCGGCGCCGCTCAGCACGCACGCGCCCGGCGACAGCGCTGTCTCCGGGCGGCCGGGCGGCCGGGTGGGCCGGCCACGACCGGCTGCCGTGCCTGCATGGGCAGGAGCGCGCGGCACGTCCGCCCGGCTGCAGGCGCCGGCCAGCGCCCGGCACGAAGGCCGCGGCCGCAGCCGCCGGCGCCAGCAGCGCGGTCGACGCGCGGAGGACGCCGCCGCGCCGCGCCGCCTGGCGCCGCCCCTGGCCGGCCCTGAGCGCAGGGGCGTGCAGCGCGCGGTCGGTGCTGGGGGCGCGGCCGTCGGCACACGCCGCCGCGGCCGGTGCACCGACCGCGCGCCGGCCGAGAGGCGCCGCCGGGACCGTCCCACGGCGGCCGACCGGCCAGCGCCTGCCGCCGCTTCCGGCATGCTCGGCCTGGAGAGGAGGTGGGGGGGGGGGGGGAAGGGGGGAGATTTCAGGGAGGACGCAGGGAGCACCCGGAGAGGGGGGCGGGGGTGGACCGCGGACGAGGAGAGCGATGGAGTGAAGAGAGGAAAGGGAAAATGCAGGCAAGGCGAGATTAACACAAAGGATACGCGACGCGGGGCGTGATAAGGATGCACAAGGTGGGGTGCAGCAGCGCAAGCAAGCCAGCGCGAACATTCCGTCGCGCCGGACACGACGGCGCAAGGAGAGCATCGGCAGACACTATGGCCAGCGGCGCAGTCCCCGCGACCGCTGGCAGCACCGGGACCACAGCAGCGACCACGTCAGCAGGCTGGCGGCCCATAGGCGCCGGCAGCGGCGGTCATCACAGCGGGGGGTCTGCGTACGGGTGATGGCGAGAGGCCTCACCTAAGAAGAAGGTGGCAGTCCACGTAGAACTTGACCCGCAAACCGAACTGAAGGAGCGGCCGGCTCGAGCCGTCCAGGCCCTGCGAACACAGGGGTTCGTGAAACACTGGAACACACTGCTAGCCGCCTGCGCCGCCAGCGTCAAGTTCAGCTTGGTGGCGTCCGGCGGCCCCGCCGCCCCAGCGCGGGCCCCTCGGCGCGGCGTCCGGACGCGCGGCCACTCCCGACGGCCGGCGCCGCGGCGCCATCGGATCAGGCGCGCCACGACCGCCGACAGCGCGGCCTTGTGTCGCCCGCCTGTTTTTACGCTCGGTCAAACGGCCGGGCGGTGCCGGCCGCGATGGCAACACGAAACGAGGCGGCGGCAGACGGCGCTCAGAGGCCAGCGCAAATCACGCCCAGCGATGAGAAAGCTCGCGACTATCGCACACATCGTGTCTGGCCGACCGGCCGGCTGCACCTCCGCCGGAGAGCGCGGCTGGAGCAGCTGCGGCTCTCGCTGGAAAACGAACTGTTCTAGTTGAGCTGCTGCTACAGCTACAGACAGAGAGACGGCGGGGGCTGAGTAGTCAGCGACTCAGCGTGACACGCGAGTCCAGACAATGACGGCAGGGGGGGGGGGGGGGGCGGCAAGGTGACAGGGTAAAGTGTCATCTGTTGCCGTCCACAAGTGCGGCAGCCTTATCACGTGCTTCACCGATTTTCCATGTCGGGAAGCATTGCATGCCTTAGCGGGGCTTGTACGGGTGACGTCAATGCGTTCATACACCGAGGCCACTGAGGTGAGGTAATGGTGGTCGAACGCCACATCAGGTACTGCAAGTTTGACTCATGCCGTTTGTAAACATCAGGATTTATCGCTGCTGACATGCGACAGGATGTCGGCCGAATTATATCACGTCGCACTGTACACCAGGCATCTACACGTGCCAGAGGTCCACGGACCCGTCACTGTCAGCCATGTGTCCATTGTGTCCTGGCGTGCGCCCTCAATGATGAATTCCGGGGAGCAGACTATTTCTATCGACAAACACCGCATCACGTCCACCACAGCCGTGGCGCCACTCCGTGCCGGCCACGAACTGGACCGCACGTGAGCTGGTTTCGCCCTGGACTGCAAGCAAAGGCGCAGATCGACGGTTTTGGCAACGAAAACAGAGCGGTTGAGGTTTGCAAACCAGACAGAACAGAGACATATGTTATCAAAGATCATGTATTGGGTAAGATCAATGCCGTCTGACAGGCTACACAATCGCCATTACACTTTAGAACAATGGTTCCGCGCGACAGAGGAAAGTGAGGAAAGTAAAAGGTCTACCTTTCAGAAACTTTGACCGCAATCCTGGGTGGCTATCGCACGCGGCCACCGTCCTATCGCGCACGGCCGACGTCCTGTCGCGCACAACCAACGTCCTATCGCGCGCGGCCAACGTCATATCGCGCACGGCCAACGTCCTATCGCGTACGACCAACGTCCTATCGCGCGCGGCCAACGTCCTATCGCGCACGACCGTCGTCCCACCATCAGCAGCCACAACAATGGCCGCTGGCGATTGCGATCAACGAGCCGGCCGGCCGGCCGCCACTGGCCGCCGCCACCGGCCGCGTGTGGACAACGAAGGACAGATGCGCGGTGGAATGCCACCGGAGCGAAAATGTCTGCCGCTGCCACCAGCGGGCACGTGGGAACTGACATCGGCGAGCTTCTGAAGCCAGCCCAGACTATGCTCAAGGTGTGGAGAACACACCTTGATACCTGCGGCTATATGTTAGCCTGGCATTCGCTCTTACTGTGCGGGTGGATAGGTGCTGATAGTACGATACAGCGCAGCCGTAATGTGCGCGCGAGAAAACTGGTCGGTAGAACGCACCTGCCCACTTACTTTTGTTTCTTTGCACGTGTGTACTATTCACTTTTGCACAAGGGTTTGCACTTGCGTTTCGGCGCGGCAAACAGGGACACAGAGCCGAAGCAGACGTCGCACATGCGAGCTATCCCCGTCGCGCTGGCCGTTGGGTCTCACTTGGTCACTCCGTTTCCAGGTCAGCAGAGACCTTGTGGCTACACCAGCCACGTGTGTGAAGAGGTCGTCCACCGCCGTGGACACTAATGGACCAGCGTACCTCCGATGCAGCCCGTTGTGAAGCGCTGGCGGTGATGTGGTTTTCTCTCTTCTTCGAGAGTGGGTGAGCCGCGCGTACACCACGTTTCTCTGCTGACGAGCTCAGTCAGCAGTGAATACCGGCCGTGAATCCACAAACTGCTGTACGGTTCGGCTTCACGCACTTTGTCTTCTCGTGCGAATGCACCACCGGCATCGTTCACCACCGGTTCTGATCACGACTTGTTCTTGCCATGTTGCCATGCCACGAATGCCGCGCCAACAAGCACGACCAAAAGGAGGCTTCGCAACATTAGACTGTGGCTCCCTGCAGCACCTGTCCGGTGACCGACCCAGGCCTGTCGGTTTTGTTCCTAAGCTCCCGAAAACAAAAGCTGATAGGATAAGGCTTTCCGCGACTATCCACGGGATAAAATCGTAGTGCCTCGCCGCGGTTGACTGTACAAGTCAGTCACCAGAAATGTGAAGCCGGTTCCTACGCGCAGTTCAACCGTGACATTCTACCATGGATTCTAGCAGCAAAGCTGTTTGACACTAATGCCTGTGTGGTCCACTTTCGACAGCACTGTTGCTTCTCGCGGCGGTCAACACACGAGGACTTGCCTAAGGACTTGACCGGTGGCCCTGGCTCAGGCTCTTTCAGACACATGCTTCGCTGGCGTCGCGATCCCAACGGACTGAGGTTCGGCAGATAATTCCACACGAGCCCGATCTGTCCCGACTCCCCGAACTCTGCCCTGACTCTCGAAGTTTGCACTGACTTCCAAACTCTGCCCCAACTCCCAAACTCTGCCCTGATTCCCAAACTCTGCCTTGACTCCCCGGACTGTGCCCTGACTCCCCGAAGTCTGCCCTGACTACACGAATTAAGCCCTGACTCTACAAACCCACCCCTGACTCCCCAAACTCTGCTCTGACTTCCTAAATTCTTCCCTGGCTCGCACGCCCATCCCCAGCCCGGAGAGTCGTACGGGATCGCGGGGCCCGCTGCTCTCCACGCCGCCTTTTGGCGTTCGCCGCCGCCGGCCGGCGGCACCGCGCTGTCCCGTCGTCAGGAATGCCGCCGGGCTGGCCGGGCCGGCGCCGGCGGCGGCCGTGTAATCCGCCGACCGGCCCGTCCTGCGAGAATGCGCCGCTCGTCCCGGCTACGGCCGGCCGGTCCCCTGGGCCCCAGCCGGCCCGCTCGGCCACGGCCGGCCCGCCCGGCCACGGCCGGCCCGCTCGGCCACGGCCGGCCCGCCCAGCCACGCCGGCCCGCTCGGCCACGGCCAGTCCGCTCGGCTCCGGTCGTCGGATGCCGCGCTGTCCGCATCGCCCGGGTCGCGGCCGGCGGTCAGTGATGACCGGGCTGTTGTGGGGCGTCGGGGAGGGGGGGGGGGGGGGACGGAGAAGTGCGGGATGCGAGAGGCGGAGAGGCCGGCCACGGTCGGGCACTTACATCTCCATGCGATGACTTCCATGCTTTCGGAGCGTACTTCGATATCTTGTTGTCTGGATCCACGAACACATATTCTCCATCTGAGAACAGACAAAAACATCATGTCTCTTGGTGCAGGAACAAGCGGATCAAGAGCGAAAAAGTTTGCTGACTTCATAATCCCCCAATCTCCCGGCCACAAACCCGCCCGCACCTTTTCCCTGGCGCCACCTCCCGACCCACCCACTGCCCAGCGGGCGACGGCGCGCGCAGCAGGAGTTCGGCACCCAACGACGCTTGGCACGTGGGCCTGACAAACGCCAACCGCTCCACTGCGCCCCTCGCGCCATTGTCCCGCTCTCGACCTTGTGAAAAACCGCGCGCCCTCCGAGACACCGTCCGCCGCGCCCAGAAGCCCATCGGCATTCGTCATGCCGCGAAAGGGCGCGCTTTTTTACGCGGTCGAGCGTTCCGTCACCGCTCCTGACGCCGGCATTGTTTGGAGAAAGCCCCGAGGCCGGTGCCGTCCGCTCCAGCCACTGCGCATTTTTGCCGCCGCGCGGCAGCACCAGCGCCGGTCAGCGCGCGTCCGTCCATGGCCGGAGAATGCGGCGAACGGGCGCGAACGCCGCGGCGGCGGGAGGCCCGCGCTCGCGGCGCCGCCGCCGGCCGCCGCGCACTTGTTTACTCGCCGCGCGGAGAGGGTAGGCAGCGACGGGCGCGTGCCTTTGAGAGGGTTCCGTGCTACTGTGCGCCGGCGAGCAATGATCAGAGTCCGGTCACCGTCCCGAACCGTTTGCCGTTTTTAAGAGCGCGGTCAAGAACCGGTCTTGAGGTGCGACCGCGGTCCAGATTAAGCGCCGCATGGCCGAGGGATACGCTGCCGTCTCGTCACGATTCGGCCCGATTGACGGCGCATTAGCGGACGATAGGAGCAAAAACCGCGCAGCCACACCGGACGTGGACCGGTCTCGCCTTCCACGGGGAGAATGACTGGCGCCGAGGCCATCGACCCGGGACACAACCCCGAGGCAAAAACGCCTCGTCCGAATTATTAGAGCGCCTTCTCGATAAATCACCGGCGAGGGGGGGGGGGGCAAAAACACGTGCGAGGGTGGCGTCTGCTCGCGACGCCCCGTCTGCAGGGTCGGCAGTTGCCCGGCCTGCTAACCGGACCGAAGGGCCGCCTCACCCCCGCCGGAGGTGCGAGACCGGCTGACGCGGGCGGATGGTCTGGCCGGCCGCCGGGCCTCCGCCAACCGGGTCAGGGATGCACGTGGCGGACGGCAGCCTCACGCGTCACGTGACGAACAGCGGCCTCGTGCGTCACGTGCCACCACCCAACGGCGCGTGCCGCGGCGGCAGAAGCATCAGCCAGGCGAAGATGGGCAAAGACCCCGTCAACACACCCAAGCCATCACTTGGGTCGCAGCGCATGGTGGCTGGCGGCGCGTGCTATCAATAGGCAACACCGGACGACTGATACAAGTCAGTTATCAGCCGCCACGAAGCCCGGTCCCCCGGAGGCCTCTGTTCTGAGGTGACCTCTGGCCTCTGCAGAAGGCCTCTGCTCTGAAGGGCCCCGCCGGACGCCTCTGCTCTGGGGTGGCCTCTGGCCGCTGGAGGACACCCTGCTCTGAGGAGGCCCGCTGGAGGCCTCTGCTCCGAGGTGACCTCCGCTCTGAGGGGTCCACCGGAGGCCTTTACCCTGAGGTGGCCTCTGGCCTCTGGATGAGGCCTCTGCCCTGCGGTGGCCTCTGGATGGGGCCTGTGCCCTGAGAAGGCCCGCTAGAGGCCTCCCACGGCAGCAGGCGATCTCTGGTGGGCCGAACCACCGAGGCTCTGGCTCTCGTCGGCGGCAGGTGCACGGATGCCGCGTGCGATCGGCGCTCGATATGCTTAACCGCCGCGGAATTTTCCTGCATACCGGGTGATGTTCGCCGATTAGCCGGCTGTCCCAGACAATCCGTGCAGAGCCAGCGGCCCTGGCCGCTCGCCCGTATTTGGCTGGTTTAGATTCACGATGCTGGTTCATGCTCGTACACGAGCGGTTTGCTCGAGCAGGATGTCTTCCAGGATTGCCCGAGACGCTTACGAGCGCATGAGTAGTAGAAACCACGTGCACGACACCAAGCCGGGATACCCCGAGAGCGGTTCTGCACCGAGGTTCGGGACGCGACCCCGGAGGTGGAAGAGTTGATAGCTGGACATAGTGGAACAGCCGAAACAGAAACATCCGCGCCAGAGGCCGCGGACGCAACTGCCAAGGTTTCACAGCCACGGCCTCAAGCCTCGTCTTAAACAGAAGTCATGCTGCAACGTCAAATCGCAGTTCATGTGGCTATTAACTCCTGCACAGCGCCTGCGGTTGAGAAGGCATCGATCATGCAAAACGTGTGTCAAACACGCCAGGAAACAAACGGGTGGCACAACCGTCCGTAATGCAAACGGGCACTGCAAGCACGACTGGCAGCGCTGGTTAGTGGACGACGTGCCGTTCTCTGTGGCGCCCTGACACAAGGCTCTGTGGCGCCCGGACACAAGATGGCCCCCGACCTCGACCCCTCCCGACTCTTCCCTCCGCGCACACCAGTCGTTCTCGCTGCGTCCGGTCGACTCACCTATCGGTATCGCCAATCCGAACAGGGCCGGGTCCTGCAGGCCCTGGTTACACATCCGGTCGCACACCTTGGCATACAGCTCCGACAACTTGCACTTTGTCTGAAACGGGGCCAGCGCGCGGTCAGCGCGCTGCGGGCGGAGCGGCAGCGGCGTGCCGCAAGGATGCGTCGTCGGCGTCGTGCGGTAGTCAGGCCGGCGCTTAACGTGCAATGGCGCAACTAATGCAGAATGGGAGACACGGGGGCAGGAACGGCGTTTAAGGGAGGCGCAGACGGCAGAGGGTACAGCTGACCCCTAACTTTGGAAAGCATTAACACTTGGCGTTGCGTGAGAAAAAATGGCCTACACAGGCTTTGCCTCTAGCCACCATGCGAGGGTCCCGCCGCCACTGGCAGTACTGTTACGGAACGCCTGCTTAAATGTCGGCACGGGGGACGGCAGGCGGGGTTGGGACTATTCACGAAATCATTGGAGTCACTGCAATGAGTCACGACACTTGAACCCCGACATTCCAACACCGATAGCGGAATAGTACATCACTGCTGTTAGTATTGGTCTCCGCTGAAATCAGCTAGGGGCATCCTCCTTTGTCTGGTAGCATGACAGTCACGAACATGGAACCTGTGAGCGCCTTCTGAGGATCGCATTTGCCCCGCACGGCAACGAGGGACGGCCGGGCTCCATGACTCGCCGCCATTAAGCCGTCGTAAATCGCGCCGCGCCGGTGCCACGTTGGGCCCCTCGTGGCACGTGCTGTCGCGCGTTGTCAACACACCCGGCGCGGAGCCCCGACCGACTCCGAGCCGGCGTCAGCGCCGAACTACGCCCTCGCGCGAGCGCTCCGAGTGCCGACAGCCGAGCTGATGACGCGAGACCCTCATGCCGAGACCCCGCCCGCGTTCCGCCGGTCGCGTGCGAGCGGCGCATTTCCGCGGGCGACCGGCAAGCCCCGAGGAACCGGCGGCCCCGGCTGCGCGGTCCGACCGAGCCGTGGCCCGGCCCGGAGTGGGAACGGCGCCGTGGTCCGCACGCTATGAGACGGGCCCCAGCGAGCTCCGCGCGCTATGAGACGGGCCCGGCGAGCTCGGCATTCGGACCGTTCCCGGGACAGGTTTGGCGCCGGCTCCGATCATCGGTCTCGGGTCCGAGACCGCGGAATCTGGGTGGAGATCCAACAGGAAGGTGGCGCAGTCCACGTCAGGCGGCGGGGGAGGTCTGTCTGGGACGCTGCAAACCGGGCGTCCCAGACGCTCGCGGCATGCCGGCGCCTCCCGTCCAGAAATGTCGCGCACGGGTAAAAATGTCAGCTTTTCCTCGAGAGCTTTGGGAAACTAACGAGCCTGCCGACATTTTGCAAGCCCATCAGAGCCTTAGAAGGCGAGCTACGCACCTGACAAACGTGGTGCATCCCGCGCTCCAGGCGCTTTCCGAAACAAGCCGGCCTTATCGCCCCGACCGGCGGAATGAGTCCGGACACGCTGCCAGATGCCGGGCCGCCATTGACTCATGCTGACCATCGCGGCATATCCGCCGTCCGAGCAAGCCGGCCGCGCCGACCGCCGAGGCCGCGGCGGTCGCGTCCGGACCGCCTGAGTAATTGTCGCGGCACGCGGGTGTGGTGCGCGCTGCCATTCATCGGCGCGTCTCGCCGAGATGGCGGTCCGCGCGCCTAATGCCACCGCCGGCCTGGCGCTAATGACACGGCTCGGCGGCCGCCGCGACCCGACCAATGACAGGTAATGACACGGACGGCGGCGAGCGGCGACAGCGCGTCGGCGGCCGAGGCGGAGGCCGAGACGTCCGCTGACTCCCTTGTGGAGCGGGGCGGACGGACGAGGGCGGCCGGCGACGGGGAGCGGCCGGCGGGTGGATTACCGTGGGGGCGTGCGGGTAAGAGGGGATGGAGCCGGAAGGAGACGCGAGGGACGGACAGCGGCGAAGGTGGGACGCCATGGCAAGGCACACGTCGAGAGGCAGACGTCGCGGAAGGACGGAAGCCTAGCGCACCGCCAGGCGAAATAGATAACGGCGATGCCACCGCGTAAGATGAGCATGCGCGGAAAAACGTGAACTGAAAACAGTACTTGAAACAGGACTAAGACAAAGCCCGTTGGATGCGGGGTAAAATGTGGCACCCGGGCAATGCAGACAATTGGGTACATACGCCAGCGGTTCGAGCGTCCATACCAGCCGACTAACCAGAATGAATGGACTTCGATGGAGCAGATGTAGAGTGACACGCGCGTCACCTGATGACGGAGGTCAACACGCGACGAAGATAAATAACAGCGACAGGCGAGGTGGGGGGACGCAGCCAAGGGGTTGGCGAGAGGCGCCAGGGGGCAGACACTGCGACCAGATAAAGAGCAGTGTGGACAAAGGCCGCGTAGAGACGAGAAGGCGGAGAGGACACCGTTGTGGAGATAAGATGGAGTTTCCGGGACCGATGGAGATTGAGTGCAGAGAGAGACGAGAAGAGAAGAGAAGAGAAGAGAAGAGAAGAGAAGAGAAGAGAAGAGAGAGAGAGAGAGAGAGAGAGAGAGAGAGAGAGAGAGAGAGAAGAGGAGAGAGATAGAGAGAGGAGAGAGAGAGAGGAGAGAGAGAGAGAGAGAAGAGAGAGAGAGAGAAGAGAGGAGAGAGAGAGAGAGAGAGAGAGAGAGAGAGAGCGAGAGAGAGAGGAGAGAGAGAGAGAGGAGAAGAGAGAGAGAGAGAGAGAGAGAGAGAGAGAGAGAGAGAGAGAGAGAGAGAAGAGAGAGAGAGAGAGAGAGAGAGAGAGAGAGAGAGAGAGTGCGGAGAGAGAGAGAGTGCGGAGAGAGAGAGTGCGGAGAGCGGGAGTGCGGAGAGAGCGGGAGTGCGGAGAGAGCGGGAGTGCGGAGAGAGCGGGAGTGCGGAGAGAGAGAGAGGAGTGCGGAGAGAGAGAGGGAGTGCGGAGAGAGAGGGAGTGCAGAGAGAGAGGGAGTGCGGATAGAGAGAGACAGGGAGTGCGGAGAGAGAGAGGGAGTGCGGAGAGAGAGAGGGAGTGCGGAGAGAGAGAGGGAGTGCGGAAGAGAGAGGGAGTGCGGAGAGAGAGAGGGAGTGCGGGGAGAGACATGCGCGTAGGAGATAACCTACAGCGACGAGCAAAAATTGGTAGATGACAGACAGACGGGCCCCCGACCGATAGCAACCGGCGGGGTCTGGCCAACGTCAGGGCACGTTCGTCTGGTCTGGTCTGGCCAACGTCAGGGCACGTTTGGGGCGCAGAAGGGACGGTCACGCAAGGACTGTGTCGGAGTCGCCCCTCCCTCCCCAAACCCCATCACGTGGCAGGGCCAGCCAACACCAGGTCCTCGCACTCTCGTCAGATGCATCACAGCTCGGAGGCTCGACATTGGGAAGGACGTCGCGAATCATGTCTGAGACTACAGCCAAGAATAGAGAAATCGACGACACCGGTACGATGCAAATAACACTAACATCCTAACATAATACTAACATCCTAGTCTCTCTCCAGTGATGACATGGGGAGACTTCAACCACGGGTCAAAAGCACCACCAACGCCCGAATTGAATAAAAATGATTCCTGAGGTGAAAGCTGCTGTGGCGACCATCACGTTCGGCAAAAAAAAAACTGGGCCGAACTGAACACAACAGGCGCAAATGGATTACCGCCCAACACGAGATAACACACTTCAACGGAATAGAAAGGTTGGGTCAATTTCCGTTCGCATCACGGGGGAGGCGCATTTGGTACATTGTTCAGACAGCTATGGGCGTCCTAGATACAGACGCCTTCCTTTTAGTTAAATCTGAGGGCTAATATATGACGCGATTTATCTCCTTCCCATCCAAAACCGCAAGATGAACTCAATCAACGCGTCAGTGCTTCGAGCTGCAGGGGACGGAGCAGGCGGAGAGGAAACGGCCGTGGAGGAGATCAGATGGAGATCAACGCGTGCGGAAAGAAACGTGCGCGACGAGAATAACCTACAGGGACCTACAGTCTACCCAAACCTAGCAGATGCACGCGCGGCCAGTGCAAATGTCCCCTTCACCGTCGGGGGACGCACTAAGCCTGTCGCTCGCGCCGTTCCACGCGGCCGGCCGGGACCCAGCTGCGGCCGCCGCCGCTGAGCGCGAGGAAGACCACTGCCGCCGGTGACGGTCACACAGGGCCGGGTCACAACGCACACCGCGCTGTGTTCACCTCTAGATAGCATGATTAATGTTCTCCTCGGTTCTGCTGGAGTTTCGCCTCCAAATATCATGGTCAGTATGCTGGTGTACTACGCTTGGGAATGCCAAAAATGGGCGGCGTTAACATGCCAGCTATCTTGTCAGCAAAACGTGCTTATGGCACATCTGGTTGGAACTACTTAGAGGTACTGTTTTTTTCAGTGTTCCGTAAATATGTTGCCGATTGAAATGGGGCTATTATTACACTGGTATCCGGTTTACCCGAAGGAGAAGCTTCGACCAACTTCCAAGTTGATTACGCCCACGCCCAGCACCACTCATTTGAATATGTAAAACATCAGCATACATGCGGCGCAGGCAGCATTGTTTGCTCTGCCACATCCACTCATGAAGCCGAGATTTGACAAAACAGTTTTGTACGCTTCATTAAAGAATGCTCTTTTCATGACCGCAACAGACGTAAGAAAATAAGTGTTTTGCTGACCGCTGATATAAACCACCAGAAATGTCGCTCAGATCGCAGTTGTTAAATCCATTTTGTCGGCCTTAACGTGTTCAAATTGCAGCCTTCAGATAGGATCTGTATCCCCAGCATTGACCATGACCTGACCAACCGTGACCTCCTCTTGGTACGAGATTCTCCATAAGCATGGACTCATGCGCTAGAAAAGTACAATAAATCTTCATAACGTGGCACCGGAGTCGTTAAAGTGCACACACTTTGCAAGACACCCGTTGCTTTCGGAATTATTTGACAAGAGTGGTCCGTTTGCATGTCTCGCCGCAGCGTAGCATGCAGCCCGACATGCTGTGCAGCGTATGCATATGCATAAACCCGCCGAATGTGGCCTATCGCCCCAGCCATCAGCATGAACGGACTGACTGAACCTATTCATAGCAAATGACATGCAACAGATATCACACATTCAAAAGGACGAGTGACAAGATTATTTATGGCGCTCACTTCATGCACGGCAGCTTGATTGGTCGTCACGTGGAAAATATCGTGACGCGGTGGCACACGATGTGACGCAATAGCCGCATTTTGTTCGGCTGCCGCTCGGAAGCACGTGCGTGTCCGTAAAGCGTCCACGTCCACGACACCAAACGGGAATGTTGTCCGTCTCTTTAAGCTGTCACTGAGCGAGGCTTTCAGCATTATGACCACTACCGTGACTTCTGCATATCTCCTCCTTTTCCGATGTATTTCTCGCGAGTGCGGCGGCGTGCGGCGTCGCCTCACTGACGCTGCCGACGCCGACCGCGTTTGCGGCCGTGGGTGACGGCGCTGCGCCGCCGACTGACCTCAACACTGAAGTAGAGCACCTCCCTGGTGAGCAACTGGACGGCCACGTATCGACGAGTGCTGGGCAGCGGCTCGGAGCAGGAGGGAGCTGGCGAAACTGCCGAGTGGCGCATGGCAGGTGACCGCGCCCCGGCCCCACCTGGGCATAGCAGGTCACCTGCGCCACCGCCTGCGGCACGGGAGAGCAAGGGTCACACGAGCCACATACATGTCCGGGCAGCGAGACGCGACATCGACGGCCGCGTGGCGTGCTGATGGGGGTGGCGTCAAACCCCGCAGATGGCGTGCTCTATATGGATATCATGCATTACAATTGGTCAATTGCTCACGGCACCGGCATGCAACAAAGCCTTTAAATGTCTACACTCCTTGCCATTAAGCTTGTCACGTTTTACCCACACTGAACAACGAGTGCAAAGGTGAGTTATTCGTCTGCGCAAAAGCTGGTGGATACCGAGCACGCCTATACCAAGCACGCCTACACCAGCCACGCCTATACCAACCGCGCCAATTTATTTAAGGATTTAAACATGGGCAAGAAACAAGCTTGTGGTGGCACGTGACCCGCAAGATACAAACAACACATCAGTTTACCCACATCACTGTGGTGAATCATCGTGCCACGCATTCACCTCATGCTCTACATCCCCCATCTCTGCAACTGCACAAGATGTGTGTTCATTTCCACCCTCCCAGCAGCCTCATTCACACACCCGTGGCCGCCGTTCTCCTACCCAGCACGCAGGCCCCGCGCTACCCGCCCGCCGCCATCGGTCGGCGGTCGGTGGTGGTGCTCTCTCGCTCACGCGTTCCGCCCGAACCCGCCGTCCGCTTGCTACAGTTCAGTAGCTGCCCATAACCTCCAACCACACCGACCCGGCCGGCGGGCGTGCGTGCGCCGCGGCCGCGCCCATCGCGTCTACGTCGGTTGGCCGCTCAGCTGATACATTTCAGTAGGTGCCCATAACCCCGACGGCAATGGGAGCGGAACGTGACGGCGATAAACACGCCGGCGCTGCCCAGGAAAAGTGCTGCCCTTTCTCCAGCACTAACTGGTCCACGGATCTCACCTGGAGTTTGTCACAGGAAATGTGCTGCATTCACGCATTCTTATCATTTATGAAATGGTTTCGGCAATTTAACAAAAGGAATGCGTGTCATTAAGGCAGCTACGTTTTACCTCGCGATCCTTTGTTATTACCGACGTGGGACCGAGTACAAGCAGCAGTCCAGGCCGCAAGGGGTCAAACAAGAGCGAAGTAGCATCCACTCTTTACCAAACCGCTGTCAGGAAGGCCGTCGAAACGATCGCGTTCCAACAGTCTGCTAACATTGATTCAAATTCCTCCCTTAATGAAACACGAAGGTTTGCACATGCTAACTGTGATGCAGGGAGATTACACGCGGCATAGATGATATAAAAAGCAATATTCATAAAAATGATTGCAGCCCTGATTTAACCGACAAACGAAGATGGTATTCACGATAAGGTGCATAGTAGTGTGGAATTCCCGGGAATTCCGACATTGGGTCACCCCTGCCCAATAAAAAACAACAAGGTATGCGTTCATTTGATCGATAATTTTCCGCATTCCAGAACGCCGAATCCAACGATATTTCGGAAACTTATGAATATCATATACGTGGACACCGTGCGCACCAGTGGTCATAGCGGACAAAACATAGAAAGCAGGGCACAAGGTATGAACCACACAAAATAAGATTCCGATAACGGTAGTACACATTTGCAGCAGCTTATAAGACAAAAATGGGGCCATTGCAGGTGGAGGAACGCGGTTATAACATTTTCTAAGCACCTCCACCTTCTGCCCTATTGCGAGCATCGGACTGTTCTGACAATGCCACATAAACGCGGTTGGAACATATAGATGAAAATTCAAGGAGACAGAGCAATAACTGAAGACTGTAAACGCAAGACTGCAAAAACTGATCAGAGATGACAGTCGAGAAGCCAAACTATTCTGCTAGCTTGCGCATCAATCCTTTACATTTGGTTTCTCCGCCATTAGAAGCCAACTGGCCCCGACCCTCCATGCTGGCAGCAGTTGGATTTGGACGCCTCCCCCACCAGTTTGGGTGCCTCCTGCAGTGGATTTGGGGCGGGAGGCTGGAAGCACGTCACGTGTGGTGGTTGGTGGTCATGTCCGCACACCCACCCACCCACACCCACATCCACACCCCCACCCAGAGCTACAGCCTGGAGCCAGCGCCCCGTCGCACGGGAGCGTCTGGACAGCGTCCGGGTACACGGAGGCGCCTGAAACCAACGTCCAGACACACCCGAGTGTACGGAACCATCGCCCGCGCCGGCCAAGAGTTTAAGGGTCACCAATGCCGGTCACGGGTACCATACGCAGCCCAAGGCCCACGTGCGAGTGCAGGCAATCAACGTCAGGTACGCAGAAGTGTGTGGAATCATCAGCCACGCAGACGGCCGGCCTCCGGAGTCCCATTCAGACCTACGGTGGGCGTCAAGAGAACTCGGTCTAATCCAGTCATGTACGGATTTCAAGGTCAAAATGAGGTCAGTATTCGAAAAGTGAACCTGAGGTTCGACTTTTTGGTGAATTCCTGGAGGCACGATAATATGTTTGGTTACCTCTTCCTAGCCGTCACCTACGGGCTTATATACCCATATAGGTCTAACGCTAAAATTTCGTGGCAGCGCGGGTGTATGAACCCATCTCTCCTTAGCATATGGAACAGGTCAGTGTCGGAAGCCACCTCGCAGGCTTGCGGCAGGTTTTGTCGCAGCCCCGGCCCACAATCAACGTCGGATTCGCACGCCACTTCGTGACGAATGTTTCGCTCTCCCACTTTCACAGGCGGGTAACATTTTCCTTGTCGTCCTGCCGACTTCGAAGCATGAGGCGGCTAAGAGCAGCCAGCGGCTGCAATCCTGCCCCGCAGCAGGATCCCCGACCGTCTCGACCCCGCCGCATCTCCACCCGGGGTGATCTCCGACCCGGCTCAAGCGGGGGTTTGCCATCCCTCGCCAGAGGAGCGGCCCCCGCTCCTCTGGCGTGGCCGCCCCTCTGGCGTGGCCGCTCCTCTGGCGTGGCCGCTCCTCTGGCGTGGCCGCCCGTCTGGCGTGGCCGCCCGTCTGGCGTGGCCGCTCCTCTGGCGTGGCCGTTCCTCTGGCGTGGCCGCCCGTCTGGCGTGGCCGCTCCTCTGGCGTGGCCGCCCGTCTGGCGTGGCCGCCCGTCCGGCGTGGCCGCCCGTCCGGCGTGGCCGCCCGTCTGGCGTGGCCGCTTCTCTGGCGTGGCCGCCCGTCTGGCGTGGCCGCTCCTCTGGCGTGGCCGCCCCTCTGGCGTGGCCGCTCCTCTGGCGTGGCCGCCCGTCTGGCGTGGCCGCCCGTCTGGCGTGGCCGCTCCTCTGGCGTGGCCGCTCCTCTGGCGCGGCCGCTCCTCTGGCGTGGCCGCCCGTCTGGTGTGGCCGCCCGTCCGGCGTGGCCGCCCCTCTGGCGTGGCCGCCCCTCTGGCGTGGCCGCTCCTCTGGCGTGGCCGCCCCCTGGCGTGGGTGTTCGCTGGCGGAGCGGGATGAGCCGGAGGACGCCGGCCTGCGTCGGGCTGGCAACGGACAGAGGAGGCCGGCAGAAGGGCACCCGGCCCGCCAGCCACCTGCCACGCGAAATGCCGGCCGCCGAGCCGGGCGTCGGATCGCCGGCGCACGGGCGTGTTTGTTGGCCGATGCAGGGCGCGGCACGCCCCCGTCACAGGCACGGCCACCATTTCGAAATCGGAGTCATCACGTCAAATCGGTCGCGAAGACAATGGTTAGCGGTCCTTTGTCGACGTCGGATGGCTGGCCCTGTTCCCAAACAACGGCGCCCGAACGTAATTACCGCCATTGTGGTGAAAGTACTGCCACGTGACGCGGTCGCGGCGGGAAGGGAGAAGCATTCGAGAACACCCAAAGCAACGACAGAAAATGGAGGCCGACGATGCCCACGATTTTCGGGCTGCTCTTGAACACGACTGGTGTTACGTTAGGCACTTGGAGCATATACATAGACATGTGCTGGGTGGGGGCACTAACACTGCTGACACTGGATGCTATGCCCACAGCTCCTATTGTTCTGTGCTACACATCCTGCCATTCTGCATTCTGTGTCTAAATGGTCAGTCAGTTGCTTCTTGCTTTGCTCTGTATTGTTTTACCCGATGTAAGCAAAACACTTATTAAGCCGCTGGTTGCTTCACATCGTGACTTTTATGTTGGTAATAAATAGCATGTATCAGGGGAAGCTTCGAAATTATTATAGCAATACTGCCAGGTTACCACTCAATACAGTCATGTTAGCAAAGTCATCCCTGCATGCGGTTGGGCTTTCGTGGAATCTACTGGGCCTGGGCCTGGGGCTTGACGGCGCATTCCTTGGCCTCACTCCCGGCGGCATCCGCCCCCGAGGCGATCCCACCGTCAGCGAGGTTCGCGTAGGGAGCGATAACAAAGAATGTCAAAACCAAGGTCTGAGCAAAAGTTGAGAGAAAGGCTGCCGCCGCCCCATTGAAAAAGCACACCACACTGCATCCCCGCCTCCACCCCATCGCCCCCTGCGCACCTGTCAGTGCCCGGCTAATGACAGCGAATAACAAAACTCCCCTCGGCCCCTTTCGCGCCTATCAATGCTGTGTCCATTGTGGCCGTCCCCTCTCCGGCTCTTCCGGAGGCGTCCGCGAGCCGCCCGCCGACGGGCGCACAGAGCCCCGCGAGCCGCCCGCCGACGGGCGCACAGAGCCCCGCGAGCCGCCCGCCGACGGGCACACAGAGTGCGTGCGTGCGTGTGCGTGCCTGGCTGTTTCGCAGGTGCCGGCGGCCGCCCGGGCCCGGCTAGGCCGACGGACGCCGAGCAGGGCGGGACAGCAGCGCCGCAGGACGGGCGCGCCCGGCGACCAGCAACGTTGGGAACTCACAGTCAGAGCGTTGTCATGAATTGAGCGTAGTCGACTAGGCCAGGGCTAAGACGAATGACAAGTCTGGCGTTTCGTCATTCCCTACTGAAATCGGCGTGCGAGACTGCGAAGCCAAATGATCAAGGCGGTTGGTTGGGTGCGTCACACAATATGCCGGTTTGGGATTAAGTCGGGCGACGGTAACGACCTGTTTCCTTGCGTGCCGTCCAGTGCAGCGATCGTTGCGGCATCCCAACGCGTGAGGGAAAACCCACGAGCTCGCCTAGCAGTTTCAAGCCGCGAGGTGCCTGACCGGGAGCCGACCAGGCGTGTTCGAGCTCCACCGGCGTGTCTCGGAGCCGGCACCCACACCGAGGCGCCGCGCCGCACCATCACCGAAGAGATTTACACGAGCGAGGCCCGCGGCCGGTTACATATCCGGGACGGTTCGGGCTGAAGAATTTCAGCTGAACGGCGGACGGGTGATTTAGGCGCGCCGCGGCAGCGAGCGGCGCTCCGTCCGCCCGACTTGACCGGCCGCTGGGAGTCGACAGTAATTAGAGATCTGTCTGGCGAAGCAAGTAATGCGATGCTTGTTGATCAAGGACCTACTTTACGGATGTAAGTGATACTTGCAGACCGGCCCGCGGCCTACAGACGTCCAGGCAGCCGATCGTCTCGAATCTTCCAATCAATCTATCCATAGTTTATAAACCATCAAAGATGATCTATACCCATTTTGTGCCTTTAATATCTCCAATGTGGCCATCTTTCAGGCGGGCGTCATTAGGCTAATACCTGGGCATTATGAGATGAAATATAACGCATAATTGTCGAGTGGCGCGGTAGAAGGCGCCTCCTGCGAGTCTGGCAGCCAGCGGCCGGTGCCGCTTGAACGGGACGGCCCCCTCGGGCACAGCCACGTGCCGCAGCTAGGTCAGTGGTGGAGGGGGGGGGGGTCAGGCGGGGTCAGGGGTCACCGGGCAGGACCCCGCTATAGGGGGTGGCGAGGCGGAGTCGGGGCTCCATTGACAGTGGAGAAGAGGCGTTGTAGCCCTGACGATGGCAGGAGATAGACTGGAGGTACCAGTTGTCAATGAATCAAATGGGAGACAAGCTGCGAGAGGAGGCGCGGCGGGGAACAGCATCAAGCGAGCTCTCCGCCACTTCAGCTCGGCATTCTCGATCGGGGCGAGTCCCGTGCACGACATCTGAACCCAAGACCCTTTTCAGTCTCGCACCCGAAGGCTGGTCGATTCAAGGGCCCCAGCTCGAAGCGCAGGCATCCCCACAACACCTCACTTTCCTGTAGTTCGGACGCATGAGTCACTGCTGCACAGAAGCGTCTCAGGTCCGTCTGAGCACATTGCGAACTTGTTGCGGATTGGCAGACGGTCCATTTGGGGCATAACGGCTCGGAAGTGGCCCGGTTACGTCAGCGACGATCAAGTATGCAAGCGCCACCATTCATGAATGCCGAATACGTTGCCCCCATCGGCGATCGTTGCATGACGAAATTCGACCTGACTGCATCCGCCCCCCCCCCCTTCCACGTCAGCGGCACTGTCAGGACGGCCGTTTGTCGGACCGCATGGCGAACCGGGCGGCGAGCGCGGTGCGAGCTCGCGCGGCCGACGATGTAATGGATGACCCGGCTGCAGACGTGCGCGGTCTTCGCCGGTACAAAACGGCCGCGGCCGACTCTGGCTCACGCGCGTCAACAATGCATTGACCCGTCGGCTGTAAGTCACCGGATGACACGCACGCACGCACGCAAGCAGGTAATGGGTGAAAGTGTAATTAATTCTACGGCCGGTGTGCGCGGCCGACAAAGCGGCGCTGCGGTCACCCGTAACAAAGCCGGAGTCGGGCCGCGCTGGCTCGTCGCAAAGCCAGGGTCGGAGGAATCCAGACCGACGGCCGACTCCAGGGGCCCGGTATGTCGGCACCTGCAGGCTGGCCGGGTAAAATGCGCCACTCATGGCCACTCATGCACTTCTATAGACGTCAGCTGAATCATAGTGTGCATTAAGGTACCGCGGTTAGACCCTGGCTTCCTTTCGGCGGTAGTTGGACATTCAACGCCACAAGGCAGGTGCACTTGTCTTTAATGACATTCTACGGTTGCCGGGCCTTGGTATCGACATTTTTCAGGAGCCCCGCCTCCTCGGGTACTGTTTTGCTGTAAGGTATGTGCCGCACAGACTCCCAGACCAGCCAGTGAGTTCGAGGGCATCAACTGCCATGGGGTCACCTGATATAAAAACGGCTCTTTGCGCCCCTCCGGTGGTTTGGCTGGCCTCACGTTCTGCGAGATCCGCCGTGGTACTACTTTCCGGAAATCACGCCGTTCCTTGTTTTTGGCTGGCGTCGCCTCTGCTATCGTATGTTTTGATCGGATAGGCTAATAGTAAGCCGACCAGTCACGCAACCAGAACACTGCTGCACGCGGCATCACAATTCAGAGGCGTACCAAAGGCAACATTCTCAAGGGCGGCACATCCCCTGAAATCCGCGACCCCCACGGGAACCGACAGCCACAGAACGAAACAAGTCCATAGAAAGTGGTCCAAAGCTCCAAGTGCGCGTGTGACGGCCGAGAAAATATTGCACATCATCCTTAAACCTGAAGGGCCCAGACCCAACGGGTTTTCACACCCACATGTATCATTTCATACTCAAATGTACTTTGGAAGCTCATGGAATCAATTTGATATTGGCGGTTTCTCGCCCTCACGGGAAGACCTGAGCGGAGCTACGAAAATGACGTTCCAGTGACGCATCTGGGAAATAATGTACGTCCAAAATAAGGCAGCGACATTTTCTGGCACGTGAACAGTAGTGGCATTATAGTTTCTACACAATCATGAGATCTCAGCCATGACGTTAAGTCAAGGCATTTCGGCTTGCTGGCTATTGTTTTTCGGAGGCTCCAGGGTGGCACCAATCAGTGATGCCGAACATCACACAGCCCAGGTTTAGACGCCTGAAGCCTTCGTGACATTGGGTATTGAATAATGTCAGATTTCAGAACACCTTTGGTCAATTTGGGCGTGCATGGGAATGACCTCCACACGTTGTAAAAAAGGGAGCGTCGTGCCTTATCCGGTCGGATTTCCCAAATATCGCTGAGCACCTGGCTTGCAACAACATTTGACCTAAAGACTTTCCGAACGTAAGGTTTTAGGTCGATTAAAAACGATGCCCTGCACTTAAATGGCCGCTTTGCCAGCACAGGACATTTCTGACGAATGAGGTCACGTACAAATGCCAGGCTCGGTTCGGCTACAACCGTTGTTCCTATCCCCATTACAGGATACGTTGGCGGGATTGACTCCGGCTCCCTCTGGTGGAAGGAATCCTGGGCACGCTACACCGCATCACATTCTGTGACATGCGGAATTACTTGAAGCTTAAACCCAGTGAGTGGATTTGATGGCATTTAAGCTTTGCATTCCCCGCATTCTCACACGCTTGATCCGCGGTGGGGCTCAACCTCAGACGAGCGGAGATTCGTGTGCTGGCAAGCCACACTGAACGTGCGAACGCTGAAGCGTTGGGACAACCACCCGCACAGGTAGTGGCGGTCCGGATAAATTTCACTGGAGTTCAATCTGCATCTATCATATTCTCTATGGGCAAAACGAAGACACTGCCCAAGAGCTGATGGGTCCCGACTCCACCCATACCGGCCACGATCACGGCGGTGAGCTGGTGGGATGCAAATGCGCGTATTTAATCTGCAGCGAAATCCGCGAACGTTCGGCACACGTCTCCATTGCGTTTCCAATGAGTGGGGACGTGCAATCGGTATGCGCATATCCTTGCCAAGTTGATGGGCCTTGGCGGCATAAGACAAAGCTTCGCAGAGCCGGACATCGCGCACTAGTGACGCCCCAATATCATCCGCTTGATCTCCGGAAGATGGAGCAGATCACAATCATCAGTCGCAGCCACGGACACAAGTTATGACTGAATGTAGCTCAGGGCAAATCCATTACGATGAGGCCTACACAGCCATCACACAATGGTACGTAACGCTCAGCACGTTACGTAGCGACAATATTCCTATGAAATCCTGCCACGCACATTCGCCTTTCCCTAAATCCCGCTTTCGTACCCGGCGTCCGCGCCCACCCCGTCGGTCCGGGCCATATGCCGGCGTCCGGTCGGGGTCGGCGCCGCCGCCGCGTCGGCCGGCTGGCGGTGACCGGGGGGGCCAACAGGTGTGCTCCGCTCACCTGTGTACGTCCGCCCAGCGGCGGCCGGCCGCCATCCCCGGCCGCGCTCCCGGTCCAAGCTGCGTCTCTCGCTCGTATCGCCGCGCACGGCTCGCGCGCGCCGCACACCACTGCCGCGCACCGTCGCGCCGACCGCACTAACCCGCCATGGCGCTGCCCACCCTACGGTAACGAATGGCCTTTCTTGGCGCTGCGGAATGCGATGTGGTAAGCCGGCGCCGTAGCCTCCGCGCGGGGCGCCGCATTCTCGGCCAATCGGTACGGCCTCTGACAGAGCGCGAACCGCTGTACGCCGGAATGCCGGCTGGCGTCGCGCGACTCTGGGGAGACCGTCTCTGACAGAGGAGGGAGAGGTTAGCGAGAGGGCCGCCGGGCCGGAGCGGCCGCCTTCTGGAGCGCGTTCTGCACGCCTCTGACGTACAGTATCGGTTCCATTCAAGGCAGCCGTGCGAAGGCTGACGAGAGCTGAGACATCCCCGAACGTCTTGGCGGTCTGCAGCTGCCAACTTCAATCCCGCAGGCTCAAGGGTGCCGGCTGCAAAGACCGCGCCGTACTTTTGTCGGGTTTCTAAAAGTAATGGCTCGAAGAGCTTAAACTAGAATTCACAGATGTGCATTCTACCAGCACACACACACACACACACACACACACACACACACACACACACACACACACACACACACACACACACACACACACACACACACACACACACACACACACACACACACACAAATATCGACAAAGCGCGAGTCGGGTTTGAGAATTGCACGGGGCGCCGCCGTTGACACGAAAGTCCGCATAGATCGCTGTCAAGCCGTTTAAGCGTCATGCCCGGGCTCCGTAGCAGCGCAGTAAGCAGCGTTCTTACGCATGTGGTGCACTGAAGCCCGAAGCCTTCGGGGGTTGTGACATGGCTGACTGTAGCCTCTTGTGCACATCACGTCCCTGGTGGTCTGTGGCCACCCTGCCCTCTGGCCGGTGGCAGAGGTACTAAAGGTCAGGTGACATCAAAGGGCAGAGCGGACTTTGTCAGGCTTTGCGGCCTGTCGAACTTTCACCACAAAATTCTTCCGCTGACCTAAAACTTTTCGATCGTGTGGTGGGAGCAGGGCTTGCGCAACAAGCCCAGCATAGCATGAGGTCTGATCCTAAAAATTCATTCATTCAAAAGATTCAGAATATTTTTTGTGTGAAAAATATCCAAGGGCAACATCACCATCGTAAAGACAGGAACGAGTTCCCACTGAAACCTTGAAATACCGAAATCGGAATACCCCGAAATCTTAACATTTAGCATTGCATCTACGACGTTGCATCGTTGCAAATGCCGTCCGTCCCATAATTATTATCTAAGTCGTTAGAGACATGATGGCTGCGGAGCGCAACAAATGTCACACGTGACGGGTTCGGGGGCGCAACAAATGCCACATGTGCTTGATTCGGCGCGCAACAAATGCCACACGTGCTGGATTGGGGGCGCAACAAATGCCACACGTGCTGGATTCGAGGCGCAACAAATGCCACGCGTGATGGGCTCGGAGCGCAACAAATGCCACACGTGCTGGATTCGGGGCGCAACAAGTGCCACACGTACTGGATTCGGGGCGCAACAAATTCCACACGTGCTGGATTCGGGGCGCAACAAATGCCACACGTCCTGGATTCGAGGCGCAACAGCTACATGGAGTCGAATCCCATCTCGGCGTCGCATTTCGAGGGATGCTTGACCGCCGAGTAGTCGTGTCGTGACATTGCATGACACATCAAAACAATGCATAGCACCGAGTGACCTTCGTGCCATAGCAAAATTGATTCATGTCTTAGATCACTTCAATGGCGGACTCAGTGTCCACGCTGAGCTATAATATTAAGCGAGTGCTTTGGTCCTATCGCCATTCGAGCCAACACACCGGCATGCAGCTTGGAAATTAGGTGGGGTGTGCCTTGTGTAGAAAGGCAATGCTCATCCCGTCTATCGTTTCATAAAACTCACACTGATTTACTGTATTACTTTATTGTACTGATTTGCTGTTTACTGCTGTGAAAAGAGGGTTAACAATGTAGTTAAAGGGAGTGTTCCACATTTAAGTGGGGTTTTGAGATGAAATAACAATCTTGAAAACCTTTCGGTGCTGTAAACAATCCTGACCTTCTTAAGACCTAAGCCACTCTAGTTTCTGAGTTACACGCCTACGAAAATGGGGAAAGGCATTCATGACGTCATAATAACGTCATTCAAATCCTGCCATTCCGTAAGTCATGGGGCGATCAATGCCAAGAAAATACCATTATCGAGGCTTCCATATCTGACGTTCGTGAGCGCAATTTCCAGACATAGTGGCCATCAGGTGGCTGCCAATCAGTGTTCTGCAAGGCACGATGTAATCAAACCTGACGCATTTAGGACCATATTTATTAAGCACAGAACTGCGCTTCCTAGAGCGGTCTTTTCCACTAAAAACGTTGCCCAGTAGTTATAACTGAGCTTATTTCAACGTATCTCAGGCTTGCTTTATTATCTTCGAATGTAAAACATTCCCTTAAAGTGTAGAGCTGGACATGACAATATGGAATGTGTGAATGTGAGAAAGGTAAACTGGCATTGAAAAGTTCACGACTTGTAACCCAACTACAAAACGCTGATGCTTTGTGGGGAAAGTAATAATATAAATAGAATAGAAAAATAGTCCTTGATATATTTTTCGGGGGTGGTTTGCTGTGCTGTGATTCGGGATCAGGTGCTAAGCCCGTCATGGTTCTTTTTTTGAAAAATCAGATGTTAACTTTATCTTGTTGACGTTCCTGATGTTTCGGGTGTTGATAATGTGTATGACCAGTGATCGCATATGACCAGAGATCGAGTTATCATGGGGAGTGTAAGGAGAGAGTGCCCAGACCCAAAGTACCTAAGATCCGGCGATCTGCTGAATACAGGGGAGTTTTGAAAGAACGGAACAAGGACGACATCTCAAATAAAGAGCAGTGTAACGATTTTACGGCACTCCCAGGTTGCCTACCCAACGCACGACAATTCCGTTATCCGTTCACAAACATGTGGTAACAACAAAATAAAGAGTGGTTCTCTCCTCGTCCCCCACTTGTATACGTTCTCGGTCTCACGTCTTGCTTCATTACAGCCGCCAGCAGAGCAGAAAGCGAGTGGTACAGCAGCTTCTTTGGGGTTTGCGGTTGTTTAATATATTGCCTACAGCTTCGGTATGTCACCACCTTTGACCACCAATGAACGTGGTCTATAGCACCGAGCTGCTGCCAGTCTGGATCAGCCTAGAGAACACCCAACCCATGCAGCCATAACCATTGAAATGTTTACACAAGCCAATCGTGATCGCTTTCTTCACACGGCATCGCTTGCGGTACGCCAGTGGGGCCGGACCCGGAGGTGAGCACAAGATCGGCGAGAGTTGCAGCAGCCACACATGCACGTTCGTGTGGCGTCGATGATTAGCCGCTGGAGTGACAGGTCATGGAGCATATCCATGCATATGCTTCCTCACGTCTGGGGGAAGTTGGCTGTGTCACATCAAGATTTAGCAGAGCTCCAGTTGCCCAAGGTATGCACTGAGGCGGGAAGGCCGGCTTCCGAGTTCCGGGCCTGTAATGCCTGCAGCCGGATGCCTCTAAGTCTCCGTGAGTGTTCGCGCGCGTTCCTTGCATCGCGTGTGTTCGAATCGCTGCCGGAAAGCAGCAGATGCCGCTCGGGCCATGAACTCGAGCAGAGTGTGCCTTGGGCAGTATATCTGGTCAGACTTTGTCCTTTTAAGGCTGCTTGCTCCTTATGTCGCACGCTTAATGCGTATAGGTGCATGCACATCAGGCTTTTTAGCATTGCTGTCTTAGTCGGAATTTACTGGGATATTTATCATGTTTTATTTGCTTAATTGAGATTACGACACGCACAACAGCACCGGAATTCATCAATCGATCTGACTAATTCAAATGAAAGTTGCGCAATACAACATCGTAATCGTGCGATCCCAGAATCGGAAGACTCCTATGCATGTTAATTTAGTTAGCCTTCAAGCTGTAGACCATTTTTAGAGGCCAGGTTATATGTCGTAATTGTTCAAAAATTGTTAAAAACTGCTAGTCTCACAATTCAATAATTATTGGTTGCCTTATGACAACAAATCTGATCTATGGTGATGTTACGACGAGATAGAGCTGAACTAGGTGAGCTGAAATGTTCGTCACATAATAAATACATATAAACACACTTTACTGGCCCAGTACCATTTCGGGCAAGGCCATATAGGAAGGTGTAGACGGCTTTGTGCTCCATAGAGGTGTCCATGCGCACCATTACTGTGGCGCTGTGCGTGATCCAGGACAATAATTATCAGTACTTTGGAGGTTTGAGGACTCAACTGACGTCTGAAGTCTATGTAAACTTTGAATGCCAGCTGAGTTAGAGAGTCAGTCGGAGAGCAGAGTCCCAGCATCCTTCGCGCCGAAACCTCCCGGTCGAGAACCGCGCTCAAATCTCACGACTGTCCCAACGGGGAGTGAGGGCAATGTTCTGCCAACGGGCTTCGCCGTTGCCGTAGATGCATGGTACCTTTAACAAATTATGTATATTCCCGTTGCATCGGCAATATATGGTACGGACAGTATGATACCCACTGCCAAGCATGTGCTGAAGGTCCTGTGTGCACCCGAGGTTATGTTGGGTCAAGAAGTCTATTGTGTCGCCCTGACCTCAGTGCGAACCTCCGCAAACATTCCCTGGGCCTGTTTCTGCGACCAGTTTATAAAATACACCAACAGGCACTGTCCCGTCTGGTAATCGTGTACAGGATGTAGCCATTAAATTTTGCATTATATTGGAGTATCTTAGGATGTCCCGTGTGGGCTACGGTCCCAAATCATCATGAATGAATGCGAATTAAGCCCATGCTTAGAACCGTTCACAGTATTTGATTGCATTGACGACATTTTGTCGTTGACTAGAACTCCGCAGCCTTATTTGAACTGTTGCAAGTTTGTAATACAGCACACCGCTCCTCAGCGAAATGGACTATCCATATGCAGTGTTCAGACGTAAAAAGAGTTCGAAAACGAATTCGATTACAAGACGTTGCTTTGTGACGTCATCGTCACGTGATATAAGGTGACCAGATTTGTTAACCACCAGCATGTGATTACCGGGTCATTGACCGTCTTGAGAAGATGTGTGCCACTGTGAATTTCGTTGACCTACAGATCCTCGATTGTGACGGTGAGCCGCCATATCGTCTCGGGATCCTGTCGTCGCGTCGGTGTTGCTTGCCCGCCTCATGGCTACAGATACCGTTTTTGGGACTACCCGACGATTTGTAGCCACACCATCTGAGTCTGACTTCACTCTGAGGACTGAGGCGTCTGACTTCACTCTGAGGACTGAGGCGGCACAAGATTCCGCTTATCGCCGTGGACCAGCTAGCGAACTCTTTGGTATTGCCTAAGGGGCTCTTTGGGCGCGCTAATGCGTGTCCGGGACTTCCGTTAGCAATATTTTTAGCACCTGACTGAATTATGGAATTTGAGAAGGAAGCAATCGGAGGAACCAAAGACGAAAAAATTGTGTCGGCAATATATTATCAATTGTACATGTGAGGGGGAGGGGGAATTAAGTGTTCGCTGATTTTCTCTTTCTCATCACCTGGAACACGGAAGTATTGTGGCCTTCCCAGACTACCGTACTGACATATTCTATCGAACAAAAACTGGAACACTTCATGTTCGGTTTGTATGAGGCAAAGCAGAACACATCACAGCGTTCTCAAATGCATGCGTTCGTAGATTACGTCCTGCTATTTTGGGCCGACATTTACTGAAGAGAATCCCTTAAGTCTGCAAGGGTCCACCGTCTGAGGGAAGAACAAGTTGCTGAAGACGGGGCAAGGGCCTCCAAGATGACAGATCCAGATCATGGTATGAAAACCAGGCTAGCGGGGCTCCGAAATTAAGAGGCCCCAAAACTACTAAGATGTACATAAGCATGAACCGGATGTTTCGCCGATTTCCGTCAAGATTGTGAGCGATTCTTTCCAGCTGCTGCATGAAAATTGGCTAGCACGTGACATTTGTTTCTCTAAACCCACATGCTTTCCTGGTAGTGAGCGCGTCAACACACACCTTAGTTATCAGCAGTTGTATATCCCGTTATGGTATATCTCGTCAGCCAGAGGTCTGATCGGCTAGGAAATATCATAGACATTGGCGGATACATCCATAAATCATGCAAACAGAGATCGCCCATAGAACGCAACATGTTTTCGCATGCGTTTTCAAGGCGTCAGCTCTGTCGCTTAGCGGAGCAAGCCCGCAAACACTTGCCTGTATACTAGATGCTTAGGGCGCATCCGCCTGTCCCGTATTGCGTCGCGTCATGCCCGGGCCGAACGGCGGGTCACAGAACGGTGAAATTTACACACAACGTGCGGGCGCACAAGGCATTTTTCCAGAGGTAGCACGCAGGCTGCTCCGGTCCGGGCCCCGGGCGTGACCCGTCTCGGTAGAGAATTGAACGGCGATCCGCGTGTTGCTATATATGCGGTAGCACGTGCCACTTGTCAAGTGCACGGAAGCGACTATGTTGGGTTTGCCCGGTTTTTAGGTTTTTGGTGTTTTATGCCACATCTCTTCAGCCAGAGCGCGTGGAGACACGAATCCGATTACAAAATGTCGATCAACGTACCGTCTGCAATTCATGTGGTCACGAGTTTTCGCAACGCACGGGTGCGCTAGTAATAGTCGTGCAAGCCGGAAATGTCAGCATTTTGAAGAAGAAAAAATATCCAGATGACATCACCTTGTCGTCGAAACTGTAGGCAGGGGCGCAGCGAAATTCGCATCACCGCATGCACCGATCTATTGTGTGCATTTGTCACCCGTCTATTGGTCATTCTGTGTGCTGTTCCATCCAGACATGAACGTTACCTAAAGGATTGCAATCCTGCCTTTTGTCTCGTTAAAATTGCTCTGGTTTGACTGGCTCATTGTTCAGCCACTGTCGGCAAACGTTTGAAGTTTCACCGTTTTTTTTTTCACCGGCAAACGTTTGAAGTAAGAACGTAAACAAAAAAGTAAAAGGACGTAACGCCCAAGCGTCGTATGTTGCGAACGTCTGGAGATAGCCACTCATCTTTAGTTCATTGATTCGTTGCGAAAAGGGTGAGCCACAATTGCAATCGAATGCATAATTCGAACCTCTGACTGAGAAATTTCAAGGAAGCCATACACAGCGAGTGAAAGAATGTTATGCGACGGATGCGATGAAAGGGCTCAAGGAATGCAGTCATTTCTCAGCAATGCCTGCTGCTTTGGTGAAACAGGGCCCCTACTGGCTTAATGGGTGCATTTTTGGAGTCACTGCAGAGTGTGACTCCGCAGAAACGTCGCAGCTGCGCTGGCAGGTGGCAGCAGTGAAATAAGTGAGTTCTGACTTTTGTAGTGGTAGTAAGTACGGTTTCTTAATATTTTGGAATGTGTAACACTTCTTCGACTGCAGTTGAAATCTGGAGAGCAAGATTTAAAAGCTACATAGTCACTGTTTTTGTCATAGAACTTTCTCTCAGCCTGGTGTTCAACCTGCTGTTCGAGGACCCGTCGGCCCTGCGGGTCTTAATGCGACCTCTGCCCAACCATTCGGGGCCTCCATCGGGCTCTTGATGATCAGTCCCGGTTTGCGCGTTCGAGTCTCTCGGAGCTCTGTGTGGTGGAAGGGGCACATGTCGCCCGTGCCCATCTCCTGCCTGGATCCCTCACGTCACGCGTGAACTTACCGTCGGCATTAGGCTCACGACGCACTCAATTGCTGAGGCGATATGGCGTCGCCTGTCCCTCACCGTGGCAGGAGGGGCGGGGTACTGCAGGAAATCGAACCCCGGGTATGAAGTTAAATTACCGTGCGGCAGGCGTTATGGTCCGGGCCT